>NC_045617.1:110773244-111088087 GCF_009829155.1 Mustela erminea | reverse complement strand
CATTCTTGTCAAAACGGTGATTACTTAGAGAGGAATCTAATAGGAATAGCAATAAATTCAATCGGATATAATGTCATAACTGTTTAATGTAATATGTGGGAACGGACTTCTCACCTAGACAAAAAGCAGTAGCCTCTTTGGAGTACTCAGTTCAATAACATTGCTCAAGAAAATAAGATATAATCACCTCTTAGCTTTTAAATCCTTATATTATGAACTTGGACTTTAAATCTGTAGTTGCACATATATAAAGATTTATTAAAATTATAATGGCATCTTGTAAAAAACATTGAAAAATTGTATGACATATCTCTGTAGTTATGTATCCAAATACTACCACAATAGTGTCCAAATCCTTATTGTCTGATTATTACCTTCATTGTCTTGATTATTATTTTTAATAAAACTGTGATGTTGTAAAAAGTAATACAGCCATGTATAACTGTAAAAAACATTCTAAGTGTTTTTTAGGTTAGTTAAAAATAAAAGGAATCTTCAAATCTTCATATTTTACAAATTGGGAATAAAAATATTTTTGAGTTGAGTGTGCTTTCTGGTTGGCAAATACATATATTCTACATTCATGAATATTTTAATATAAATCAGAAACACAACTATGCAAATCCAAATTCATTTACTGATGAATGAGCCATTATACAAAAGTAAGATTATTGCCCTCATGCCATGACTTTCGGGGCTGGACTTAAGATTTTGTAGTCATCAAAGTGAATGATGGGAACACTGACAATGGATTTATTGCCCAGTGGCCAGTCAGCATCACACACTTACTCCAGGATGACAGGACTCCCAAACCTAGCTGCAAATTGCTTACTTTAAATCTCACTGAAAAGTAAATGGAAGCAAAATCAATTTCATTTCAGTTTTAAATAATATTAATTTTATTATAGCAGTAATTTTTAAGCTTCAAGTAGCTTCTATATAAAAGTATTTTGATATATCAAATTTCATGTATATAGTGTGGCTTTTGAAAACAGTCTAATAGGAAAAGATTTTTGGGTATGTTACTAAAATGTAACATTGAAACTGGTGAACAGATTAGTATCCCGACAAGTACAAATGACTCTTATGTTCTATCTGTCATAATAAATCTTTTGTAGACTGAGATTAGCCTTTTGTGCCAAGATCTCTGGGGAAAGTAATGTGCATTGGGCCTCAAGGGAAAACTTTCTATCTATATCTAACTAATGCTTCCAGAGACTTGGGCTGCTCCCCTCGGTGTTGCAAAGTGCATATAAATACTAAAAAACTAAAGCAGATATCCTTGAACTAAAAACCAAGGAAACATACAAATACATTCAGATTTTGTTTTTTACCCACTACTGTTGACCCTCCATAGTCCTTTGAAAATACACACACAAATATCTATTACACCTTTAACTATTCAATAAACATTTTGTGTCAGTAGCTCTGAACCGTATTTCTCTATTTTTTGCTCTCTTTTTTATTTGAAATAATCCAGCAGAAAAATTTTGTAAAAATTCTATTGACAAAAACACTGCTCTTTTCCCAAAAGGCAGTAAGAAAGCTTTTGAAAACTCTCCTTTTCTTAATGTATTTTCTGACAGGATTCAAATAATTTGAAATATTTCTATAATTTTTTTTTCAGTTATTAAGACTGTAAATAATGGGAACCCAAGTCCTTCTGACAGAGCCTTCCCCCCTCTTCACAAAAAAAAAAAAAAGGACTGTAAATAATGGACCATGGAAAGGAACAAAGACAGAGGTAAGCAAACTACATTTGCCTTGAAGGAGTCATTTTTCTTTTGTAGATGAGCTGGTTTTTCCAAAAAAGAGGGCAATTCACTTACCTCAGTCTTTCATAGATTTGGGTTAAGCTAACTGAAATGTGCTTTAGGACACAGAAGGAGCCAGCATTTGGAGAAAATAGAAAGAATGTGGCCAGAAGCAATTCCTGTTTTTAAAATTAACCAATAACCTCAGGTTTTTGAGGTATTTGAGTAGAGAAGTAGTATTTTGGATTTTTTAAAAAAGTTGGAACAAAATTATTTCATTTTTGGAACATGTAATTTGGTAATTTTTTTATCTAAATTGCTTTTAATTTAGAGACGTTTTCATAAGAAAGTTAAATTTTAATCAAATGTGAAAATGTGCTTTTTAAGAAAAACATATAATGTTAGGCAGTTTCTCCACCTGGAAAATGGGGGATAATAACAAGATCCACAAGCTTATTGTAAGAATCAACTGTGTAAGAAATTTTAGCCACATGAATGAAGAGATTTCTTGTGGAAAGTAAAAAAAAAAACTCCATGCAAAGCTGGGTGATACTCTGTAAAGATATTTCTATTTTGCTCTATGGACAACTGACTGTCCGGCCCATGTCAATCACCCTTGTCATCTTACTTGGTCTATTATAAACTATGCGACTCAATCCTGGTTGCATATCAGTACTGCTTGTGATGCTTTTTTACAACTTTAGTTTCCTGGGCTCAACCCTCAGAGGATCTAATTCAATCAGTTTCACAGTGTAAGTCCTCGGACTCCCAAATTTACAAATCTTTTTGGGTGACTGTGATGAGGAACCAAGGTTGAGAACTACCATATTGATGAGGGAGCAGGAGGCTGGCTGAGGACAAAGCAAAAGCTGGCGCCTTGCACCCCCCACTTCATCCGCTCCCCTCCATATGTGTAGCATTCCTCAGGCACCCCTGACTGCCATAAAATGATAAATAGTTAACTTGCTGAGATCGCAATCCTGCAAGACAGGAGTCTCCCTTGGTTTGCAAATTTCCTTGAGATTATAACAAAGAAGTTACCTTATCAATAGCCCAATTTCCAAAGACAAAGAACTCAGTTCCTCAAGCCTAATGTTACCCTCCCCTCCATAAAAACCGAAGGAGGTGGAAGTAGAAGGAAAAGTAAATAAAGTTAAATTTCTTCTAAACTTAAATCTCATTAACAAGGATGCTTGATAGCAGGAATGTAACATTCCACCAGATTTCCAATTGTCTTTACTTGATAGCAACTAAGCCTTCAATATCCTGATAGTATTCTTTGCCCCAATAGCCCTTCTGAACACCCCTTTGTCCTCACCTACCCAACTCCTGTGTATATAACCAACCACTCCTCACAACCCGGGGCAGCCGCATCTCCGCCTGCCCACGGGCCCTGTCCCCATGCTCTAATAAATCACCTTTTGCACCAACGACGTCTTAAGAATTCTTTCTTTAGTCGTCGGCTCCGAACCTCCTCACCCCACCGAACCTGACTTAGGTTCTGGGACTTCATCATTTTTGGCGAGCCAGCCAGGAGATTTATGAGTCTTTACATTTGAACTCTGAGCTTCGGTGCAAAATTGGTGAGTACTTTCTCTGCTTTTCCTGTACTCTCATTCCAGGGCTTTTTCAAGGAGTATGGTCTTATTGGAACACTTGCATGTCAATTGCTCAGGCTGTAATCCTCTAGCCCGTGGCTACTCCACGGGGAGGAGAGCGTCTGCCTTTTGGCTGTAAGTTAGTACCCTGGCCGGAATGGCAATAAGACCCAGAAACTTGATGGCCTCACTCTATTCCTGTTCTTATAGAAAGTTGTCTCTCTTGGGCACGGGACAGCCACCTAAGTCACCAGGACGGCTGCCAATCTTAAGACTCCCGTGTGAGGTTTCCTCCTGATTGATCTAATGTGATCCCCTCCACATCCCTGGTCTAGCCACTTCTGGCCGCGGGACCTCCACTGGGAGCCGGCCGAAACCAGTGGCTCCGAACCTCCTCACCCCACCGAACCTGACTTAGGTTCTGGGACTTCATCAGTATCAGGCAATCATTGTTCCATTTTATTTGTTTCTGCTGAAAGGCTATTATCTGGACTTCAACAAGAGACAAAGAGAGGGAGAAAGAGAGTAAGACCACTAATTATATTTTGGATAGTGATCTTACTAGGAGAGAAACCTATGGGACTGTGTTTTTCGAGCAATGATCCAGACTTTCCGGAACTGTTAAATACCAAAAAAAAAAAAAAAAAAAAAAAAAAAAAATAAAGACCCTGAGAATGCTGTAGGACAGCTAGTTTAGAAATAAGTTGATATTTTCCTGGGAGCTGCGTAAAAATATGTCTTTTAATCTTGAAAACAACTCTTATTACAAGTCACTGCTATTACTTTGTATCCTACAGGATAGCTTGGTGAGTGTGTGCAGAGAGTTCAGATGAGTGCTACGAACAGGCAGGTTTTGAGAAGACCCAGAGTGACCAGGCAAATAGGAGTTCAAGCAGGAAAGTGAGACAGTGCAGGAGCACTCACGTGACTTTTGGAACAAAATACTCAATTTATTACATCAATCCAAAAGAAAAAGGGAGAGAAAAAAGGCATGCCTGTCTAGGGAGAAAGATGATCTTAGAACAAAGATACATAGAAACCAAAAAGGATGAAAGAAATAGCTAAGAAGATACAGTAATAAAGCCAGAAGAAAGAATAGATGTTTAAGACTGACAGTCCCAGTTAAGACTAATCACACTCAAGAGTTTTCAGTACATGAAAGGAAAGCCCCGCTGGGCTTGAAATAGCTATGGTTGGTTTCTAGGTGTAAATCTCCTTAGTCTATAGATCACAGAT
Source organism: Mustela erminea (assembly GCF_009829155.1). Lineage (NCBI taxonomy): Eukaryota > Metazoa > Chordata > Mammalia > Carnivora > Mustelidae > Mustela > Mustela erminea. The sequence goes on along the minus strand of NC_045617.1, from coordinate 111,083,499 downwards.
ACCCTATTTGTATTTAACTTTTGTACTTGGAGTAAAATAAATTTCCCTAGAGACATTCCTCCTCACTTTGTAAATTGGCTTTTTCAAGAAATCTTAATTGGATATAGTTTTCACACAGTGTTTGTCTTTGATTTAGTAAAAAAATGGAGAAAAGTAGTGAATACGGATTATAATATATGTCCTTATCTCCATAATATATGTCCCTATTTCCGTGTCGAAGGATACTGCTCTTGCCAGCTTTTACAGTTCTGACTCTGAAGCTGGACTGCCTGCCATGAGAGGTTAGTATATAAATGGAGTGGGAGTAATATTTTGTTTACACAGAAGAGACCTAACTGAGCTCCACCTGGGCATCAAATAATTGGCCAAAGCGGAGTATCCGTTCTGTTTCTGTTGCCCATTATTTCCTCGGATCAACTATGTCTTAGTTTCCTGCATTTTCCATTTGTAAAGTGAAGGTCTTGACTGAAGTTAATTGTTAAGACGTTATATGAATCTCGACAGGACATCACATCCATTTCCCTTAGCCTTTAATCTGCCTGAAATTTCACTTACTTAGAAGCCTCCCCAAATTAATCGAAAAGGAGACAACTGATCCACCAGTATTTTAAAACAGACTTGAAAATTTTAAAGTTTAGCTTCAATTTCTAAGCACAGAGTGAACATACAGCCTTCCACATGAAGCAAGTCTGAAATGAGTTTCTCTGCTAGAACGTTACTGCTTCCAGAGGGGACTAACATTGTGCTGTTAGAAAATGTGAATACTGCTTGAGATAAACAGTGACTCCACTCAGAAGTCATTCAACTTCCTTGTGTCAAATGCAATAGTCATTTAGGTGCTATCACATGCAAAAAATCTTCCTTCTCACCATCATGATCTTTCAAAGCAACACTTGAGATTTTTCTGAAGCATAGCCAATTATATGTCTTAAATACAGCAGATGAATGAGAATGAGGATTCGTGTCCCCTATGGGCACTTGCATAAAGAACATTCACTGATGTCAGCCATGGTTCTGCACATGTTAGTATGTAAAAAGAGTTGCTTCCTCCCCTTGCCTTACAGGCAGTGAACTGAAGAAAAGTTAGCAGACTAATGACTGTGGCTTCCTTTAATACCTCCCAAGAGCTACTGTTTACTAAAGATAAATGGTATCTAAAATTAACCCTAACTTTAGCCTTTATCTTTCAATAAATAGGTTCATAATATTTCCCAAAACTTTTCCAGTTTACCAAATCCAAAATGACTCCCTTTTGGAGAAATCTGACATCTATATTTAGAAAAATGCTATGTGAAAATTCTCAGATACACTATTATATATTTAAAACTACTGTTGGAATTTTCATAGGGGGTTGATAAGAAAAACTGAGGAACTGCCAATAAACAGTAGATTTTTTTTTTTGAAACACAGAAGAAATTGAAAATAACATATCTTGTCCATGGTTCTAACCACCCACTGACAAAACCATTTGTGTAAGTAAAGAACTGATATTAATAAGACCAAGGGGAACAAGGATAAAGAAAAAGTAAAACTCCTCCTTAAAAGTACTTGTCTTTCACATACCTTCCAAGTCTGCCTGTATTTTCTACTGAAAGACTTCTTACTTCTAAAGTGCCAAAAATTTATTTATTTCCATTTTAAAAATGAAATAAAATAAAGAGCAGGAGTAAGCAGGCAAACAAAATGATCCTTGTTTCTTTAAGGTAGGATCTCCATGGACCACAGTGATAACTCTAAATAAATACTATTTTCTATAGCAGAAGCCAGAATTTGATACACGGCCATTGTGTCCTGGATCCCATCCAAAGTACGACTTAATGACAAGAATGAGTTGGCTATTCTTGTCTTTCGTGGCATATTATGCTACTTTTTTCCCCCTAAAAAAGTTACTCTCACCTTACACATGTACTCATAGGAGATAGAGAATGCATTATAGGCAAGGCATGCTGACATTGACTGTAAATGCTTCTAACCTGTTAATAAAGATGGACCCTCTAATTTCACCTAATTTGACCTACATTGTTTCAGAAAACAGAGTATAATACTATATTTATTCCAGCATTAAAAAGAAAAATAAATCCTGATGTGCATTTGAAATTCTCAACTAACATTAGAGTTTTTCTATTCTGGCCAGATTTCAGTATAAGCTATAGAATTTTCCTTTACTTAGAAGGTAAAAATCCTGGTGCTCCTGGGTAGCACGGTCAATTAAGTGTCCGACTCTTGGTTTCAGCTCAGGTCATGATCTCAGGGTTGTGAGATCAAGTCCCACATTCAGTTCCACACTCAGCACAGAGTCTGGTTGGACCCTCTCTCTCTAAAAAATAAATCAGTCTTTAAAAAAAAGGGTAAAATGCTTTGGTCTTTGTTGGTGATTTTCAGTTTGGTTGATTGAAAGAAATGTTACCTAACCTAAACCAAGGATTTACCATGAATTACTAAAATATTAGCTCTTGTTGTAATAACAGCTTGAAAGATAATTCCATCCCATGAAACATGAATTCATATGTACATATATGTTTATTCATTTAGGCCCTCACGTTTTAGGTGGCACTTGAATCAAAGAATAAAAAGGGCTCTTGAATAAAACACTTGAATGATTTCTCTCAGCTCTACAATTTTCTAATAGATATAATAAACATACAGAAATTAGCCCATTTATACAATAATTTCTATTATATTCAGCAACCACTGAATGTGTATTTAGGGTCAAACCTATTTTCAGTTCTCTACGTTGATAGTACTTCATTCTAGATGAACTTTGATTCTAAATGAACACCTTAAAGAAGTTTTTTCATTGTGCACATAAAACCTACAAATCTACTGCAAGCTGAATTTAAGGCATTTCTGAAAGTCTATCAGTTTTAACAGCTTGAAACCTTTTTCTTACAAAAACATGCATTTCCCTGCAGGGTTCTGAAAAGTTTCCCAGCAACACTCATTAAGAGAGGCCACAGCTATAGATTAGCCTTGCTGCTACCATTTTCCTTGTAAAGTGTTTTTTTGGTGACAATTTTCTGTTCAGTAGTGCAACTGCATGTAATTATTCAAATACAAAAGCCTGTTGTAAAAGAATGTGGAGATGATGGCAAAATTACCAAAAAGCGGGTGAACTGCTATGACTTTAGACACAATTTTGTTATTCACTGTATTTACTGACAATTACCATTAGGAAGGATTTTTGTGTGAGAGACCAGGGCAGATTTGGTCCATTTGCAGAAAGATAATGTTCCTAAATACAGTTTAGATTGTTTCAGATGTATAATAAACAAAATAATTCACATCTTTGGTATGCTGATGTATCATCACTAAATTATTGGGAGAAAATACAATAGCTACTGTTAATGTCCATAGTTTAATACAGGGCCCAGGGAAATTAGAATATATGAATAAAAAATTCTGGTCTAAGATGGAGTTTATGGAAATTGCAAAATAATACTGGACAAGGAAAGAAAAATCCTTTTTTTTTTTTTTTTTGGTTCTTGATCAGAATCCTAAACTCAAAGCTATAAGGAAATTAAAGGCGGTTTCTCTTTAATCCCTCCAAGTGGAGTCCAACAGTCCCCTTGCTCTACCTCAGCCATCCAACTTCTACCAAATATATAGACATATATTTGCATTTTGCTGCTAAGAAAAATTGGTGCTCAGAGGGGCTAATGGCTTACCTATGACCATCCACAGTTTAGTGACAGGTTTAGTATTTGAGACCAGGACCTTTGTGCTATGCCAAATTGACTTGAAATAGGGTCCAGAAGGATGTCTTAATACCGAGACAGAGCAAATGGGTGCATTTCTGTTCTGAGGACGGCTGCTCTCCTCCCCCTACACTCCTCAAAGAAAGGTAAATGTACATGTAGCATGGGGCCCATTACTCATCTGTGTACGAATTACTGATTTCGGGAAGAGGGGACACAAAAACCTGGTGAGACATAACGGGATTACATAGCTTCACTATGTAAAAACAAATACAAAATATTTTTCCCAGAAGCTATACTCATCCAGTCTGGCCTACCATGCACTAACAAGACAGGATACATTAAAAAATTCAGTTCGGGGAACACCTGGGTGGCTCAGTTGGTTGGACGACTGCCTTCGGCTCAGGTCATGATCCCGGACTCTCAGGATCGAGTCCCGCATCGGGCTCCCAGCTCCACGGGGAGTCTGCTTCTCCCTCTGACCTTCTCCTCGCTCATGCTCTCACTGTCTCTCTCGCTCTCAAATAAATAAATAAAATCTTAAAAAAAAAATTCAGTTCGACTTTCAATATGTCCCTCTCTCACACCTTCTATCCCACCATAAAAGAATTATAAAAACAAAAAAATCTCTAACTGAGCACAAGCCATATCACACACATAAACAAAGACACATATATAATTTCGTGTATTAAAAAATACTTTATGCAAGGAAGCCCTATAGAAGAGATGATGCTTGGTCATGTGAAGTTGAACGAAACAATTCTTTTTTTTTCTAACTTCTGGCTAACGTTTTTCCAGTCTCTCATGGTCATTTTGTGGTATGGCTTGTTATAACCTAACAGGAAAACCGTAACCCAGCTGAAAGAATTCCGTTATTTATTTTTATTCTGTGCCTTCTTCACATCTGATTCTATTAATATAATGTGCATATATAATGTCTGCTAGATTATACTCTACGGTACTATTGCAAATAGAGGAGTAGGGGAAAAAACAGTCAATGTGCTCTTGTTTAAACTTTACAAGGTTAAAACTAACCATATGTTCTTGAACACAGGCGCAAGAGAAACCCTTAAAGATGTGCAGTTGGAGAGCTGACAAGTTGGCAGCAACAAGGCTAGTTATTGAAACTTGTAAGCTATCTATTACTTGAAATTATTCCCCATGTAGGCCCAGCTCTTGTTGAATCTCATCTGCTTGGAGCTAAGAACTTGCATTAATTTACACGGTACTGACTCATTTTCTTATTAAGCAATTTGAAATGATATGGTATTTTTGGCTTTGCAGGATTTCTTTCTCTTAATATCTTGTGCTTTTCTCCAGGAAGGTCAAAGAGTTTCATATTAATCTTCATAACATTGCTGTGGCATATTCTTATCCTTATTTGACATACAGTAAAGCTAAGGTAAGTAGAAGATTACATGAAAATAGACTAACAAGGACAAGTACTGACAGGCCTTCTATTTCTTACTCTACCCACCCTTCCATTCTCTGTTGCAAGAACCAGGACACCTATCAGAATCACCTGTGGAGTATTTTCAATCAAGTCATCCAATTCCTGAGGGCATAGTAGAATCTGGAGGTGGGTGTGGGGAAAGTAGATTGAAAACTCGCCATGTGGTTCTAAATGCCTGTCTCCTTTATCCTGCTTGAGAACCATTACTGCCTTAGTATGGTTTCCCAATATATGCACTTTTGTTCTTAAATATATTTCCCTCTATAAGTCATCTTTTTAAAAATGTTTATCCCATTATAACAATTTAATAATTCCCACTCTGGGACCCTGGACTCTATACCATTTAGTCTTTAGAAGAACCGTTGTGAGAGCTAACATTTTTGACATGTTAAAGGCAGTTCATTTCTTTAATGACTTTGTAATTTTCCCTTTATTAAAATGCATTAACTTTATCTAGTATTTTCATACTCAGCACAATTTCCAACTGGTTTTCACTTCTATATACTTGCAGATTCAATATGCAGATATTTCTTACATTGCTGAGTTTTCCCTTTTAGCAATAATCTATGAAAAGGATGCTGGTATTACATATTATTCATGTCTTCCTTCAAGTTCCAAGGGAAAGAAAGCATCATGGCAGGGTGGGATTTTTAAAAAGTAGAAAAATCAGCTCCTTTCCTTCAACATTATTCTTAACTCTGAAAATTGCTAGTTTTCCTCCGATCCCGAGGAATTCTTTTACTGATCTTAGAATTCTCCCTACTAGTAGAAATATTGACTTTTTTTTTTTTTAGCATTTCTCTGTCAATACAATTCCATTTCTGAAGATGAAGCTTAAGCATATTCTTTATATTGCTAGCTTCAGAGATTTCATTCAAATTCCTCTCTTTTCCAGCCAATGGGCCCTGGAAGCTTAACAAGGATCCTCTTCATAGCTGGCCATGAGATTGGGGAAGCTGCACAAATATATTCCAGCATCTCCACTATAGAATTACAACCACATCTCTACAAATAGATAGGTCTGCCAACAAGCATTAAAAAATACTGTGACGAGCTACCCTGCATGATACCCTGAAGAATCTAGTTTTCCCGTGATGTGCATAGCTAAGCTCTATTATCACCAAAAGAAATTACAAGTGGGTATCCAGGGGAGAATGTCACCGAAAATGTACTTCTCTCACGAAATTCACACCATCTCCCTTTGAGGCCCTAGTGCAGACCAGTCAACTAAATCTTGAACATGATCAGCAGACAAAATGCAAAATAATGAACTTTCCCCCCATCTGTGTATTGCATTTTTGCCATTTGTTTTCAATTGACTTTATTCCCATTTACTAGCAGTGGAAATAGGTAAACAGCATTTTGTTTACTTCAGATGGCACTTTTTATTTACAACCAATAGTTAATGAAGCCAAATGAGAGGACTGCCAGATGCAGGATTTGTAGAGATGCAAATGGATACAGGATAGAATATAAACACATTTCAGGGGGAAAAAAAAATTAGTCCTTATTGAATAAGACGCTCATCAAAGAAAATCTGGGAAATGATTAAAAGATTTATAACTTTAGGATTTAATGATCAAAAATGCACCACTTTTTAGTGACGAGATAGAAACTAAAAGAAAAAAAGATAACAGAAGTAATTATGTTACATATATTCATGTTTCCATGTCATTGATACAGCCTCCCAAGGCTGTTTAGGGAAGCTTTCTAAGAGTAAAACACAATATAAATACAACAGGATTGTTCTTGGTATTTGAAAAAAACAAACAAACAACAAAAAAAACCAAACCACCATGCTATTACTTTATTATTAAAAAGGACCAGGGTCTATTAATTGCACATTGATAAATGTCTTATTTTAGTTACTGAATGGAAATTTTCATTATGTTTGCATTAACAGGCAAAAGAGAGGCTATTTTCAGATAATTGGGTGTTGACCAATTTAAAGGAAGTGAGACACAGAATACTGCCTATATATGAAAACAAAACAAAACAAAACAAAACAAAACAAAAACAGCAAAACCAAAACGAAAAACCTTGTCAGTGAAATTTAAGACATAAATGGTTTTTAGACAGAATATTCACTGATGGGTTTTAAAACTCGCTCTCATTCATTGGACATGAAGTCAGAGATGGTTTGCTTGGCATAAATTCTGTTCCTTGTGCTTTTTCCTCTTCATTTGAGAAATACTTTTTGCTCCCATATAAGAAGTGTGTTACCAGCCTCTGATTTCCTGGAGAGGAGCACAGCTGCTTACTTCCTAACTCTCTACAAATACTTCTCTTGTATATACCTAGTCATAAAGAATATAAAGAGATATGGCTACATGCCTGAAGAGAATGTGGTCCTTGAACTTTTGATCTTAGACAGAATTTTGCTCTCAGCTGGTAATTAACAAGCTCAAGAAATTTAAAGAAAATAAATTAAGTCTGTCATTGTGTATGTTCTGATAGAAATATATAGTATTTTTAAAAAGTTCCACTTTCTAAAGAAAACATATTTAGGAACTAATCAGGTAAAAAGCCCCAAAAGAGTGAAGGATTATAAGACAACAAAAAGGAAAGGAGAAATTGCTTGCAACAGACTATGTTCCCTAGAGAAGGATATGGATTGCTTTATGGACTCCTGATTCTCTTCCACTTTTTCTTCAGTTTGAAACAGGAGCATTATTTCATAGCCCAAAGGAACACTACAATTAGGCGATGCTCCCTTCTTTCTCAGTAACCTTATCTAATTGGTCATAAAACCTTTATGATTCTATCTCATGAAGCAGAGCCATACTCACTGCCACTAACTTAACAGTTATTGAAAGCAGGTATCAGTTTTAGACAAAAGGTTCTAAACAAGGGATCTAGAGTAGACAAAATAATCTTGAAAAAGAAGAATGAGTTAGAGAATTCAAATTTTCTGATATCTAGACTTAATATTTTTTCAAACAATTCAATGGGGAAAAAAGGTCTTTTCAACAAATGATGCCATAACACTTGGATATCCATATGGAATGAAATGAACCCTAACCCATACATTGTGTCATACACACAAAAATACTTTGACATGTCACAGACCTATATAAAAAGGTGAAACTATAAGGTTTACAGAATGATATGGAAGAATATCTTCCTGACCTTAAAGAGTAAACAAATATCTATTCCTTATAGAGAACTCACAAAACACAAAGAGAAATATAAAAAAGTACACTTCACAAGATTAAAAAAAACTTCTACTCAGCAAAATGTGCCATTAATAAAATACAAAGGTAAGCTATAGACTGTCAGAAAATGTGTAGGTATAATGTCACTATATATATATATACACATATATATATATGTATGTATATATATAAAATCTTTATCCCAAACACATTTCAAAAACTCCTTACAAAACCGTAATAAAAAGACAAACAATCCTAGTTATTAAGGAAGGAAAGACCTGAACAAAGACTTCCCTGTAAAGAACATAAAAGGGCCTATAAGCACATGAAAAGATGCTAAACCTTATTAGCTATTAAGAAAATGTAAATTAAAATGTTGGCAAGGATATGGAACACTGAACTATCACAGACTGCTGGTTATTGTAGAAGACAGTACAATAATTTTGAAATCTGTTCAGTTGTTTTTTTTTTTTAAGTTAAAAATACTCCAACTAACCATGAGAGACTGTGGACTCTGAGAAATAAACTGAGGGTTTTGGAGGGAAGGGGGATGGGGGGTTAGGTGAGCCGGGTGGTGGCTATTAAGGAGGGGACATACTGCATGGAGCACTGGGTGTGGTATATAAACAATGAAACCTGGAACACTGAAAAACCAAAATAAAAATTTTTTTAAAATACTCTAACTTGCCTTTAATCCAGTAATCCTACTCCTAGGTAGTTATCCAAGAGAAATAAGAATATATGAGCATAGGAAAATTTGTACATATAATTTAAAGCAGTTTTATTCACAGTAACAAAAATATTGAGAACAGTCTGAAGCCCTACCATTTGGAGTTTGGATCAACAAAGTGTGTTACATTCACACAAGAGAATAATACACAGCAACGTAACAGAATTGACTGAGAATATACACAACAACATAGTTACACCTCAAAAATATAGTGAATGAAAAAAAAAACCAGACCAAAAATGTACTCATATAACTTCATTTAAATGAAATTCCTAAACAGACAAAACTGATGTAGGACAGTAATCAGAGCAATGAAGGCCATGGGGGAAAGGAGTTGCCTGGGAGAGAGCAGAGATAACTTTCTAGGGTGATGGTAATATTGCGTATCTTGACTACAGTATTGATTACATAGGTACATGTTGGTCAAAACTCATCACATTATTCGCTGTGCATTTCACTGTATGTAAATTTTACCTCAATTAAAAGTTTATTGTATGTCGGTTTGTTATGTCCTAGGTATAATTTTACTTGATCCTCATAACATCCTCCTCCCCAGTGCTAGATTAGAAAAGAATAATAGCAGAGAGTTAGAGAGTTCCTCCATTCAATGAAAAATATTTAATGGGTGCTTGCTGCTATGTGCCAGGCTCTGAGCAAGGCACTAGGTAGTATGAATCAAGTAGAGAATGTCCCTTCCCTTCTGAATTTAAATTAAAAAAGATGACAAATTAAAGCAGTGATTATAAAGAAAATAATGGATTCCTTGAGAAATAGTAATGAGAAAACTATTGTCGTGTTTTGACTTGGGGGGAATGGGATTTCAGGGGTGTCTTCTCTGAAAAGGACACATATAAGTTAACTAGGCTAGCCTAAGAATAAAAAAAGACAAACTGTGGCAGAGAGAGAAATATGTGAGGAAACCCTGAGGCAAGGGAAACAGGTGTATGCTAGGCAAAGCATATAACTGATGGGACACTTTTGTAAGTGACCTTGCTAATAATTGCACGAAGACAAGAAGCACAAACCAGCCATATGGTCACCTGACGGATGGCTTATTAGCTACTTCTACAGAGATTCTCGTGGAAGGTGAGCATGGCAGGAATACAGTGAAAGGAAAAGTAATGACTATGAGGTGGTGAGGTGAGAGAAGTACTTAGAGGGCAGGTCATTTAGGAACTTGTGGGCCATCTTAGGGGTTTTGGATTTCATTCCAGGTGTAAGAGAAACTTCACTTATTTTAATTGAAGGGTTTTAAGCAGAGAAGTGTCATGATATGATTTATAATTTAAGAAGATCACTAGGCTGGTGTGTGGAGAATGGTTAAATAACTTGACAAATGGTACACGGCCAGTAAATGGTAAAGCTTAAAACCTCCTCATTTAGAATAAGCCACAATCGCATTACACCTGGAATGCTGAGCCACCTTGCAGCAGATCCTCCAGCCCCAGTCAAGCCTTCAGATGACGGTTACTTTCACATTTGGACTGCAGCCTTGGGAGAGATGCAGAGAGACAACTGCCTGGGTCGATGGTTCCAAAGTCCTGACTTAGAGGAACCGTGAGGCTTATATTTATTTTTATGACACTAAGTTTGAGGTGCTTTGTTATGCAGTAATCAATAATACAGATTTTCTATCCCATTTCTATAAAGGGTGGTCTTTCTTAGGTATAGAGGATTCACTTTGTAACTTTATTTCGCAAGTTAGGAGAATACGTAACAAAAGTTTCTGAACAGAAAGAAATTATAAGTAAATGAGAAAGAAGCCAGAAAAATAGAATTAATTCATATTTTGTAAAAGCCATTATGTAGCATCCCTATACATTAGGAGAAATCACTTTGAAATATAAGTAAAATGTCATTAACAACGAGAATGTAAAATAGATAAAAATTCATTTAAAATTCTCTCTAGTCCTGTGTGTATATACTGATGTATCATGTACCAAAGACACATCCATGTACAGAGATACATAAAAACTATGCATATTATAGTTTAACACAGAACACATAAACAGGCCCTCGTAATGAATACTCATGATTAGAATTTATCATTGTATTTCTCCTGTTAATCATTTCTTCCTTACATTACAATTGAAACCTTAATCTTTAACTCAGTACACTCGTAACCTAGGATGACTATAAATATAAATATTTTAATTTACTCACTTTGCATTTCATACATCTTAAATTTCATAGTTAAGAACTACATTCAACTCCGTGGTATGCCTACTTCTTTCTTTAAGGCTTAAAGTTTAAAATTAACAGGCTAGCATTACAAAAGGAGTGAAAACCAGAATGTAATCTTCAAACATGCTTATTTTTTTCTGATAATAGGCATTAGTGTTTGTGCTTTGGTTCTTAAAGTTTACCACAGCAATGCCTATGATAGAATATGCATAATAATAACAATAATCCAGCTTTTAGGAAGAGTGAGGGCCAGAGGCTGAGAGGCTGAAAACAAAACAAAACAACCACCCCAATTCTGTTCTGTGGGTGACATTAGTGAAGAATTAGCTGAACTCTGCCATCCCTATTTTTTGTGTCAAATATTACTTTTCTGCCCAGGTGAGAGACTTTTTTTAAATAGGGATTTTAACATTTACGACGAGAGAGTATGACGACTCTCTTCATCAAACTTTAAATAGTTTTCTTCTACAAGAGAACCAGCTTTGTTGTCTCATGTACTGGGCATTTGTTAACTGCTTTTAGCTTCTTCAATTCATAAAATGTCCCGCACGGCTGAGAGTGATTTGATTCATATTATATTTTAATTTTTATACACTGGTAACTAATAGTCACCCTATGTGAAGAAATTCTGTTTAGTTCTTGCTCCCAAGGAAGGAATTCAAAGTGTTTTTTGCTTCCTTTTTATCTCTGCAGAAGCCCTTTCAGAAACTTGCAAAGGTCCCTGTTCTAGTTCTGTAGGCTACACAGAAATAAACCTTGGGTAGACAACTTCAAAATGAAGGTCATCTTTATATAAAAACATCAGCCTAAAAATGGCCTGTCCTCACCTTACATTATAGTTCTCTCTAAATCCAACCACATCCAAGTCTTTATGTCTAGGGCTACTTTTGAGCTTCCACAGCAAAACTGAGTCACTGTGACAGAGACGGTATGACCCACAAAACCTAAAATCTTCGCTATACAACTCTTTACCCCCAAAGCTTGCCAACTCTTGGATTAGACCCTGAAGTATTTGTGAAAGGAGTTCTCTCCTCTACTCTCCACCACCAATGAGGCAAATTTTGCCTTGGTCAATGATCTTTGGTAAAAGCCTCAACCCTCCTCTCTTCATCCCATATTCACCCTAGAGAGGTATAGCCTCAAATTAGTCTAATGGGCCATTGGAAACTCTATTATAATCTTATCTCGAGGGCTTTTGACTTTTGTGGCAATATGTGATTTAAAATAATTCACTTTATGTGAGTTTTTTTTTTTTTTTAGCACTTTGGTTCTTTACCATGTATTCGGAATTATCATAAACATTATCAGCTCTAATCATACAACATGGCTCTCTTGCTGACATTAGTCAAACTTCTGACCAGTTCCCATTAAGTACTGAGAAGAGGGAGGGTAAGAAGATACACATACAGTGAAATTTTTAATTTCTGTATTGGCTTGATTCTAGGGGAGAAAAACATCTAATCTTCAACATTTTTTATAAGACTCCTTGAGAGTCATTTAAGGTCTCAAATTCTTTCAGATATTCTGAATCAAGATAAAATATCCTGAATCGAGATAAAATCCAATTCAATTCAATCCTCTCTCATCAAAAGAAGGTCTCAAAGTGTTCTGTAAGTCTTTAGTGCTTTCCTCCTTTCTCTCATCATAAAACAACAATATCATCACAAAAAGATTGACCTAGGCTGCAATTATATCAAACAGGGTCTTAATTATCCAAGTGGCTGTACTTCTGTTATATTATCCTTCACTTAACAGAGCCACAGCTTGCATCATTCATGCATTCAACATTTATTAACTTTATACCACATGTAAAACAAATACTAATATTAGTGGCTTCAAAGCCTAGAAACAAGAGGAAAAACACCACCTTAGAGAATCGCAATACAATGGGCAAGCCTGCTCAGAAAATGAATAGTTATGGAATAATGTGTTTGGTGCTGACAACAGGGAGATATACCATGGACTATGGAAGCAGAAAGGAGTACTGGAAGACTTCACTAAGATGATTTACATAAGCCAACTCCTAAAAGGAGTTTATTAGGCAAAGTAAGAATAAGTACAGAGGCACAGGGTGAGAGTGACTCCAGTGGACAGGGGATACCCTGGAAAGCACAGAGACTGCCCTCTCCCGCAGCAGAGAGCACAAATGGAAGACCAAAAGCCCTTCAAGAGGCTGTCTCATCCTGGAGAGAGAAGGGTATTTTTATAACTCATCTACCCATCTTTTATTTCCCATGAAGTCAGTTTGTGTACGAGTGATAGCTCTGAATGTAGGTGATGATCAGTAAAAGCAGTTAATCTCATGAGTCTTACCGACCCACTGTAGAGTTTGAAACTGGGGAATGGCATAATCAGGTTTTATTTTTTATTTAAATTTAAGGTATTTTTCACAGTCATATGAAAGATGAGATTACACAAACAAAAGCTAAATGAGCAGACCAAAGTTAGAAGAATGTTATGGTAGTTATGGTAGTCCCACTGAGAAATCATGAAAACCAGTTCCAAAGTGGGGGTAAGGAGGATGGAGACTAGAAATGGGCCACATCAAGGAGTCTCTTCAGATTGCCTGGAGAACAGTCCAGCTGCTTGAAGGTGAATGAACAAAGAATCAGAGTAGGCCTGGCATGGGGCACCTGGGTGGCTCAGTGGGTTAAACACCTGCCTTCAGCTCAGGTCATGATCCCAGAGTCCTAGAATTGCATCCCAAGTCAGACTCCCTGCATAGCCTGCTTCTCCCCCTCCTTCTGCCCCTTCACCTGCTCTTTCTCTCAGATAAATAAATAAAAGCTTAAAGGAGAGAGAAAAGAGTAGGCCTGGCATCTCCAAAGCAACTACCAGAATTGAAGCCCAGACTTATAATCTACTTCTCTCCTGCTGAATGAATGCTCACTCTGGGACTTTTGCCCAGCTTTGTAGTTTGACCTCAGAACACACACTGAGTGTGTAAACTGGCACTCATGGTTATCTGGCACCTGATATCTCAAACCATTTTAGTAACTCTGTATTGTCAAATAATTCCACTTTCATTTTCTTTGCTTGTTTCAAACTGATCCTTCCTATTGATCTTTTGCCCTATTTTGAATTGGCTTTGATAATGTGATTTGATTCCTACCACACAAAACTAGAAATATATAATCAGGAAATAGGAAGGTTAAACCGCACTGTCATTTTGTGAATAAAATAATCCTTCATTGCTGGGATCCTGGGAAAATCAGGAAACTAACCAACCATTCTGTTCCCTGGTTAGATAAAGGTTTTCGGGAATCCAGAAGAGCCTTGGCAGAATTAGGAAGATGCCTCAAAATGGACTCAAATGAATCACACGTAAGCTTATTGCATTCAGATCCTTTTACAAACATCATAGCAAGTTGATAAATTAGATTTTAATAAATCTAAATAGGAAGCTTTAGCTTCAGTCATTAGGATCACACACATATTTGAGACATAATAAACATACATTTGGGATATTATTGGCAGGAAGCGAATTCTATGAGAGGAATTACAAATAAGCACATTTCTTTTGAAGATTATGAACCTTATTTTACATGACTTATCAAGTGAGTAGTTTCACATTTGCTAGGTTTCAGAGCCTCCTTAACTAAAACCCAGAAATCAGATCACCTTTAAATATGCCATCAATCACTTAGACCTTCAAACAGCCCCCAGGAAAATAGTCTTTATCACTGTATTTGCTTAGATTCTGTCTACAGTGGGAAACCCTAATCCTTATAAAACTAACTACAACTCTTAGCTTCAGAGATATAGGCCCAAATGATGGACTCAGATAAATGCATGTACTCATTCAACCAATAAACACTATACACTTCATGCATTCAGACTATATGTTGGTAGTAAATTTAAGAATAAATGTAACCTAGTCCTGCCCTAAGAATAGTCTGGTTAGAAACAGGTAATCTAATCAAAGACTTTAAGTATGCACTGGAAATCATGGAGCCCCAGAGCCAAGTGTACCTAAGAGTAGAAGATTGAGTAGGGTTTCCTACACAGGAAAAAATTGAGCAGTGTCAGAGAATGAGCAGGAGCTAGATGAAGACATTTGGAAAGTCAGGTGGGGTGGAGAAGAGTAACAGTGCTCCAGGTTCAAGGGTAACAAAGAACAAGAATCCATAAAATAATTTTGACAAGCTATAAGCAGTTTGCTCTTGCTGGTGTGATCAAAGTCAGCAAAACAGAATGAGAATGGAGAGGTCCACAAAGGTCATGTTCAAGGTTTCTCAAGTTTCATAAGCTACAGAACTCTTTCTCAATAAAATTTATTTCTGAGCCCCAATATATTACTGCAAGAAAATCAGTGAATAGAAACCTTCATAGATAAATAAAACATTTTTCACTGCTTGTGTCTGAGCAGTTTGAAAATCACTTCTGTGAGGAAGTGAGACAATAGCAACAAAGGCACAGGGAAGTGAAGTGATCAGATTTGAATTTTCACTCCATGACTTGGGCTACAAAGTAGAGAGCATGTTTTTGTTTGTTTGTTTGTTTTGTTTTATTTTGTTTTTTAAAGATTTTATTTGTTTATTTGACGGACAGAGATCACAAGTAGGCAGAGAGGCAGGCAGAGAGAGGAGGAAGCA
The DNA here is from genome assembly GCF_009829155.1 of Mustela erminea. NCBI lineage: Eukaryota > Metazoa > Chordata > Mammalia > Carnivora > Mustelidae > Mustela > Mustela erminea. Next base: position 111,067,687 of record NC_045617.1, on the reverse strand, counting down.
GGCTCCCCGCTGAGCACAGAGCCCGATGCGGGACTTGATCCCAGGACCCTGGGATCATGACCTGAGCTGAAACCAGAGGCTTTAACCCACTGAGCCACCCAGGCGCCCCGAGAGTGTGTTTAATGATGCTGCCAGTGGTAGACCACTGAAGATGATTAGTACATGACAGAGGAAAAGGTGGCTTTGAGAGGCATATGAGGGTACAACAAGCATGGGGGTGGGAGGAAGTGACTTATTGGATCTACTACATGAGGGAGGAGGAGACATTAAGCCTGACTCTCAGAGTCCCAGCTTATGCAACTGGGTTGGAGCCCACAGGAAATACGTTCAATTTATATATAATGTGTTGGATTGTGGATCAGAGACACAAGTGATGAATTTGGTGGTGAGCAGAAGATCAGACAAGAGGAAATACGAAGCTCAGAAGAGAAACATAAATCAGATGCACACCTGAGAGTCATCAATATCATTATCACCATAATTACAACCACTGTTTAAGGGGTGCTTTAAAGTGCTTCATAGGTACCATCTCATGTGACGTTGACAACACCACTCTAAGGGAGGCCTTAACAAGAAGTTAAGGTCCAGAGAAACTAAATATCATCCTCAAGATCATATAAGCAGGAAGTGGCAGGCTTAGGGTGCTCAGGTCTCTCTGGCTTAAAATGCCTTTCAACCATCACCACCCAAGAGATGGTTCTCTCCAGGGCAGCATGCAGAGCACTGAATCTCAAGAGGAGGGGCAGAACAGGTAGCTGAAACACAAAGTCAATATTCCTCCTCGGAAACTGAACATATATACATTCAGAGGCCACACATGTAGTAAATGGGTGAAGAATCTGGGTCTCCAGCAAAAGAAAACCATAGATAGAAGAAACAGGTGCATCAGAAGGAGCTTCACCCAACTGAAGATGTTCAAATTCAAGATTTTATTTCTAAAAAAACATCATCCTGACAACACAAAAACATCCTCCATGAGAATGACCGCTGCCTTTTAGCTTGACCTATATTTCCTAATTTTAAAGATTACTCTGTAAAGTAAAGATTACACTGTTACTCTTCTCCACCCCACCTCGACACAAACTACAGGACAAAAATAACATTTTATAAAAGGTGAATAAACAAGAGATGTAGGAAAAACAAACTTTGTAGAGGATAGACTCTTAAAACGAGCTCTAACATAGAGAATTTTTGTTTTTGGTAAGACCGAATTAAAAGATATAGCTCACTATATACATAAAGAAACATGAGATAAATTCCTTCTAAATAGTCCTAAGGAAATGTTTGCCCCTCTGAAATAATTTGGGAAGCCCCCCTTGATATGTCAATGGGAGCTTTTGCTGGGTCTCTTAAGACTAAAGTTAGTGTCTAACTTTGCTTTCTCACAGCTGACTATTATTTTTCAAATAACTTTTAGGATGTCTTTTTAGCATGCCTATAATTTCTTCCATAACACTTTGGTATTCTCAGAATGATACTCTGTCTGTGTCAGTCAGTGTAATCTTTAATTCTAGGACCTGTCCAGGAATGCACACAACAGGATGGTCAGCTGGCACCATATTCCAAATGGTCATACGCCAGAGGGGGCAACTCCTAGGTCCTTTTGATCTAGGTAGATTTATCCACACGTAACACTTTTCTCATCAAGCTGAATATAAAAAGTTGGTCTTTATTTATGAACTAGTGTCTGGTTAATCACTATAGTAGGTGTATTAATGGGTTCCCTTTGATGAAAATAAAGGCTTAAGGATATGTGGATTAGCTGATATATATAGTTAAATACTTCCCAATCTTGATATGACTATATGAGAGATTTCATTGAAGCCTATATCCAGCATGTCTTAGAGATGGGGCCCACAATGTTATCCCCAGTCATTCTGTGTCCAGACATTAGAGTACGAAGGATTTCTGATTGCATCATGGTGACTGAAGGGCCCAGAAGATGATTCTGAAGTGTTGCTATGTCTACCTCAAGTGAATGTTGCACACAACATGTGATCAAAGTATCTAAAATGACAAAGATCTAGGATTTTCACTGAGCTTATAAAACAGGTTTGTTCCTGATATGCTAATAAGTATTTATCTAAAAAATATCTGTGTGATAAAGAATCTGGACTTGACTGCTTTCATTATAACTGGTAGTGAGGTTGTGGGAGAGAAGCTATCACTTAGCACTTCAAACGTTTTGGATGACTACTATTGTCTAAATAAATAAATAAATAGTTTTGCCAAATTTGGCTTTCATCATTTAAAAAGCGTATTATGAAGTCTTTAATATAAAAAATCATTTCAATGTCTTTTGGGAAGAAGCAGATACATATTTTGTGATTAAGAAAACCATATTTTGAACTTATGTTTCCAAAATAATCTTTGTTTTCTGCAAAACAGTAGGACCAAAAATAGCCTACATACTTAAAAAAAAAAAACCCAAAAACAAAAAAACTGCATACTTCTTCACAAACAAACAACATTTCAGTGATACAAGAACATCCTGGTTCCATTCACAAAGATATCAAAGGGCAGTTTCCCTTTATGAGAATGTTTGAAATATAATGACATGGATTATCAGTAGATTTTATAAATGTATCTTAAGAGATATAAAAAATGCATACCTCATACTTAAACAATGAATTTCAACTTGTTTCTATCCTACTCAAAAGAAATACTCAGTAGTGAGATAACTGAGTCAATTATATTTCAACAAGCAGTTCTGAGAAAGACCCGAATATAACACTTCCAAACTATTCTGGACTCAATACTAAATACCCGTTCAGCACTAAATACCTGTTTTTGCACAGACTAGTCATGACTACTCAGAGGCAGTACCAAATAAGCTTCTTCATAGAGAAGCTTTCACATGTTTCTATTTTTCCCAATGTGGAATACTAAAAAATCAATCAAAACTTACCAGGGAAGTCAAAGATGGAATCTGGTCAATTATAAAATGCCCAAAGGAAAAAAAAAGAAATGGCCACAGCAGCAATGGGGTCCTACACACTACCTAAATAAAATACTGTAGCCAGTGATCAATATTTTACCTTTTTAAAATACTTTCCTGGCAGTTATACAGATAAGTTTATACAGATGATACATTTGGTATTTTTCATTTCTTTCTTTTTTTAAAAAAAATCATGAATCCCAAATATAGTCAGAAAGGTATATCTTTCACATACTGCTATTTCACATATAAAATGAGTACAGGCAATTTAATTCAATTCAGCACATCATGATAAAATATATGATTATTTTCCCCAGAAATTTGATATTGTCAAGAATGACTAAAAATAAAATCCCAGTGTTCATATTTTCCCTCCTAGTCACACTGCTATAGTCAATTTTCCTAGGCTTGCAGAATCATCTACTCAGAGCCAGTAAAGCAAAATTAACATAGCATAAGAGAAACCAATAATTTCTCATTTTCTCACCATTACTACTACCTACCAAATGTTCCTCCCCACAAGCATCAGTAACTGTAGCAACAAAAATTAGCATAGGCTATCTGGAACAGAACTACTATGGTCCCAAAACCATATGGAATCTACCCCATAGATAATTACTAATATATTTTTTCTAAACCCATACCAGCCATTCTGTTAAATCAGACATGAAAAGTAAAACCAGACTTGTCTTATCTTGCCTTTGATGTTCCCAATATTTGCAGATATCAAAAAGACATCTCCGTAAAAAAACAAGGAAGCTGAAAAGCTGGGAAAGGCAAAATGGCCAAGAATGTAATTTCTTAAGACTAGTTTCTGAATATTATTACGATGTAGACCTATATAATATGGTAGTCACTGGCTGGACGTAGCTGCTGAGCACTTGAAATGTAGCTAGTCTGAACTGAGATGTACTGGAAGTATAAAATACACATCAATTCTGAAGACTTAATAAAAATATTATAAAATATTGTATTAGCATTTAAAATATTAATTATATGTTGAAATGGTCATCTCTTGGATATACTGAGTTACATATAGTACTAAAATTAATTTCACCTGTCTCCCTTCACTTTTACTGTAGCTAATAAAATATTATAATTGCATATGTAACTTGCCTTTTGGCTTACATTATATTTCTATTGGATGGGGATGATTTAGACAATAATCACTGTAATATGTAGTAAACCTTGTGAAAAATTCTACCATTTGACCATCTGGCTTAGAACTTGTAAAAACTTTGCCATACAGCATGAAACAACCTTAAAAGCACATTTCCTGAAAGTCACATAGTTTTCCATATTTTAATGAGCATTTGGAGGCTAAACAAAGACAGGAAAGGGTGCTCTGATGAAAAAAACAAAAACCAAAAACCAAAAACTCAAACTATGGGTTTAAGCTAACTCTAGCTTGATTTTTTTCTCATTGCCAGACCCAATAAAGAATTCCTATTTCAGAGGAAAAGCTCTTCTCTTCTGCCTGGAGTTTCAAGGACAAACAGTTCAAGAATTGTGAACAGGTACTAACAAGTACATGAGCCTTTCTAAGGTATCTGAAGCCCTGCCCAGGTAAAAGTCAAAAAGGTTAGGGTGAGATGAGTAATTTAGTACTTCCTTAGGGTTTACAGTCCCATTGTCTCTCATCTCTACTTAACTTTGCGTCACTTTCCTTTTTCTTCCCAGCTTGTGCCAACGTTTACCCCTACTTTCTCTGCTGTGGGTTATTTGTACATTTCTTTCTCCTCTCCTAATTCCAACAGGCATCTTCCTCAACCTTTGGTCTTTCTTCTTTCTTCCTGTTTTCCCTTTTCATATATATTTTATATATATATTATATACATATAATATATAAAATTTATGTTACATAGTCATCAATAGGAAAAACAAAACATTCAAATACATCAAAGTTCTTTTTACTTCCACAGGGCTCTATACTGAACTTTAATTGTTTTTGTTTGGCCCTTCAGGGTTAACGACCTTTCCCTTGGACTCTCCCCCTGGCCAAAACCAGTATGGTTCAAGAAGAAATCTTCACTAGAATCACCTAAGTGGATTCCTAGACCCTAACTACCCAGATCCAAAATCAGATTCCTTGGTAATCAGAGCATGGGTTAGCAAAATTAGACTACCTTAATGTTGATACATGTCCTACTAGTCCATCAGAAGGACCTACTGAAAAGCACATTATTACTATTTTTTTTTTTTAATGAAAGCTTCTGGGAGAAAAAAAGTTCAACTATTGACTTTAGTATTTGACAGTAAAAAAGTTGAGAAAACAACAGGCCCAGATTAATCAACAAAAGTTATCAAAGCAATGTTTATCAGAATTCCTTTGAGACTGGGATAAATTAATTTAAGATTGCTAGTATGGATTTCGTACAATGCATTCAGAGTAGTTTAGTAAAGAAAACTGATAGTCATTGGTGGAAAAAACATGGTCATCCAACTCAATTCATTTTGTATGAATAGGGTTCAGGCTTCTACACTCTGCTCAAAGTGACTGTGCAGTTCAAGAACCACAATGCTGGTTCAGTATCGAAATGTGAAGTACAAGTTTTTGAAAAGCATAAAATCTATTGCTGCTTTTACCTAGTACTCTCTTCAGTCATTGGTGACAGACAATTTGGGGGAAGATTTCCATGATCTAGGTTACACTTGTAAGCAATTTATAGTTGACTTTTAGGAATCAGTGTGTTAATAAAGTAGACCAAAACACAGGCAATTCTATTTACAATTAGGATAATGAATCAAAATTTGCTCTTTTGATGTTCCAAGGCTTTGAACTCCTAGAGCTTTGATATAATGTTTAATAAACATATCTTTACTATTATAAACAGCCTCTCAATCCCCAGGAAGTTAAGCCAGGACTGTATTTCTGGTCTAGATTAGGCAATACTTTTATTTAGAAACTAATTTTATTTTAAAAAAATTGTCAGAAGTTCTCCACTTTATGTAGAATGTTTAGATTATCAATAATCAGCTTTATGTCAAAACATAAACACACAAATAGAATAATTACCAGTCATACCTTATTATGTGTCTGAGTCTGTCCAACCAGGATGAGGATGTTGGATGAGATGATAGACAGGCAGAAGTTAATTAGAATTATAGACCTCTCAGAGCGTATGTACCTAGCCAGAAAGAAAGAATGTGTCCAACTTTAAAATTCAGCAGAAAGAAATCCATATTATGCAGATGGTGAAATTCATCCAGAAAAGGAAACATTAAAATATATCCTTTATAGAAGAAAATATATAAAAAATGTTTTTTTAATAAAGATTATCCTTAGAGACCCAATTTTATGGTGACATGGTATGTCCTAGAGTCCTTCAGAGTAATTTTATTTTCTTTAGACATTAGTATGGACAACATGTCATTTCTGACAGAATTGAAGTTGTAACTGCTATCAATATAATTTTTTTTACTAAAACATTAAATTTCTTGGAAATATAACAATTACTATAATTACCATTATGTATATATATATTTTTATATATAATATATAATACATTTATTATCATATAAAATCTATATAAACCAAAAGGAAAAATTCCACACAGATTCTCAATATCCTTGTATACTAGAAAGCAGCCATTACTTTCATGAAACCATGAGCCCTCATCCACCATTTCACATACTCAAATATTTTTATATAGTTTGCTATTCTTTTTATTTTTCTTTTCCTAACTGCTCCAAAAAAAAAAAAGAAAAAGTAAAAGAAAGAAAAAAAAGAAAGATTAAAAAAAATGAAACTTCATTTCTAAAAACTAGTCCAATCCACAAATGATAATTTGCCATTAGGCTGGAAAAATACTTGGTATCTGCCATATTTCCCCCTTATGAAGAAGTGATTATATACAATCTGCTATATAACTTTTAAGTGCATCAAGAATGTAAGTCATAGAGAAAGCTGCTCAGAATCAAATGTTCCACCAGCTGTTTACCCTGAAAGGGTAATGGTTATTTTGCTTTACTGTACCCTGTGGTAAATCACTGAGTGACAGTAACAAAAAAGACATACTTGTACTTGCTGTGTATTTGAGGCTGTTCAATTTGTATTAGTACACGGAATCACTTTCCACAGCAGGCCTGGGTTTACTGTGCAGGGTTAGGTGGGGTGCCAGAGATCTGGAGGCACTCTTTGGAAAATAAAATCTATCAAAGTTCTTTTTCTATCTCTGTCTTTGAGGAATATTTAGGCCCACATTCCATCACATATTTCAGAAGAGAACACAAAATAAAAACAGGAGTAATAATAAAATACAAAAAGCAATTTTTTCAAATAAAAAAAATTCCTTTCTTCACAAAACAAACCTAAATAGGAATAACCTAGGTCAATTCTCAATATAAAATGCCCTCAAGTATTGCTTAACCTTGTCTCTCCATCATCAGTATCTAAAAATATAATAAACCACACACTGGGAAGCTAAAGACAACATCAAGTATTAAGTCATTTCTTCTTTTGTGAGTGGGAGATATAACATAAAAAGTTTAAGGGCTGCACAAAATTGACCCTTTATAGGATGTTAATGGCTTCGTGACAGCACAAGCACACAGATGACATTACTAAAAGGGTTTCAGTGATATCATTTGCTCTGTAAGTAGGAAAATCCTGTTGATAAAAGACCCAGACTGACCACCTTGAAGACTCTAGATATTTCTATTATTCATTAATACTGAGTTACATTATTGCATTAAAATTTTCTATAAATCATCTCAACTTCCAAAACTTTTTATAAACATACTTGAGGTTTTAAACAAAACTCGTAAATACATCATTTCAATACATAGATTAAAAAGATATGCTCAGTTGCTCTTTGATGTAATACCTTTACGGAACATATTTGTAGATGAAGAGAACATACATAGTAATATTTCGATGAACATTTCTAATGAACTATAAAGGACACCAACAATTTTCAAAATACTACACTATATATAAAATAATTCTGATGTTCATATATTTTATAAATCATTAAAAACTTTAAAACTTAGACTTTTAATTAGAAAAAAAGGCAGCAGAGGCCTAACATGAGTATTACCATATGATAATACCACACGGTAATACTATAAGATAAATTTCATGTTTATAACATTCATTAAATTTGTCATGCCATAAGATTCACTATTAATTTAGGAATCTTGGAATTCCTATAAAATTATTAATGCTACTTCAATTCTTCTATTTGTACACGATGAGTTGATTAGCCACTAAATGTTAGGAATCAAAATTGTGTTGTTTCTTGGTACTCTCTTCTACACTTGTGTTTCATACCAGGTACTAATACAGATCCTTCCAGGTGTTTGGGCAATTCTTAGAAAACTACTAGGTGATCTCCCTGGATCTTCTGGATTAAAGAAGATTTATTATGGACTAATTAATCTTGTGCTTCTTTACATACCATTTACATTGGCAATGTTGGTGCTAATGTTAGCTATAGGTGTTGAGGGGTTAAGAGAAGGTGGAATTGGTGCCTGAACTCTAAGGACTGAGAAATGGAACTTAGTTCTAATTACTTCAGTGAGTATGAATGATGACACTGTTGAGATTGCCTGAAGTTCTGGCCCTTCGACACTGCCTCATTTTCCAAAAATGCCATTTAGGCAATTATGGGAGACAAAGTAGTCTTATTCCCAGTCTTTGTTCATCTTGCTCTTCCATTCCCAGGGCAATGTCTGCTTGACTAACCCCTGAAGCTTGGATTTTATTGTTTCTAATGCCATGCTTAGACCAAACATTTCTTTAACTTTGTGGGATTGGCCATATTTTATCAGGTTTTCTCATTCTGTCAGTATCTTACAACCAGATAACTCCTTCCCAGGAAGGTAGAACACCTATTATGTACCTGTGTCAACGGGATAAGAATGTCTACATAATTTTTTGAAGTATGAAAATTTTAATATTGTTGACACATTAATATCCTGGACAATTAATTCTTATCTCAAGAGAGTTAAAAAATATAATGGACAACATTTTTTTTTTTTTTTTGGAAAGGACGTTAAATCAAATGACCTTTCTTTAGTAAATCATAATTACTCTTCAACTGAATTGTTTTTTAACTTAAGTAACAGTAAAACACAAGGACTAGCTACTTTTGCAATTTTGATATTGAACATATTCAGGAAATAATATACAACTGTCTATTTATTAGTATAATAACCATTTTTGGAATGTTTTTAATAATCAAGATGAATATACAATGTTTTACACTTAATATTTTTTAAATCTGTTAGGAATTTTGGCCATTTGGTTATGTACTGTTTATCAATATGTGAGTAGACATAATAAAATATCTAAAATACACAGGTATAATTTTTATTAATAGAAGAAATCTTAGGGATATACTGAATTTTCATGTACTATGAAGCAGATGCATTTCAAATATATAAAACAAAGTTTTTCAATCACATCTCCTTATTTATGTATTTTTTACTTCTTTTAGCTAATTTGTCAAAATCTGACTTTTTGGAAACATTCAACCAAGAAGTCTTTCCTATAGCATTTTGGTATTATGTTAATGCATTAATAATATAGAAGACTTACTCATTGTCTGGGATATACTGAAAACATGCACTTAAATTCTTAAGTTTAAAACTTAAAACTTAAGAATTTGGAGACCTAAGAATTTGGAAAACTTAAGATTTGGAATTTCCATAGCAGAGAAATTACTTTGTACCAATTAAACTCTAAGCTCAGTAACTATTGGGATAAATAGAAACAAACATTGACTGAACTATGGAGATAAGAATACCATGTTTGAGGGTAAGCAACTTGTTGAAAGTTATCACCATTTGATTTGGGAAGAAAAGTATGTGGCTTTGTTTATTTTGTCATCATAGGCATATACAAGAAAATTAAGTAAGAATTTTATTACTATTATTGAGCTCATTTATTATAGGTCAATCACAACAATTATAACTGTTCTAAAAATACTTCTTTCAGTAAGTTAAAAAGAAAGGAGACATAATGGTTATCATATTGCCAGCTTTAATCTGCTAAGAGAGCATTCTATTTCAAGTGCATTAATTGATTACATACCTCCATAATGCTGCATAGACAATTGCGAGGGTGATCAAGGCCAAGCAAGAAAGGCCACTGCCTACTATTAGGGTAACTGAAGGTGTACCAGAGGATTCCATGATCTGTAAATTAAACAAAAGAAACACAAAAAGGAGAGATAATTTTTATTATAAATGAAAATAACTTCTAAACTCAGCAAAACTATCCTAATACTCAAAAACAGCCAACAGAGTTGTTATAGTTACCAGATAATTACCCAGTGATCACTTTGTTCATATATTCTCAACCTCTAAAGTGACTAATTCTAGCTCCCCCCCCACTGTGAAGTAATAAAAGCCTTAGAGTTTTAAATGCTTGATTATGGCATATTACTCACCATGGCTTACAATAAATACCTATAACTAAAACTTGGTGAGTATTCATATGTTAAATTTTCTCTAGCTGAAATTTCAAGGAGCATTTTTTTTTTCAACAACTGTATTTCAATTATTTCATAGCATGCTTTTTGATAAAATTTACTTTGATCTTCCCATTTATAACTCATTGTAACCCTAACCTGGTACCTAAATATTGAAAAATTTTCAAACTTTCTGACTTTTGACAACTTTGTTCCAAGTCAAGTGTTCTCTTATTTAATTTCACTTGCTTGGCCTCTAAGGCTATAAAAGAAAACCAAATTTTGAATGCAAGAATTTACAACATATTTTGTGGTTTTTTTTCTTTTCGATTAACAAAATATACAGAAATAATTTTCACAATACCAGTATCAGTCCCTAAATACATGACCTTGACAAATATGCTTTAAATATTTTAAAACATATATAAAGATTATAAGCAGTTACTGACTTGAGAGGTTTCTTTCCTTAGACACTAACATGATACTAACTAATAAAATCTGTTGTTTTTCTTATTTTTAATATTGAAAGTTTGAAGAAATACACTTTAAGATCAAGTGTGTTCCAAACCTTAGGTATGCACATTAAATTACATTATGTATTTTTGTCATCAAAATAAGTAAGAAGAGTGAGGCATATTTAGGCCAAATTTAGACAAAAAGTCACATTCATCTTAATAATTATTTTTCTATATTTCAATATTTTGTAAATAATTTTTCAAAATACAGTTGAGGATATTATTTTTCTCTTAGACAGTTTTTGCAGCTATTTCAGAAACTACTTTTTTTTTTAACAAGCCTACACTTTTAAGGAATGATTTTACAGTTTCAGGCAGTCCGTGCTTTCATGAAAACTTCATTTGCTTTTTGTTTTTTTTAAAAATAAATATCCAAGGACACCCCCAGAAAACCTGTACTGAAAATATCCAATGCAGATATGCAATATGTTTGGCTTATAGTGTCTGGGGTCTTCATTCTACTACCAACAGTATTCTCACAAATTCCCCAGACCAGCTTTACAGTTCTAAAATAAAGGTTAAGTTGGCAATTATTTTTATTTGAAAGTTTGCAGCATATTAGTAATATGATGGAGTACATCCTCAAAACTATGCTGCAGAAATTTCAAGTTAGAAGACATAAAATTTAGTAGAATTTAGTTACAGCACATCAACTAGAATTCATTTTACCAAGCTACTGTAGCTAAGGAGGAGACGAACCCAATTTTGCCACCCTGCAACATTTTCCATTTCCCCTTTTAAAATGCAGTTCCCTGGAGAAACACTCTCCACAATGTCCCTGCCTTTGCATTAAAGCCTTGTTTTCCCTTTGTTACTTACTATTTCTCTAGGTTGCTGAGCCAAAATGGCGAAGGTAGAGAGACGATCACATAAGCATTTCGTATGGGATGCATCGGTAAGCACAGTTTTACATCCCTGGGTGGACCACGTTCCCAAAGACTCGTTCCTGCAAAGGGGGGTGGGGGGAGATCGGGATAAATACGCCTGACGGCCAATTCCGTAAAGAAGAAAATGCAGTTTAATTGAGAGAATCGTCTACTGTAATTCCCGTTCAGGAAAAAAAAAAAAATCTACTTGTTGTTGAACAGAACGTAATTTAGATGCATCTCCAGTAATGCAAAGCGAGAGTGTTTGGAAAAAGCAAGCGGGCGGGTGCAGCGTGCAAAGAGCTGTCCAGCGCCGGAGGTGCTGAAACCGGGACTAGCTCTGTCCAGCCCTCTGCGAGGAACGGCAGAGGCAGTGGCAGCACGAGCAGCCGCCAGAGCGTTGGCAGCCACTTCCTATGCTCATCGGATCGTTTCAAACACTCAGAGTGTAAAGAGGCTTTTCAGATTTTCATACCAGCTCTGATTCTCGTCCTGTATTTTTGGATCGTGAATGCTGGCTTTTAAAATGCGGATTTCTCTGAAAAGCCTGCCTAAAAGGTTATATAGCTTGGGTTGGGTGATAGGATCTTTTCCGCTGCTGGTTAGGGATTTTTCCTCCCTTTAGAATTAGCTGCTGTGAAAATTTCACCCTGGAAACGGGAAGCAGCAGCAGCGGCATCAGCTGGTTACGACTCTTATTGCCTTGCCTGGTATCCAGGGGAGGGGTAGGTTTCAGACATAAGCTTCCCACTCCACACTTCATTCAGCCCAACACGCCTCTGAAGCCCTTGACATTTCTCCCCCTGACCTGCGTCTCTGCCCTGAAGTAGAAACATTAAGCTAACACCAAGTCTGCTAGAACATTTGGAAGAATAATCCTACCCCAAAGTCCGGTAGGAAGGGGAAAGAGGGCCTGCTTCAGTTTCTCTTTGGTATAGCCATTCAAAATTCTAAAGCATATGGTTTATTTCCCACCCCAGCAGAATAAAAAAATGGTATCAACCTACGCTTTCTTAGTAGGGGGGGGTAAGATGGGGGAGAACCCTTCCACCCCCAGCTGAACTACTCTACAGGAAGAGGAAGAAAAGGAGAAAAAGAAAAAAAAGCTAGAGAGTTCAACCAATCAACTTTATTAGCATTACACGTGTTATATACTGAATGCACCAATTCTCCCCTCCCCTCCCCCAGGTATGGAAACTCTCCAGCTAGCGAAACCTGGTTATGTGTGTGTTTATGTGTGTGTTTTAATTTCAAACCACATTATTAACTGTGTTAAAAATTACTCTAAAATTCGAAGCGAATAACACCTAATTTTGAATGTTGTACTTCTGATTTCACCTACTCCATCCTTGGATGCCTAAAGCTATTGGGTTAAATATGCATGCAGTCTATTTCTGAGAGATTTCAATGAGAGAAGCTTCTCTGTGACAGTTGGACTTCCAAGTTGAGCTACAGAATATAATTCACACTATCCTTTTTGGTATGTAGAAACAATGTTTTTAATATATGTGATTTTGTATCATTAATATTTATGACTCAAAATACTCTTAATTACAAGTTCTTTTAAGAAGGAATATTTGAGTGAGGAATTTGAGGAAGGCCACATAAAAAAATTAACTAAGTTCACCCAAATACTTTTAAGTATCACCAGTTCAAAATTAGGAGGTCTCTTTTCTTTCTCATGACGTCATGCAGTCATGTCAAATTTAAAAATATGTATCAGTAATACCTTCAGCCAACTGCAATAGTATTAAATCCCACTTCTACCTAACCATAGCAACACTTCAGTTTATCTCATAAGCTGTGTCTTATCTTCTTGAGACCAACAGTGAAGGCCAAATGAAAAACATTTAGCTTAGTTGATTAAAGTTTAAAGAAGAAAGATATAGTTAAGAGAACCTGACATGCTTTAAAACCTAATATCTGCATTATTCATCCTGGATGGCACCTCTACTTTAATGCAGTATCTGTGCTTTCAAGATGGAGTCTAGTACTTAAACTTTTCACATTATGTAGCTATGATCAATAAACCAATGGAAAATCTTAATAAGGAATTAAAAACTTTACTGTAATTAAGACCTCATATGAGACAAAATTATGTATTTATACCCAGGTAATTAAGAAAATGTTAGCATTACTAAACATTGGCTATCAGATATTAAGTCTGTGTTCAATATAATGATGTTGGACTCTGAAGATCTTGTAAATTTTACATGACATCTTTAGAAAAGTAGGTCAATTTACTTTACTTTGTTTGTACAATGATTGCATTGCTGACCTGACCCAGCCTCGGGCTGAACTGGAAAGTGACATGGGTCTCACGGCCCCCAAGCATGAAATGCTTCAAATCTTTCTGGGCCCCTTTCCACATGTACCTTCCTGAGGCTACAAAGTCTGTATCCCTACCTTTCTTTGGAATTATTCTTGCTTTGTTGACTTTACCTGATTAAACTAATATAATAACATGAGTGAACATAGTGTGATGTACTCTTCTCAGTTTAAAATAAGGTATAAAACACAAAATAATGCATCTGATAGAACATCAGAAATTGGAGCAGATGAGTAGCAGAGAAGATTTTGAAAAATAAGAGATTAATTACCAACTTCTATAGTTGGCTAATCCCAAGAGCTGAGCAATAAACATGATACCATTCTCAAACCATATTTTATATTGTTTCAAAAAACCTCAGTATTTTAAACCATATAAACTCTTAAAATTAGTTTCCAAATCACAAGCATACATGTCACTATTATTACAAAACCTATAGTATGTGTCATCTATATTTTTAAACACTCAATAGCCTATTCTTACTGCACAAAATTCTTTGAAAGCATGGTACACGTGTCTGATTGATTTCAGGGAGATCTTGTAAAGCAAACTGATATTTGGTACAGCTAATGTGAAGCAAAAAAGCTTCTCCAATCTGTAAAGAACAAGATTTTCAAACATGTGGACTATTACAGCAGTCATATTATTCTTCCAATATCAGAGGGTTTTTTGCAGGCTATGATTAATGGTGTATCTGTGAATTATTTGTATTTATTAAGTCTAGGTTGTCATCAATAAGGCAAACAAATACAACAAAATATATAGGAACATTAAAGATATAATAAGAATAACAGACTGACAATGTCAGAAGAGAACACAGAATGATGATACAGATATACATATTATGCTGCAAATAACATATTTCTTTTTCACAATATCTTTTCTGGGCATTAAAATTTATTTCAAATAGTTTTCAAAAATAACTAGGCCTGCAGAAATTCTATACAGCCAGAACAGTCTTTGTTGGTTACACCTACATTCACCCATGCTAGCTGTTAGCTGTCATCTGTACCTCTTCTCCTTCTTCCTATTATTAGGTTGGCTAAAAGAAGAAGAGTCTGCCTATCCCAAGTATTCAAAAGTACATACCCACAAGCATAGAAATGTGAGATACAAAATCTATTACTTTCTAGCTTTATATTTATTTGAGGCTTTCCCCAATTTCCTAATTGGGTTTCTTTCCTAACCTGGTTTCTTTTTGGATATGAGTATATCATTGGGTTCATGATTTCATGGGAACTTTAAATAATATAGGATGTGACGAAATTCTATAATATTTACAATTACAGGAAAAAATTGTCTGTTCTCTTTGACAAAAAGTTATTTAGTAAAACCTGGTAGCAAAAACTTATAGTGACACATTTCAAAACTGTTCCAAGAAACCAAACTTTTATCTTTGAAATACCAATACAACCAGACATTTCACTTGAATCATTCTTTTATAAAACTGTCTATTCTGTTTCATAATAAATCAATGTGTAAAGTATTTATTGTGAATAAGCCATATACTTTAGGATGTTTATTAACTTTTAGGATATTAACATCCCACTTATTCAAAATCAAAATAGCTACAATGGCAATTCAAAAAAATTTACACACGATTTCTGAGTACATTCTTCTTACCATGTATGTACACTGAAAGGAAGTTTTTCCCATGATAATAGTTACTAATTTCTAAAAATTAGGTGAATCTGTACTATTTTTAATGTATAGATTACACCCAAGTAAATGATGTGTATATGGTTCTTGGTATAAGTTATTCCCATAGTACAGAAAATTTTGGAGTACAAATGAGCTAATATTCTCAATTTTGAGTTCAAGTAGTATTTGAGGGTAATTCCTACTTTTTAGAACATTGCAAATATTGCAACTATTGTTATCTTTAGCAACTGTTACTATGTCAAAACACAGGGAATAAATAATTGGAAAGTTTTGCCAGAAGTAACCTTAGTGAGCTTCTAGTCCATTGGTTTTCTACACTTGATTACATTAAAGTTACCTGGAGACCTCTAAAAATTAAGCCCTGGGGTGGGCCTTGGGCATTATTACTCTCCTAATGCTCCCCAGATGATTCTGTGTGCAGCCAGAGTTGAGAATCACTGATCTATCTCAACCACTTAGTTTTATAGATAAGAAATGCAAGGTATAGTTAATGTAGGAGACTTGTTTTAAGTCAGAGTGAGAAGCAAAGTTGGGCTTCTCACTTCCATACCAGAAGTTTTTAATGCTAATTTTTAATTGCAATCTCTTTTAAAACAGAATGTAAGATGTCCTATGAAGTTGTAAGAATATCTGAATGTCATGCACTTTTACACTTGCAACCATTGTGGTACTAGTGTCACAGTTTTTAACAAATTGAGTTATCAATGGATAAAGTTAGCAAAGGGTAGGTAGACTGTTACACTGTATCATTTATATCTTATATTTAAGTAATATATCCTATGATGCATTAAAGAAAAACATTGATTTTATACCAATTTTTTATGACATAAAACATCTCCTGTCTCTATAGTGAGATCATTTACTGTTTTGGGTGATATAAAAGCTTAAATTCCAAATTCTGAAAACATAATAATGGGTAAAAGTTCTAAGTTCTTTTTTCCTTTTAAAAATGATATTCTCTGTATTGTGATTCAATGGAAGACTGTTACTCAAAATTATTTTTCCATCAATTATAATGATATCTGTATATAGCAGATATATCTGCTATATACAGATATCATTGGATATCTATGCTATATATATATATATGCAGATATATATGCTATATACAGATATCATTATATACTAGTATGTATGTGTAAAAATGTAATAATAAATGAAGAATAATACCCACATAAAACATATACACTTCATTCACTGAGATGAAATTTAGAAGCAGGTACTTTGCTACCACCAGAAAGAGCACTTATCATCCACTGAGCTGGGCCTGGAATTAATAGTGACCCCTCTATACCAAAACACTAGATTTCCAATTTGTTATAGAGAAATGAAGTAGTTCCAGGAATACTCTATAGTTAGATCTCCCCAAAACAATCCTTTGTGTCTATTAATGATTCCCATCCAACACAGGAATATTGGTTGATAAATTCACCTCACTTTCTTTAGTTATAAAATTAACACTCTCTGTGCCATACTAGAATACCAGTGTTTTTTGAGAACTGTATTTATTTGCCTTTGAATCTCTGCCATGGGGCTTTTCACTTAGTAGGTATTAAATGATGTTTGTTTAGTTAATTTAATGATTATTTACACTGCAAGCAATGACTGTTGATACTGATGGATCCAAACAATCGTCTTAGCTCTAATTCATTTGTCGTTCTTCAGCATATAGTAGAAATATAATCTGAAGTGTATCAACAGGCTAATCTATTAGTTTTTGGTCTTCAAACACCATTTGATGACAAATTCTGAAAGATTCAGCATGCTATAGTGATTATGTTCAGCAGCAAGACCTGAATCTTCACTAGTCAACCAGTCAATAAGTATTTTTAGAGAGTGCTTTTCAAATGCTAAAGTAGAAGATTCTTTAAAAATAATAATAATAATAAGTTTCCTTTTTTGACATGGGGACAGTCTGGTTGGGAAGACTATATAAAATCCAAGAGTATATTTTCTGCTTTATTACAAATTATTCCAGAAAATGTTATCAGGTCTACCCTTCTATTCTAAGAACCATCATTTATTGTCTGTGTAAATCCCATCACTAGGCTTCTTGTTTCCATTCTTGCCACCTAACCACAGTAGCCAGAGAGCACCTGTTGAAACATATGTCAATTCATGTCACTCTGTTCAAAAATCTGTCAGTGGTTCTCCTGATCTCACTTGGAGTAAAAGACACAAATCTTACAATGACCTATAAGGACCTTTAATATTTGGTCTGTCACTACTTTCATCTCCTACTTGCCTTTGCCCATCATTTCCAAAGGCAGTGAGCTTTTTGTTCTCTCACCTTAGCATTTTTTGCTGGGAATTGCCTTGGCCCAGAATGCAGTCCTCAAAGATAATTATATTGCTTACTCCCTCACATCATGTAGGTCGCTGCACTGTTATTCTACCAGAAAGGTTCTCACCAATTATCCAATATAAGATAGTAATTCCCCATCAGTAGTAGGTTAAAAATGGCCATGAATTCTATATAACTCTTCCCACTAAAAGATACAGTTTATTTCTTTTTCTTTTGAATATTCATAAGCCTTGTGACTTGATTTGATCAAAAGAATGCAATGGAAATGATTTGTGACGTCTGAGCCTTGATCCCAAGAGAATTACAGTTTCTATACTCATCACTCATCATCTTTTCTGCTATCATGTGGAGTAGACTCAGGTGAGCTTCACTAAATACAAGAGAGAGCACTAACTACCAGACATGTGAGGGAGACCATATTAGATCTTTCTGCCCCAGGATGAACTGCCAGAGAGAATTGTATTTTCATGAATGGCACCAGATGAAACCAGCAGAAGAACCAACCAACTGAACTCAACCAAACAGCTGGGCCATACAACTGTGAACAAATAAAATAGTTGTTGTTTTAAGCCACGAGGATTTGAGGTGGTTTGCTGTATAATAACTGATTCATCATCTAATAATTTCTCATATACCCTGTGTTTTTACCCTGTTCTGTTGCTGCCATAACACTTATCCCGTCTAATACATTATGTATGTCTTTGCTTATTATAATTTTTTTTTATATTCCCAGATCCTAAAAGAGTGTCTTATACATAGTAGCTGCTGAATAAATATTTATTGAATAAATACCCAGTATAGATTTTGGACTAGAAAAGTCAAACTTTTCTACACTATTAATTCATTTTTTAAATTTAACAAATATTTATTCAGCATCTAATATGATGCAGACACCAAACTAGGTTATTCTGTGGACATACTAGATTTGTACTTTGTCATTTGGAGCTTGAGAGCTTCAGTGGAAATTATCTTGCAGGTGTAGTGTCACTGCCTTTTTGTCATAAAATACACATTAAAACCAAGAACATGTTGCTCTTAAGGGTCACTGAACATCATTTACAAGAATGGTAGCACCGGTTTTATTGCCAGTAAAAGCTTATATTTATTTATTTACTTCTTATATTGTGGTAAAAACACTTAAAATCAGATCTATCTTCTTAACTTTTTAAATGCACAGTACAGTATCGACACTAGGCACAATGTTGTACATCAGATTTCTAGAACTTATTCATCTTGCATAACTGAAATTTAATACCTGTCAAATAGAAACTCTCCACCTCCTCCTCTCCACAGGCCCTGGCAATTACCATCCCTAAAGTACAGGCAACAAAACCCAAACTAGACAAGTGGATTTATCAAACTAAAAACCTTCTGCACAACAAAGGAAAATATCAGAGTGAGAAGTCAGCCTAAAGAATGGGAGAAAATACTTGCTAACCAAAGACCTGGTAAGAGGTTAGAATCCAAAATACAGAGCACCTGGGTGGCTCAGTCAGTTAAGTGGCTGCCGTGAATGCAGGTCATGATCCCAGGGTCTTGGGATTGAGTCCCACATTGGGCTTCCTATTCGGTGGAAAGCCAGTTTCTCCCTCTCCCACTTTCCCTGCTTGTATTCTCTCTTTCTTTCTCTCAAATCAATAAATAAAATCTTTAAAAAAATATCCTAACTACATAAGGAATTCCTATACCTCAATAGCAAAATAAAAACAAAACTGATAAAGTAGGCAAACTAATCTTTTTTTGCTATTGTTTTAAAATTGGAAATAATAACAGTAGAAAAAAAAGTATGGGAAGAAATAATATTAAGGAGGCCAATCTACTGGGTTATAAATATGTATAAATATCTTCACCATGATTTATTAATAATTAAAGGTTACAACATGCTAGCTGCCATCATTAATTAGTAAATAAGCAAATAATAATTACACTAATGAAAATAACAGCTAACATTTATGGAGTATCTAACTCAATGTTAGGTGCTATAGTAGATATTATAAATATAAATATAAATATGTAAATATATATATATATATATATATGTATATAAATCCTAAATCCTAAATCAAAAGTATCAAGGTAGATATTGCTGTGATTTTCCCAGGTAGGAATATAGAGACAAATGGACCTAATGCCTCCCTCTAGAATCATAAGGATCCTAGAACTATAAGAGCTGGGGTTAGAAGCTGCCTGGATATCTCAATCATGCAAGCTCTGGACTGCCTACTTTGGCTTTATTGTTATATGTTTAATAGAAATAAATGGAGCCAAGAGATTGTGGCTATGCTAAGGCTGCCCAGCTGGTAAAGGGCTGTGCCAGGAATTGAACCCAAGTCTACAAGACTTCAAAGCAGATTCTCCTTTCTCTGTTCTCAGTGAGGGGTAGATACAATGAAAGCATAAAACCAGAGTTAAGAACATGCAGGGAGAGTGCTCAGAAATGGTGAGCACATTTTGAGAATTAAAATCTCAAAGTCTTTTATGGCTCATTGTTTCCGAGTTTCCCAGCAAACAATTGTTTACATTAACTCTTTTTTGTCTTCCTGTGAAGTGTGTTCCTTCCCTTTGAAGCCCCAGATCTCTACCCGTTTCTCTGTAGTTCAGGATTATACAGATACCTCATTCTGCCTGACTGTCTTTGGAATTCCATGTCTGTGTGGACCCCCATACAGTGGAAATTACATTTTACTTTCTCCTGCTAATTGGTCTCATGTCTCTTTGATTCTTAGTCCAGCTAAGAAGACCATGAAGGGCAGAGGAAAGTCTTCCTCCACAATAATACCTTGGGAAGAAATGAGAAGGGTTGAGAATTCCTCCATAGATCTTAACACCTCTAAATCAAATCACTATACTATAAACATTATTTGCCAAATGTATTTCCTAAAACTCTGTAGGGGTATACCTATGATTCACAGCAGGTTTCTATAGGCTAAAACTCTGGCACAAAACATTCAACAGCAGAATCACTGAGTAAGCTTTTCCCTCCCATTCCATTTGAAATTATAATTATGATGTGGCCTGGCTGTAAACTGACCTAGCTATACTTCTGGCACTGGGTCACAGGTTAGCTGTTTTTTAAGTTAAAAATTTGAGCATATCTCTGTAACGTTAACCCAAATGAGGATAGATCTTAACAACTTACGGTTGAGATGTGAAACTAAAACACCTATTAGAGGTTGACGTTTGTCACTCAAGATCCCAATACTTTGTTTCTGGGATAAAGCTGGAAATATGTGATTTTGATATCAGAGTTATTAGTTTCAAAAATAGAAATTTTAGATCTTAAAGAGTTAATCATACTTTAAAAATATGATTCATCACTAGCTATGCAAAAATCCTTGGACATATATATAGTTTAAATGACTACTTGGATGACACGATATTCTTAGAACTCTGATACAGGGAACCTAGAATATTACAGTAATGTTTCTCTGCTTACTTCCTCCATGTATTCTATGCAATTTGGAAACCTGGGTATTAGTAGAAAGGAAATGGAAATGATTGGAATGACAGAACAAAGTATTACCATATACAAACACATAGAAATGAAATAAAGTGGTCTGCATATGAAAAACTGGATTAAATTAAAATATAAACTAAGAAAATAATCTGTTAACAACCAAGTGGTTCATAGTCATATAATTATTCAAGTAACTTTGTACCAGATCCAGTATCACTCATTTGCAACTACTGAATTCTTTAAAAACTAATCAATATCCCAGCATTGCAGAGTTTAAAGTGAAAAAGCTCATTCAATAAAAGACATGCTGCAAACATTTTGCATCTACACGATGACAGAGATAAATACATGCTTTATAATGGCTTCAGTAAGTATTACAATAACTTTCATCAGGTTTTTTCTAATTAAAATTACACTTTGAATTTGCTTGTGACAAGTTTCAAAACAGCTTGCTAATTTTCCTCCCCTTTTACATCCTCTATAGAATCTATGGAAAAACAATGATTTTTATCCTACATATAGTTTTTATTGCATGTGTGGGGTTTTTTGTTTGTTTAAGTCATAGATATGGCAAAGGGAAAGTTGGTTTCTTGTCTCAGCTGGGCCACACCAAAGTGCTATTATCTGGAGGAAATCCCTAGCCTACTCTGGGACTCAGTGTTCTCATTTATAAAATTAGAGAGTTGCGTGTTCTACCAATTTTATAGAGATACTGTGTTGATAAAATTAAGGATAATGAATATTTTCATCAATTATTTGTTCAGTGGATATATGATGTAGGCATTATTAATGAAGATAAAAATCATATTTCTAAAAGTTAAGATTCCTAAATAAATGAAATATATTGTGATAATCACATATACCATTTTACTGACAAGAAATGATGTCAGAGGATTCAAGAGACATGAAGAAGATTACCTATTAAAGATTATCTCTTATCGTGGCACCCAAATGTTTCTAGGTTTAAGAGGCAATGCCAAAGTCTGTGTTTGGAAGACCCAAAGTTAAAAGAAATGAAGCAACTAATGTCCTCTATGAAGATGAAAGAGATGGTATGAATTGATGTTCACCATGAATTGTTTGTTGTTGCTATTACTATAAAGATTGTAAGAACTGGAAAGAGAACCCGAGATTACAAAACCTTTGGGATCATATAACCACATGGCCAACAGCTACATCACATTTTATATGATGGATGGGCTAATAAAATATGAGGATAAGTATATATTACCAGGGAAGGAATACATGTCATATTCTGACATGAAATGCAGAGGATGTAATATTTCCTATCTCCCAAAGTAATGCCATTACCATGAAATTATCAATGAAAACCTTTCATTAAAATACTTGGATATTAGGAATATTTAAAATAAATGCTCTGATAAGCATAGTGGAAAGTAATAATATATGAAATTACAAAAATGTAGTGATTTCTGTAAACCTCTAGCTTTGAAGAATCTTGAAGATGGAGGTCTTTTGTGGGATGCCATAAATTCCCCACCTCCCACAAAACAAAAAGATGTTAGGTAAATGAGGGTCCAGTGGCTGCTACGGCTGACAAATATTCGCGGAGAAGCACTGTTCTAAGAAGAACATCTCATACCATTTATTTGCCGAGCTATATGCTCTTGACTACGTGGCAACTTAAGCTGAGAGTAGCAATGGAAAAGGGAAGCCTGTGTTTTAATTCCTCAATGGGAGCTCATGAAGAAAGGCTAACAAAGAGGCAGGAGTGTCTCTAAGTGAATTATGTA
This sequence comes from Mustela erminea, assembly GCF_009829155.1. NCBI lineage: Eukaryota > Metazoa > Chordata > Mammalia > Carnivora > Mustelidae > Mustela > Mustela erminea. The sequence goes on along the minus strand of NC_045617.1, from coordinate 111,044,446 downwards.
ACACAACTTTTTAAAGTTCAGTGCTTAGTGACGATAGTGCCTAAGTTGATTTTTTTTTTTTAAGGATTTACTTATTTATTTTAGAGAGAAAGAGCATGAGTATGGTCCCACATGAGTTGGGGGAGGAGCGGAGGGAGAGACGCTTAAGCAGACTCCCTGCTGATCAAAGGACAGACAAGGGCTTGGTCTGATGACACATGAGATAAATACCTGAGCCGAAAACCAAGAGTCTGACCCGTAACCAACTGAGCGACCCAGGCACCCCCTTAAGTGGATTTTTAAAGTCTCATGAATAAATTTGAAAGGACAGTATTCTAGGAGTTTATGGGTAGGTGAAATTAGGGTTTTATAGGTATTGATGTAGACACCCTAAAATACTGACTTGCACAATTTGGAGAAGATGAAATTCTGCTTTAACCTCCTACATTGGTAAATTTATATAAAATGTTTTCCTGCCTTTTTGGTACGAGGCATACAGATTTCAAAGATTGAAAGACAAACATAGTCTCTGCCCTCGGGTACAGTGGAGACAAATATACAACTTGTCCATCCCCACCCTAATTAAGAAAATTCCAAAACCTAGAACACAGTTAGAAACTGTAGGTGTGTAGCTAGTGCTGTGGTGACAAAGGAAAGAACGACATGAGTCCATTTCTCAAAAGTCTGGCACTTAGAAAAATACATGTTGCCATATATTTAAAGAAATGTGTATTCTATCTTCCTATCATGCTGCTGCTCCTGTGGAACTATGGTTACTTCCTACATTAATAAGGCAAGCAGTGAAAATTCATGGTTGAAGGACAGCATTGAACCCTCCATGGCATAATTAACATTTTAATGAGCAGTCAAGGCCTTTCCTGTTTTGGATCTCAACCTTGTGTCTCCTGAGTGGATCTCAATCTGTTGAGCTCAGAGAATGAGGTGACTCTGTCTTAGTGAGATTTTAAACAAAAGTAGACCACATAGGCCACTGTTTCAGCTTGATACTGCTCTCCTTTGTTAGCAGAACTCACTTATATTGGAATGTGCCATGTCAGTATTCAACAACTAATTTTCAGCTCTCGTTTCCTTTTTAGCATGTATAAAAACTGTACCCACATGACTTACATTCTAGGAATGGCTAATTTTCAGTAACTGACCGACTAATTGCAAATTCCCCTCATTTGTAAGGTGCAGTGGGCTAACTGCTATTCGGGGACACAAAAATTTGCAGAGGAAGCATTGGGTAATGCTTGTAATTTAATTATTTGCAAATCAAACTGCCTAACACACCAAAGGCACTAAACTTCTTCATTGGAGACAAGTTTGAAGGTCATTAAAAAGCTATTTGTTTTTGAGGTTTCAGAAAGTAAAATACCCCAAAAAATGTTCTAATGGCTAGAAAAACACTTTTATTCCCAGATAAAATCTTTCAAAACATTAAAAACCAATCTCCTTATTTTCATCACTAGGAGAAAAAAAAAAAAAAAAAAAAAAAAAACCTGTCATGAGAAAATTCCTGTGGGAAAGTTTCAAGCATCTTAAAAATGAAGCTTATAATAGAAGAGCCTTCTCTGTCATAATTAATATAGCTTCACTAATATAAAACCCTGGCTTCCTCTCCCATCGTCATATCTCATTTCTGACTGCCGCAGACCCATTACTATAATGTACATTATACGTATAGCACAATATATGTTACAGTATTATTCTTATTAGGTAAAGGCTGCAGAATCTCAGGGAATTCTGACATTTATTTCTTGGTGACAAGAAAGCATAGCTCAAGTTATCTCTTAAGATGTGAACATTAATAATCCACATAGATAGTGAAGTCGTTCAACCACTTCGTTAAATTTTGCTTACTGATTCAGTCATAAAAACCAAGGACATCATGCCATTTACCTATGAGTTACATAATCTTTTAGCAAAGTTGAAGACTGCAGTTGTGTTCATTGTATCCTTCAGTTATTGTTTTTTCTCTTAACCATAGTCAAGCATATAAAAAAAGTTAAAACAACTATCTAGAGCCAACTATCTAGAATACATAGAAAACCCCAGGAAATAAGAAAAATTTTCCTATTGAGGATACATTTGGGAAGACTGGTATAAAGACTGGTTATTCTCAGAGTGCGGTGTAAAATTTTCTGCACAATTTCCAACTTTGCAATTTTAACACAGAGAAACAAATTACTTCTGTTAATACTTCTCTAATTCAGGCCAGTAAATGTATCTTCAGTGGTTTAGAGTTTAACTGTAGCCATTTCCAGGGACAAACACAGGTTCAACAACAGTCCTGGGAAGTATAATAAGTACATTCTAGAGTAGCAGTTTTATATCATTAAGGTGGCTTCAGGACCTTTTAATACGAGAAACAAATGCTGATAGAAATCCACGGCACCTCCAAGTGAGAGTAAGGATATTTCACGAACTAAGGGCTGCTTGGGGAAAATATTGAGTAACTCAATAGATGGCTCAGAAAATCCATTGTGGGTGACCCCACAAATTCTCACTGTCTCCAACTTCTCCTAGTAAGTGCTACTTCTTCCTGGCTTCTGAGCTCTCTTCACCTAATTAGGCTCCTATTGCTACCAGGCTTGCTGAACAAAGCCTCCTATAAAGGCAATAGATTCTTTATGGAAAGTCAAGCACAAAAGAATAGGAAAAAGAGAAAGAACTTGCTTTTGGAGTCCCCTGCCTATATTCCAGTAGTTCTGTGTGATTTCTTTTAGGTTCTGAGTACAGATATCCTTAAACTAATTCATTTAGTCATATCCTTATGAATTAGATTTTCTTTCCAATCTTATATGACAGGACAGAAAAGACTATTATTCACTGTTACTCAGCTGCTCTTTTCTTTTCCTCCTTCTTCCCAGAGAGCCAAAGTACAGATTGAAGTGATTCCTGCTTATACATCTATATAATGGGACATAAACTGTCTAGGGCTGCAGTGTATATAGAATTCTGACATGAACGGGGAAAATATTATCAGTGGATTCTAAGACTGGATGGTTATTAAAATATGAGTTGCTTCTTTGGGTACCAGACTCAGTCATGGCATTAAATATTCAAATATTCAACAACAAGTACTTATTAACCACTTTGGACAAAAGCTTTCATATCAATAGAACAATGACTGTTTTGTTTTACAATGTAAGGCTTAAAAGACCTTAATCTTTTTATCACATGGAGATAAGGTTTTTATGTGCCCACCCAAATATATTAATGTTAAGTATAAAAAGAAGTAACTCAAGACCATCTCCTGGATATTAAAGGGTCTATCTGTCCCTGTGTAAGAGTCAGATACTCTGAACCAAATTCCCCATCACCTGCATCACATTGTTTTATTTTTATTTATTTGTTCATTTGTTTTTAGAGGTGGGGGAGGGATAGAGGGAGAGGGAGAGAGAGAATCTTAAGTAGGCTCCATGCCCAGTGCAGAGCTTGACGTGGGGTTCGTTCTTACAACCTTAAGATCATGACTTGACTTCATGACCTGAGCCAAAATCAAGAGTCAGACACTTAAGTAACTAAACCACCTATGTGCCACACACTTTTTCTTTTTTTTAAATTAAATACCTATCTAGCTCCAAAGGGATGAGGGTTGGGAGAGGCTATAACCACACTACTCTGCCAGATTCAAATCTTACTCTCAGATACACCTCAGGAAGGATTCAAGGACAAGAGAAATCTTCCACCTGGCAGCCGCGGGGGCTGTGAAGAGAAGCAAATCAGGGTCTTTAATCATCTTAGCAGCACAAAGGAGAAAATATGCTAGCACCAAATCATCCATCTCCCACTGCATCTTTCAGCCAAATCGAAGGCCCTGTGGGACCAGAGCTGAGAAGTGCTGCAGCCCATGGGATGATGGGTGACAGACTGCTTCTTTCCCTGGTAGCTGGGCCACCTTGAGCAAAACACTACATTCCTTCTGTATCGCACAGCTTTCCTTCTCAGCCATGTTACTGAACTATAGATAATTTATGACTACAACACTCTGGAATAACGGACAGGAAAAACAGATGCTCCGGGCTGGGTTTTGCCAGTTTTCTAAGTGCTGCCTATTACTTCATAAAAATCACTTCTCCCCTATACAGGTTTAATTGCAATCATTGTATAGGTGGGTTTCAGAGCTTTGAGATAAAGAGGCTGGTTCTTATCTTAGACCTTATCTTAGGCCTTCAGGGCAGTACTGATAAGCCCTCTCTCTTCTCAGTGACTGCCGCCAGGCCTCCCCAGAGGGCTCATCCACACTAATGAGGACCATATTGCTGCTGTCTCCAGAGAAGCCTTTAGTGAGACCCCTTCTTTAGGAGGCATCTATCTCACCCACTCAAGACTCAGAGAAGCTGAGGTACGCTCTTCTCATAGTCGTTAAGCGGGACTGGAAACAGCAGCTGAAATGGGGCACCATCGATTCAAGTACCTCTATTGTTCCAGGAATTAGATTCACACCTCTTGAATGTCTTTTCCTTTTTTCCTCAATAATCCCTGCTAAAAAAGAGAGAATAGGCCTGTAACAGATTAACTGGTTCTAGGTCCACATCTCCAACAGGGGGCTTAATATCTAACCTAATTGCAAATTTAATCTCCCCTAGGAATATAATCTTAACCCATCGGTCTGGAATTTCCCGGTTGGCACTAGTGATGTAATACACTTGACCCATTTTGTTCCCTAAAGAAGAGTGAGTTTGCCTGATGCAATTGACGCTTCCCTTGTACCTTTGTGCTTTCTGTCTACAGAAGTCTTCCAGATTGCTCCACTTCTCAGAGCTCCTTTCTATTTGCTAAATAGAATGCTGCCTGACTCATGAATCACTGAATAAAGCTAACTTGATTTTTAAATTTAGTCAGTTGAATTTTGTTTTTTAACAGCACCTTCATGGTTTCAGGACAAGAGAGTCTACAAGTGGCAGTAAGGTTGGCAGCACCTTCATGGTTTCAGGACAAGAGAGTCTACAAGTGGCAGTAAGGTTGGCAGCTCCGTGCTCTCTCCGTGCTCTCCGTGCTCTCTAAACCCAAAGGCATTCAGTTCCTCTGCTGATTGAGAGCTGATATTAATCCACCTAAGAGCATCATTTAAGCATCAAAGCCAGTGGGATCTTCTGTCCCTTAATCCTTTTAAAAAAATTTTATTTATTATTTGAGAGAGAGGGAGAGAGAGAGAGAGAACACACATGGGAGGGGAAGAGGGAGAGAGAGAATCTCAAGTAGATTCCCTTCTCACCATGAAGCCTGCCTGATGCAGGGCTTGATCTCATAATCCTGAGACCACAACTGAGCCTAAATCAAGAGTTGGACGCTTAACCAACTGAGCCACCCAGGCACCCCACGTGTCCTTTAATTCTGATAACTGTTGCTCCACAAGCAACGTGTGGGCTCTTTCTACTTATTTGGTTCATACAGATACTTTGTCTTGGGACTCGATAGGACTTTTCTAGGTCTATCTAGGCTACATTTCTGTTTCTATAGAACCAACACCCTGTGGTTTCATTTCATGTGTACTTGGAATGGCCTTGCTCAGGGCACTCTAAATCCCAGCGTCCTCTCTTTCTTCTGGTCTTTTACAGTAGATTCCTTGATTATGGACTGTTGCCCTGTCCTAGTCTTACTACATTAATGGCATTGAATGTTGGCTGAGCCTTACTTACATTTGTAATCTCCTTTGTCTAGGTGGACAGCATTAGCAACTCCCACTGATAATCCCAAGAAGGCCCTGTGGGTGTCTCTCCCTTTAACAAGGTGTTAAAAGCCCTTTGAATTACTTAGCTTCTCAATAGGAACCTGATCTTGAATCAGTCTTAAGCAAATTTTCTCACCAACCCTAGGTATTCAAATGCAAATGACCCCGGGCAGCAGTCTTTGGAGATGGAAAGCATTTCTGTTTAGACCCATTACAGCCTCTCAATCAAGCAAATTCTTTAGCTTAGGGACTTCCACACATCCTCTTATTTAAGTGCCTACTATTGTCAGACATTTACTGAACCTTGGGAAGATGAAAAATTACTCAGGGGGTGCCTATGTGGCTCAGTCGGGTTAAGCGCCCAATTTTTCATTTCAGCTTGGGTCACATCAGGATCTCAGTGTTGTGAGACTGAGCCCAGATTCAGGGCTTCACACTCAGCAGGAAGTCTGCTGGAGAGTCTCTCTCTCCCTCTTCTTCTCCCCATCTCCCCCCACCCCTGCCAAAAATCTAATAAATCTTAAAAAAAAAAACTCTGATGCTGAAACCATTATACTATTTGAAATAAGGTCAGTATTTAGAAGCAGCCTAAAAGTATGAAGGGAAGAACACATGTTTATTTTGATTATAGTCTGCTATGCCAGTAGAAATTTTGAGAAAATAATCTTTGCATTCTAGAAAGTAGCCAAGGCAGCTAAATCAGTTCAGCTTTGAATTCATTGTAACAATCTAGGTGAACAGTATAGAATTACAGGGTTAACAACATTCTGCTTGAAGATTACCAGGACTGAGAAATGCATTTCATTGTGTAAAAGACAGATACTCACACTCCCCTCCCTTGAATAAAAATGAGAGAAATTTTAATGGTGGGAGGAGGTCTTTAAATCATCTCTAAGAATATTACAACGAGAGACTAGACAAGACCACTACTAAGAAGTTCTGACAATTTTCCACCCACTGAAGTCTTTTTTTTTTTTTTTTAATATGATATTTATTTGACAGAGAGAGACACAGCAAGAGAGACACAGCAAGAGAAGGAACACAAGCAGGGGGAGTGGGAGAGGGAGAAGCAGACTTCCTGCTGAGCAGGGAGCGCAAGGCAGGGCTCGATCTCAGGACCCTGGGATCATGACCTGAGCCGAAGGCAGAGTTTAATGACTAAGCTACCCAGGCACCCCACACTGAAGCCTTTAAAATGTCTCTAATGAGAATCATAGGGATAGTTTACATTAGTTGTCTTATAGGTCTTACAACTCTTTATTTAAGCAAAAAAGCTTAAGTTCAGTTAATATATTCCTGAAAAGAAAATACCTGACTTTTGAAAGCAATGAACATTTCATAAGATGAAAAGTTTGAATGAAATATGTTTATATTTATGTTTATGTTCATTTTGTTACCCTCTTTTTGAAGCTAGCACTAAGAAAAAAGGTAAATGGGAAGAATCATAATTTATATGTTCTCTCTTCAACATTTTGAAATAATTTTAGACATAAAAATGTTGCAAAAATAGTAAAGAATTCCTGTATATCCTTAACCAGCTGTCTTCAATATGTTAATCTGAAATATCCACAGTATAATCAATCTAAGTGATGAAATTAACATTAGCATATACTATTAACTAATCTATAAACCATATTTGAAATTCACCTATTGTACCTCTAATGTCCCTTTTGTGATCCAGCATCCAATCCAGAATCCCTCAGTGCATTTAAGTTGTCATGTCCCCTCAGTCTTCAGTCTAGGACAGTTCTTGTTTTTCATAATCTTGACAACTGTGAAGAGTGCTGACCACTTATTTTGTAAAATGGCCCTCAATTTAAATGTGTGTGCATTTTCATAAGTGTAGACTGAGGTTATGTATTTTTGACAAGAATGTAACAGAAATGATGTTTTGCCTTTATTGGTATATCACACATCAGGAGATACAGGATACGCTTAGGGTTTACTCCTGGTGATGAGGACTCTGATCATTTGGTTAGACTGTACTTGCTCTATTTCCCCACTTCTTCCATTTATAATTAAGGAGTATTATTTTAGGGCACCTGGGTGGCTCAGTTGGTTCAGCCTCTGCCTTGGACTCAGGTCATGATCTCAGGGTTCTGGGATGGAGCCCCTGCATCGGGCTCTCTGCTCAGCAGGGAGCCTCTTCCCACCTCCACCTCCCCACTCCCCACTGCCTGCCTCTCTGCCTACTTGTGATCTCTCTCCTGTCAAATAAATAAAATCTTAAAAAAAAAATAGTATCTTTTGAGGAAATGTATTTTCTTCTGAGGATATGCAGTCTTTTAGAAATTAAGACATGGGTGATATTTTGGGCGACTTCTTATATGGATAGAAAATGTCTCATTTCCTTCTAGACATTAGTATGCCTTAAAGTCACCTCCTGATGACTCCACTGGAGAGGGCTCTCTTAATTTTAAACCTTAGCAGATCTTAGGAGTCAAGTCTGTACAGCCAATGTCACCAGTCTGGCTGCTGTTTAGTTACTTTTTAGGTTGATCTTTGCCAGAATTTCTTCCCACAATTTCAGTTGAGCTCTTCAACATACTGCCTGGCCCAGCAATATAAAGGCAGTCTCTTTTGCTTAGCAGAAAAATAAAATGGATCTGAATCATCAGGGATAGAAGATGCTTTAACTCAGTACCTAGGCAAGCAGCACTGACTGTAGTCTTCAAGGGCTCCTGAGAACCCCTGTCAGGTCCCATATCTACTCATTTGTTATTAAGTTGATATGCCAATGAAATACCACTCCCCCTGACAATTGGAACAAAAAGAGAATTAAAGATTTTTAAATTCATCATGCATATCCATGTCTCTATGCCTTTGTTAATATTGCTTTTCCGTCTTTTGCCCTGCTGCATGGAACACTCGTCCTTTACTAGTTCGGGTCATCTGCCCTGTCCTCTATGAACTCTTCCTTGACATATCACATCTCAGGGCTGCTGGGTGTTCTGGCTTTTTCTGTTCTGGCAGCATTCTTTACACTTGTTTAGAGCAAATAGCATACTGTACAGTGGTTGATTACCCCTACTCAATTTTCAGGTCCTCAACATCACAGACTACATTGTTCTACTTGGAACATATACAATGGTAAATACTGAGCAAATGAACTACAAACTTCAAAAATATTAAACTCGTAAAGGCTATATCATGTTCTCTTCTCTACTGATCTATTTATTGATCCATCGTCTAGCCAATCTTGCTTTAACTTTATGGTTACTGAAAGATTTAAGGTGACATTTAAATATACATAATGAGAGATAAAACAATATTAAACAAAGATAGATATGAAAAAGTGAGGTGGAAAGGAAGAGTCAGAAGTCTATCAAGCAAAGTACACATTCTAATGCCCTGCATTTTTGTTAGGGATGGACTCTAAATTAAGCCTTATGATAAATATAAAAAAAAAAATTCCAAAAATGTCATTAAAACTAAGGGTCCATGCTGTGCAGTGACAAAATGTTCTGTGTGACGATTTATTTACCCAAAAGCCAATATATGATAAAAATTATTTTCTAAAAACAGAACGCAGCAATGATCTGAAATCATGCGAAAGTATTAAGTGATTGCCAGGCAAGGTTTGTTCAAGCAATGCACACCTACCTCTCACTCCCATTTGTGATTTTGGAACAAAGCTCCTTGGGAACTGGGGATGTTACTTTTAAGGTAAATGCAGTATTAAAGTTAACAGCAAATTAACTCTATGTGTTAGATTTTTCTCATTCTTAGAATAAATATACAGGGAAGAAAATTATGTCCACTTGAAAGCTTTTTGAAGGACAATGGGAGAGTGAGACCTGAACAAACACCTGAATTTGTTCATGTGCATGCACTTTAATTTTGTGCTAAGTATCTGCATTCATTCCTCAAAAAAAAAAAAAAGTGAACTCTCTGTAAAATGAAGACCTTATCTATTGCTCTTACCCACTTGGGTACCCCATTAGATTATGGGTTAAACAGAAACATTATTTGATCATATTACAGAAATACTTTTGTCAAGTTATTAGCTTTGTCATACAAGATTATATCATTTTCCTCTTACTTCTTTATAAATTTAAAACTAAAATAATGTCTGCTACCTCCCACCACCTGCCTATGGCTGCAAAGAGGCAGCTCAGGCCCACAGATCAACAAGAAAGTTCTAAAATCAGCAAGATGAAAAACTGGTTCAGACTTGCTGATAAAGGTTATACTCAAAGACCGTTAATCAAACATTACCCATTCTTTTTTTCTAACACATTAAATTTTCTTATCAAATTAGTAGTTTCATTGTATACAATGGGATTTGAAATAGGAATAACTAGTCAGTTAAATATTTCAAACATTCTGCCCACCCAGTCAAGGAAGGAGTACAGTCAAGGAGTAAAATTTTAGGAATGTTCATTAGTCTGGAGGAATAAAAGAAAAGGGCATATTTCAGTTTCTATTGGAGAGTGTTTTTTTTTTCTTTTTTAAAATAGAACTTTTATGGAAAAAAAAATACAACAGATAGAGACACCTTTAACCTTAGGTTAATTTTGAAATGTTATAAATCAGTTCTCGTTAGGTCACCTTTTGAAAAAGTCAGTATTCCACATAAAATGGGAACTCAAAATAGTGTGGTCTGAATTATTCCTAAATGTAAAGTCTCAGGCTTCTCCCACTTCAGGCTAAATAAACTCTTGCTCCCACTTTAATTTTTTAAACGTAGCTGCATGTGATTTATGTTTTTACCAATTCAGCAAAGTTAATTAGAGGGCAATATTGGAAAAGGCCATCACCACCCCCATTTCCCAGGCAAGTAAGCAATAAGTAGAATGAGTTTTGTTGCTTTTTCAGACACTTTATTGTTGTAAGTGTGATTACTACAATCTTATTTGATTTCTCGCAAATTCTCTATGTCAATACTGGAAATAAACTGTATCCTATGTTAGGATTTACAGAGGCCAGAAAAATACTAAACTTCCTTTTACATTTAAGAATAAAAATAGTTCCACTAAATAAAACATGTGCTTGAGTTTCTTTCTCCTTCTCTTGATACATTTCTCCAGATTATGTACTTTCTAGTACATAAAATACATGTACTTTCTAATACATGCAAAAAACATGTAGCCTAGTTGTAACATATACGGAATTGGTCATGAGAGTGGGGAGCAACAGAACTTGGTGCTTAAGGTAAGGCTTTTGAGCCATTTACTCATGTGAACAAATATTGTTCCAGGACTGGTTGAGGATTTGTGAACAAAACAACACTCCTGCTCATACACTGGACTGGGAAGCAGATTTTAAAAACCCCAATAAATATCTAATATAATATAAAGCAGAGGAGGGTGAGGGCACAGTCAGTGACAGGGAGGGCCAGGGGCTGCTATGTGGGCGTGGTGGCCTCTTCAAGTTCAGTTTCTCTTTTATTATCTCTTACTTGATAGAGTTGTTGCAAATTATATAATGCAGGCACAATACTTAGGCAGTGGGGGACACTTAGACGCACTCAAAGAAAATATAATGAATTTACAAGATTAGGTTTGTCAGAAGACCGCAGACGATATTCTCTCTCACATATAGAATCTGAAAGAGAGTGGCCTGGTGTTATCCTCTACTGTGTCAGAGACCCAGGTTTCTTCTCTTTTATTACTTTATTGCTTTATCACGAGTGACCTCCAGTTCAAGCACCGATATGACTGATCCCACTCCTGGCAGACTATTCCATTCCAGTCAGTACTAAGGAATAAATGGAAAGAGAACGCCCTCCCTTTCCGTAAGGGTACTTCCTGAAAGTCATAGACAGTATTTGTGCTTGGAGGTCAATGACTGGAACTTGGCCAGACTTAGGTGAATGGAGGGCTGAGACATGTAGAGTTTTTAGTTTGTTTTTTAACCATAAGATTATGTTTCAGCTAAAAATGCAAAGAGTTCTTTTTTAAGAAAGAAGGGAAGAATAAAGGTGACAGTCGCTGTCACAAATATATGAGGCCAGTATTATCTGAAAAGATTTGTTTTACATAAGAACTCAGACGGGAAGAGTCTCTTTCTGAGGAAGCTTTGAAATTCTCCTAACATCCTTGAGGGTAGAGAAATGTGGCAACAATGAGGACCCCAGATGATAGGAATTAAATAAAGCTTTCTTGTATTGAGTGGACATTAGCTGCTTGTTTGAGTCAATATTTTGATGGTAAGAGTGCTAAGCAATATTCCATGCCGCCTACACAGCTGTGTTTTAACGAGGCTTTATTTCTAGCTGGGTTAGGTATATGTTAAGAATTTTACAAGTTATTTAGCATTTACTTGGGTTATGTTTTAAATGAAGAGAATATATATAACAGCATATAATGAAAAAGATGTTTACCCTAGTATTAAATGAACCCAGTTGTACTGTACTAGATTTTGCTGAATATTACATTAGGAACATGTTAATAAGTACACCATAATTTTTAGAAATTGAAAATTCTATAAAGTACACAAAATCTACTATCTAATTTTGGGTGTTCTTTGTTCATTAGTATCAGAGCTATAAAAGAAATTAGTGATAATTTATAAAATTCCACAATTTTACAGTCCAGGAAACTAGGGATCAGGAAGGTTAAAAGAGTTGCTCAAGGAGAAATAACTGGAAATTGACTCTTCTAATTACTAAGTGCATTGCTTTAAAAAAAAAAAATGAACTAGGACTAGGGAAAAAACAGCGAAGTAGATGAATTTTATTAACCCAGATCTTATTATCATCCTCAGAAAACTGAATATAAGAACAAGGAACACTCAAGATATTGAGTCATCTTATGGGTACATAGATGTGCCTCAATTTTGTACAAAAGGTTTCTTCAGGTCTTTAAATACTTTGGATTTTTTTGGTAAACATTTAATCATTTTCATTATCATTTCAGGAAAACAAGAATTTTAAGTGTCAACTAAAAAATGTAATGTCTAATGAAAACTCTTTCATCTCATGGAGAAGAGAAAATTACTTTGAGGGCTCTGGGCTTTTTTACTTTGCACAGATTATTTAGGCTTGAAAGTTTCAGAGAGGCTTAGAAAGTTTAGGTTGATGAGTCCGGATAAAGATTAGTGTTTATCCTTAGTACACCACCCGCTGGCCAGCCAGTTGGTCACTACCATTTATTGAGAGCTGAATGTGTTTAGGGTACAGTTTGGGGAAAGTTAAATTAATGGCAGCTTTACTTCTCTTATCAGAAAAGTTAACTATGGAAGGACAACTGAGAAAATTTTCACATAAAAAGTCGGAGGTGAAATATACACAAAACCGGTAGCAACCCTCGTGGCCCCTGTCCCTAAGAACAAAGATCACTGGAATTATTCATAGGCAAAATTCTGGTAAAGAATGGAAGAAAATTAAATCATGAGATTGCAAATGATGCATCCCATTAAAAGGGATTCTCAGTCTTCAGAATGGTGTATGACATTCAGTTGGTGTGAGTTATGCATGCCAATACCAATCCGTTATGTCTGAAGAAAAATGAAAGGAGAGATGAAGGTAGATAGGTGTGGCAAAGAATAACAGATGAGGTGGCTGGAGGGTTGGCCGGGGGCCAGTTCCGGAGGGCATATAAGGGCCACATTTTCAACACCCGTCTTTATATTGTAGATGAGGGGACAACAATGAGAGAAATGTTAAAGGACAAGGACCTGACATCTACCAATGCCAATGATTCCTAACAGGTGTGCTATCTTAGTGTAATTAACTATGAGTAAAAGAAAGGGAAGAAGTGAGAAAAGTAAAGGGAAGGAAAAAAAAAAAAAAAAGACAAGAGAAAGGCCTCTGCCATTTTTGGACCCTAAAGCCAATGTCCTGACAATGTCTCTTCTGCAAATGAAGAGATGTAGATAACAAAGGGTCTGTTGCTCAAATGATAATAACTATAAAACTACACAGTAGACAATGACTTTGTACTTTCCAGGATTAAGGTGTGATCTAAAATTGTTTTCACAATCTCCTTGAATAATGCTGTCCTGATTGCACAAGTAGCTTTTTATTAAATATCTATATTACCACCTGAGCTCTTTTCAGGCATCTGTACTATACCCTTTAGTGGCTGTGATCTATATGTTTTGTTACATGATTGCTATCTGTCATGGTGTTGATTTTCACATAATATTTGCTGTTATAATTATGCACTAGCAGCTGGGAAGACTAATTTATTACTTGGCTATTATCGTTGAAGGTCATGTAACTCCAACATGCTGTTAAAGCATTTGATCACATTTTGCCTGTTCTGACAGAGAGAGGCTTTCTTCCGGCAACTCCTCAGACTTCTGTGGACTTTATCACTTTTTTAACCAGTGAAGCTGAAGCAAGTAGGTGCTTATTTCTGGTAGCTGCCAATAAAGAATCTGATTGCTCAAACGCCCTCTGTTCTCATACTCAGCTTTTCTGAATTCAGCAGTTGAAAGAAATGGTGTTTATAAAAATTCAGCTACCTATATACTCAAACATCAAATATTAGTTGGAGACTAACTTAGTTCTAAATATTACTTGAAATCCAAAGCAGGAAACTTTACTGTATTGTATCAGGTATACAGAAGAATACTTTCAATTATGCCTATGAAAATGTCTATTAATAATACAGGTATAAATTGTGGCTTATAGGATGATTTGGAGACAAGCAGAGGGAAAGTCTATCTACCTATCTGAACAATAAATGGAATGGAAAGTATAGATTGGAACGTTACAGAATTTATGATAAGTAGGATAATGCAACTGGTTAAGTGTCCATCCCTTAGAAGCAAGAAAAAAGTCAGGATCCATTTCAGCATATGGAAAAGGATAGTGGTGTTTGGAATCTGTCACAAACATCACAGAAAACTTCAATTAGATTTTAGCTTGATCTCAGAATTATTCTTAATATTTTAAAGAGCAAGATGGAAACCTAAAACCAATTTCATGAGACAACTTGCCTACCTATCAACATTAGAATATTTATAACAAGAATATTTATAGCTGGGTGGCTCAGTCAGTTAAGCACTCTACTCTTGGTTAGGGCTCAGGTCATGATTTCAGAATCATGAGATCGAGCCCCATGTCCCACATGGGGCTCCTCACCAGGCAGGGAGTCTGCTTCCCCTCTCCCCCAGCCCATCCCCCTGCTGGTGCAATCTCTCTCTCTCTCCAAAATAAGTAATTTTTTTTTAAAGATTTTATTTATCAGAGAGAGAGAGGGGGAGAGAGCGAGCACAGACAGACAGAATGGCAGGCAGAGGCAGAGGGAGAAGCAGGCTCCCTGCTGAGCAAGGAGCCCGATGTGGGACTCGATCCCAGGACACTGGGATCATGACCTGAGCCGAAGGCAGCTGCTTAACCAACTGAGCCACCCAGGTGTGCCAAAATAAGTAATTTTTTTTTAAGATTTTATTTATTTATTTGAGAGAGAGAACATAAGCAGGGGGATCAATAGAGGGAGAGGGAGAAGCAGACTCCCTGCCAAGCAGGGAGCCCGATGTGGGGCTAATCCCAGGACCCTGGGATCATGACCTGAGCCGAGGCAGACACTTAACTGACTGAGCCACCTAGGTGCCCACTGAAATAAATAATCTTAAAAAAAAGAATATTAGTAACAGTCTCACTAGATTAAACTTTTGTGAACTAACAAGCCATGTCTCCTCAAAACAAACCCAAGTTCAACTTCTGATACACAGAATACTCATCAAGGACTACAAACCACACTGGGAGACCAAGTTGACAAGTAGGAATCCTGTGCCACTGGCATAGTTTGAACAGAATTCAAAGACAAAGAGCTGTATAGCAGAACTCAGCTTTTGACTGGGAAAGATCTTTGAGTACTGACAGTGATGCTATATCACTAGACACTTTATTTGTGTAATTTTAAATCACAAAGGATAGATACTAAAAGACATGGGTGTCTGATGAAATGACAGGTGGGACTGGAGAGTGATGGGAATATTCTGAAGGCGATTGAAGTAGTCTATTCAGGGAAAGAGTAGGGTCCAAGCAGGAACACTAATACACAAAAAATCTTGTGGAGGGAGAGCCATAAGGTAGGATGGACCTAAAGTCAATGGGACTGTGGAGTTATAATTCTGAAATGGACAAGAGAGGGGTGATGCTGAGAATGATAAAGTTAAGAACACAAGCACGTAAGATAGATGAAAGGGTCTGCTCCTGACTTTTTCTTTTAAGGTAGGCTCCACACTCAGCATGGAGCCCAACATGGGGCTCAAACCTACAACCCCAAGATCAAGACCCATGCTGAAATCGAGAGTCAGATGCTTAACTGACTGGGCCACCCAGATATCCCTACTCCTGATATTTTAAATCCATAAAGGATAACTGTATAGGAGACAATGGAGCCAAAAACAGGATTTCAGGAGTTGGTCACTTTTAGACGTTAAGAAACAAATGAAATTGGAGGAGTAAGATAAAATGAGAAGGATGGAGGAGTCAGAGAAAATAAGAAGAATGGGGGCAAGAACAATACACACAATAGGAGGAAGTTGGAAAAAAGAAAGGTAGATAATTTAAAAATCTAGTAGGGAGTCCACAGTGCCAATGTTACAGAGAGAGGTGGTGCAGAAACAACCATCTGAGGCGAGTCCTGGAGACTCTAAGGAACCAGAGGAAGAAGCTAGATCCGGCCAGGGTGGGAAGCATGAGGAGGCAGCAAGTGTAAACCATCCTGTGAAGATATTTTAGTAAAGAACATCAAGAAAGGAAGTGTCACTTCAAGAGAACCAGAAAAATACTGTAAGGTAAAGAAGAACTAATGATGGTGATTATTTGCTCTTTACTTCTTCAGAGGGAAGGAATCTGAATGGACGTGTTTAAAGAAAGAGAAACAAAGTATTATGGAACAGGGTCCTAGGAGGACAGAGACAGAATGGAACAAGAGTGATGATTTCTATGTTAAAGTTATGAAGTCATATGTTCTGTAAAGCATTCTGTCATCTCATGTTATTTAAATAAATGTATCTTTTTGGCATTTCCTTAGTGAACCAATAACCATAGCAAAACATGCTCTAAGTTTCCTTTCGAAACTGCATAATGGGTCCCAGGTTTGGCTTAGATAA
The DNA here is from genome assembly GCF_009829155.1 of Mustela erminea. Lineage (NCBI taxonomy): Eukaryota > Metazoa > Chordata > Mammalia > Carnivora > Mustelidae > Mustela > Mustela erminea. Next base: position 111,027,771 of record NC_045617.1, on the reverse strand, counting down.
ACCTGTCTTCCATTTCTTCTTTTATTTCCGACTGCTTTTAAAGTTCTACTTCGGGGCGCCTGCGTGGCTCAGTCGGTTAAGCCACTGCCTTCAGCTCAGGTCATGATCTCGGGGTCCTGGGATCGAGTCCCATATCAGGCTCTCTGCTCAGCAGGGAGCCTGCTTCCCTCTCTCTCTGCCTGCCTCTCTGCCTACTTGTGATCCCTCTCTGTCAAATAAATAAATAAAATCTTAAAAAAAAAATAAATAAATAAATAAATAAATAAAATAAAGTTCTACTTCATGGATCTAGGAGATGGTTTCTTCCAGTTTTCCAAAAACCACCTGCTTCCAGATTTCTCTTTCAGTCTGTAGCACAGCGGTGGTATGTCACTCACGAAAGCCATGTGGGTCTACAAGGAAATGCAGCCACAGAAACTTGCAGAGGCCTCACGGATCTCCCAGCTTCTTTCCTCAGGTCATAAAGGCCGCTTGCTTTTCTACAGATGCTTAGATTTTGGATTTGAGCAAAAAGTTCCTAACTTTGCTTAGACTCTTCAGTGAAATAAATATTGCATGTTACATATAGACAACGCCCTGTTGGTGGCCTAGACCCTGATTCTCAACATTTAGTCTCAGGTGTCATCAGGGTTTACGTTCTCAGTCCTTTGCTCCCTTCGAACTCACATGTGTCTCTCTTTAGTAATCTGATCTGTCAATGTGGGTTTAATTTCATTTGTATACTGATGACAACAGATTGATGTTATAAAATTAGCCATAATGTTCTCTCCACCACATCTGTGCTATATGCTTGCCAAACTAATGTCAAGGATAGGGTATCTCAAGATTTTCTTCAGTTATCATTACCAAAATTGCTATCTTTATAAAATGCAAGTACCACTCTTATCCTTTGGTTTCGCCCTCTTGGTTTCTTTAAGCTTCATATTGTAAACCAACACCTTGAACATGAAAATACCAGACCCCAAAGAGTTTTTTCTTTCTAATTAAAAATTCATTTCTGCTTTAAAAAGTGTACATAAGCCAGAGAACTGATGACACCGAGGTCTAACAATCTCAATATAAAAACAATATTTTACTTCAGAAAACAAATGCTGGAATTATGCACCTCTTCATCTCAAGAAATCCTGTTTTGATCAACATTGAAGGCTCAAAAACTTGAATACCAAAGAAACTAACATTTGATTAGGATTGTAACAATTTCAAAGGACATGTGTATACATGATCACTCTGAATTCATATAAAAATCTTGCAATTCAAGAAAGATATTATTATTACCCTCATTTTGCAGCCAAGACTATGAATAATACAGAGCTCAAATAACCTCCATAAGGTCATCCATTAAGCAGGTAGTGCAGCTAAAGGAGCAAGCCCAGGCATTTTGGGTTCAGACCTCAAGATCTCTCTAAAATTTCATATTACCGCCAAGCCATGTGTACTGTTTCTGAGAATGTTCATGGCTTCTATCACAGTAATGTTTTGTACTGAACCACTGAAAGTTAGAACAGGATGTGCCTTTTGTCTCTTAAAAAGAGGCTAATCCAAACTTAGCTTTTAGAAACTTGTAGAAGTAATCTTGGTAAGGCTGAATGTTAGGGAAAATTCTATCTTTTCCTGGTTATAATAAGAGAAGTAAAAGTTTCTTGAACGATTATCACACACCGGGAACTCTATTAAGTACTTTAAGTGAATTATCTCATTTAGTTATCAGAATAATATTATGAAGATTATTAGGATTATCCCCATCTTATCAATGTAGAAACCATGGCCATGGCAATTTAACTTGCCCAAGAGCCCCTTGGCTTTAAGTTGGCTTAAAAAACAGCCCCATTCCAGAGCCTGTGTGGTTAACCTCTGTGCATATTACCTGTCAGCTAAAATATCTGGAATGCAACTGGTCTTTTGATAAAGCTTTTCGCCTAGAATAGTCTTGTTGCACCTACAGAAGTGTTGGCAGAGATGTGCTGAGCAATGAAAAAGAAAAGTGAGGGAAATAAAGTTATCAGAGTGAATATGTCTATCCACTCTAGAGATATTTACTTCCACATCCATAGCTGTCAGGAAAGGCATCGTCTGTCAGTACACTTTGGTTTGACCTCCACGGGTACACTCGGCCTGGAACAGGTCCACATTTGGTCACACATTCAGTTGCTCTATCCTTCTCATCATTCGCCTCAGCCTTTGAGCTGGATTCATATTAAATGATCAAACTTCTTTTGGATTTTGTTAGATGGTGTAATGAATATGTATAAAATGCTATCCTAGCACTTAAGTAGTTAATTGATCCTAAGTAAATGTACTTGAATCACATGATATTTGGAGATCACTGACTCACTTACTTCATACTCCTTAATTCCATGGATTCAGAGCATACTCAAAATAAAATTCAAACTCGTTCCAGATGACTGTAAGGCCCTACAGGATTTGGTCCTTATTAATCACCCTGATTTACCTCTTACAGCTTTCCCCTGTGCTCCCTTATTTCCTTTTTTTTTTCCTGTTAAATATTTATTTAACATTTTATTCTTGCTTCAGAAGCCTTTGTAGCTGCTGCTACCTTTGCAGAATGACTTGATCTCTGCAACCTCAGATGCTCAGGTCATTCAGCTGTCTGCTCAAAAGTCACTTCTTCCAAGAGTCCAGAATTCTTGCTCATAACCTTATCTAAAACCCCGTTCTACCTCCACTCTACTCTGCACCCTTTCATTCTGCTTTTCCTTTATAACACTTACCCTAACTGCTGCCATTGTGTGTGTGTGTGTGTGTGTTCATTCCCGTTTTTCTACTCTACAATATAAACTCATGAGAGCACAGGCTTTGTCACACTCATACACCTCTATTTCCAGTGCCCTGAATGGCATGTGCTTGATTGCCTAGTTTTTTCCAGGGGATCTAGATTCTGGGATATAATTATAAGTAAGATTGACAAAGCCTTGTTCTCACAGAGTTAATATTCTGGAGGTAAAGACTGATATAAAAATAATGATCATTGATTATGTCAGATGGTAATGAGTTAATAAACTGAGTACCTATAGTACATACCACTGTTAAGAGGTTCAGAAGAACAGACGTAGAAAATACTATCCTACCGATGAACTTATAATTATTTATATAAACACGAAAGAGTCAAATGGTCTGAAAAAACAAAGCAATGATTAGAGAGGGGTAAGGGTACTAGGGAATCAAAGGAGGTAAGTTTTGAATTAAATAAGGGAAGATGTGTACGAAAGGAGGGAAGCTTCATGCACTTGAGATTCAATCTTTGCCAAAGTACTTTAGGAACCATTCTTTATTTCAGGTGGTCTTATTTTCTCCCAGCCTTTAAATTGTCTAACCTCTTACCTTTGGTTGACATTTTACCCACATCAAAAAAACACCTACGCTTGATACAATTTGTAATATGAAGGTTTAATTTACACCTGACACCAAACTTTTTCCATGCCTTAGTTGTGAAAAACTAATTAGATGACAGAGGGAACCAGGAGTCCCACATTTAGAAGAGTTGAGGGGAGAGGTGAAGTTTTAATAGTCAATGGAAATTTAACTTGAGCATCTGACATGCCATATTTATTCATTTCCCATGAATTAGCATGCAGAAGGATGTATATGTGTTGTGTACGTTATCTTATTCTGAAGCCCTGACATGAGTCAATATTTTATTACAGTTTTTCACTTAAGTATATAAGTGGGTAACTGAAGAATCCAAGAGTGTAAAAAAATAGTCATTAAAATAATGATCATAAGAAGGTAGATCTAGGTTATGTATTCTTACCATACACAAAAATATAATAAATAAGGGTGTGAGGAATATTTTGCAGGTGACAGTTATGTTTATGGCATAGATGATGGTGATGATAGGTTTATACTAACCTCCAAATGCATCAAGTTCTATAATACCTCAAAAGTGGCTAAAAAAAAAGCCCCTTGCTTTCAAAATTGAGACCAAACATAAACCTATTTACTCAATATTTACTTAATATACATACATGTAACCTTATAAACAATTAATGTATGTAAAATACATACATTTAAAAAAATAAAAATTCTAAAATATTTTTGATTTGAGGAAGCGACAAATAAACTACCTAAACATGAACACTATTAAATGAGAAAACAGACTGTGAAATTGAACAGTGAAAGTTCAATGCAGACTAGCAGACTTTTTATCTTTAACCTCTGTCTTGCACTCAAGGAATACCAGCATAGACAGTATTACTATTAATAATATAATGACAAGCACTGTTAGACACGTGCATATATATGCACAGATACAGTTAGCAGGGTGCAAAATGCAATTATTTCTATTTCTCACGACAACCTGGCAGGGTGGTAGTATCACTTCCACGTTGCAGAGGAGATGCGGAGTTCTGAGAGGTACAGAAACTTGCCTGCAAGCACGCACCCCAATTCAGATCTGTCTGAATCTGGGCCTCATCCACTCTGACTCACGGACTTTTGTTAGATGAGAAACGACCCTTTGTGACAAACCAAAGAATTGTCTCTCTTTCTCTTTAAATAATAAAAGGCAGAAGGGGTATCTTGTGTAAGCGCAAATCTGTAGGAGAGAATTTTGCTTGTGGCAAAGAATTCTCCATGACTGGTGTGTAGATTCTTTCTTCTATGCCAAAGTAAAAGGACTGGATTTTATTGTGTATAGAAAGTTGTTATTGAACCGTGTTGAGTCAGAAAGTGATAAGATCAGAGACTGGATTAGAGTAAGTTGAATCTGAAGGCAAGAGACCAATCAGTAACAGCCCCTGATATGGCTATCCTGGGGATTCTGTGTGCTCCTATTTATGAGTTACTTAAGAACAGAATTTGGGGAATAATGAGTTGTGTAAGAATTAAACAATTAAACCCTTTATATTTTAACTATCCACTAAAGAACTTATATTTATGCATTTACTTTCCTTTCCCTCTAGGGATATATATTCAGATATATAAAATAGTTTGCCGACCTTCTATAAATGCACCTTAGTTAACTAATTAATTTTTTATTGAGGTATAATTGACATATAACATCTTCATTTCAGATGTACATAATGATTCGATATTTATATGGATATATTGTGAAACAATCAGCACAACATGTCTAGTTAAGTCTGTTTTTATTTTATTTTTTACATTAATTTTTTGAGGTTTTATTTTAAAGTTAAATCTTTTTTTAAAGATTTTACTTATTTATTTGAGAGTGAGGGGGAGAGAGAGCGTGAGCGTGCATGAGTGGGGGTGGGGGGAGAGGAGCACAGGGGGAGAGAGAGAGGGAGAAAAAGAATCTCCAGCAGATGCCTCGCTAACAGCTACCCAGAGACAGGGCTTCATCTCAGGACCCCGAGATCACAATGGAAGCTGAAACCAAGAGTCAAAGGCTCAACCAACCAAGCCACCAAGGTGCCCCCAATGAAGTCTCTTTTTAAATAAAAACAATTAACATCAGACACCTTATTTGCTGTGCTCTGCCATTATGTATTAGGGTCTGTTCTTGACCTTCAAATTCATATGTTGAAGTTGCAAACCCCAGTATCTAAGAATATGATCCTGTTTGAAGACAAAGGCTTTAAAGAGGTGATTAGGTTAAAACGAGGCCCTTCAGTGGGTGTCCTTATTGTTAATAGGACTGGCATCCTATTAAGAAGAGGAAGAGATACCGGCTGGCTGCTGCATGCACAGGGGGAGGACCGTGTGAGGACCTGGTGGGAAGGCCCTCTCTACTAGCCAGGGAGAGAGGCCGCAGGAGAAACCACATCTGGTTATACCTTCATGGACTTCTCGTCTCCAGACTGTGAAAAAATAACTGTCTGTTGTCTAAGTCAAGCAGCCTGTGGTATTATGGTACCACGGTCCTAATAAACTAATGCAATAAGGCTGACCCGTCTGACATTTTATGGAGACCAACATGATGTCTCTATTCTCAATGGAACTCTAGTTAGGGCTTTAATTCACATAAAATTGGTAAGGGAAGATTCTTGTTATGCAAAAGTTTATGAGGTTATTCACTTGTGTATTATATCATACACATCATACGATGAATGGAAACTTTTGTTTAAAAGTAAATTGAGATTCTCTGGGTAGTACAACTCTTACTAATAGAATATTCATTTTTCCTTTGAAATCAATAGTTGTTTCCTGAACTCCAGATTTCAAGAGATAAATAAGACCTTGTGACATATTTATGCTTTGGCGAAGCATAAAGAAAAAAAAAATCTTATTTAAATTGATGTTTGGAAACACGGTGTAGTCCCGGGAGAGAGAAAAGGATTGTAAAATACAGCTCGTACTCTGTTCCGTCGGGTCTTGTCTGGCCTTGTATGTAAGAAACCTCTTTGTGTTTTGGTGTCTTCAAATATAAAGCCAATAAGTGAAAATCTAACAACCCTGACAGAAGGCTAGGAAAGATGTGGGAAGAAGTGTAGGAGAATAATGGGTAGCATCAGGGCTTTCGATTGCTTCGTGCACTGTGAAGGTTCAGCCAGTCTCAGAGAGTATTTTCTGCAGTTTGTACAGCTTTGAGATATTTCCGTTAATGAAACTCGGAAAACTGAAAGGAGTCCAGTCCAATCTCTCCAACAAGGACCCAGTGAAAAGTAGGTATGCAGGCAAAGGCTTAATTCCTAAGATATATGGGGTATTTTTCTCTCCAGTTTCACTACCACTTGAACAACGCGTCTGCCAACTCTAACTTCTCCCATGGACACACCCCCATCTCTGAAATTCAGCCACTGGTCCACATAATAAGTGAAAAACATTAGCAACTAATATTTATTGAGTACATGCCAAGTGCCAGGCTCTGCTCTCAGCACTTTACATGTATCAGCACATTAAAGTCTCATAATCTTGTACTATTACTCTACTTTGCTGAACTGAGGAGAGATGTACTAAGAGCCCAGAGCCACACAGCCAATAAACATAGATTTGATCTCAAAGCCAGACCGTGCAGAGCCAGAATCTCCACTCAAACAGCACACACTATAGGTTCTAATAATATAAAACTATTTTTGAGCACCAAAATCTCTCTAGCAAGGTTTTGAGCTTAAGTGATTTGATCACAATCACATGATTCATAAATAGCAGAACTGGGTCTAGAAGCCAGGTTCACCTGCATACAATAAAAAACTGTACTGGGCAACAGAGAACGGAACTCAGCACTAATTCACCCATTTACCTTCAGCTGTCAAACTATGCCCTTATCAAGAAGGAACCAGAAAGGCACTAAAAAATTCTGCCAAGCTTCTGGAAAACCTGAAGACGATCAAGTTATAGCATCCAGCCTCAAAGATAAAAGCCTTCTCAGCAGTGGCATAGCCCAGCCCTTATCAGCATTACCTGACACAGGTAAGCCCCCCCAAGGACCACAGAGCACTGTACTAACAGCTGTGTAAGGCATAGCTAAGTAAAACCCCATGCATCCTCCACCCAGGCTATCTGGAGATGCTGTATCCCACGGCTCTTTGATTTTCAGTAAGCTTCCTTCCCATTTCCTTCACCATCTGTCCTACAACTTACATTTAAAAAAATTAAAACGAATCCAAGTTTATTTTGTTTTAGAAGTTTATGGCAACTCCTGAGGTAAATGGAAAAATAAGAAACAAATTTCAAAATGGATCTTAGTAGTTTACAGATTTGCAGAGAGAAGTGATAAGGATGAGAAAGACAGGGAGAAGGAACGTTATGGAAATGAAGACAAATACAGTGGGTGGGGAAGACAGATGAGGGAGAAAATAGTAATGGGAGAAAAGAAAATGAGTTCCAAGTACCAGGTACTGGACTGAACTAGAGCTTTCTCTCTTTTCCTGGCTCGATTTTTCCCCTCTATGAGACTTGTCTTGGGTTTCCCATGATTCAAGTCCTGAAATAATGCCATCTTAATTTATGCCATACTTCAGACAGAGTTCATGTGGCACTTCTTGTCCCCTAATTCATAGAACAGCCCTATGACATATTCAGAGCAGGTTATTATTTTGCTCTGGAGGTGAGAAAATTAATATTCGGAGGGTTAAATAGTTTTGCAAAGGTCACACAGCTAGTCAGTGGCAGAGCTTAGGTGCTGTAACTACGAACTCGGTGTTCTTTTTACAGTTTGATACTGCCTCTGTGGTGTGCTCTTCTGTGGGGTCACAGTGTCAGGAAAGGTGAACTAAATCTACTTCTTTTAGTCCTCAGCATCGTGATATCTACACACACACACATTCCCTCTCTCTCTCTCTCTCTCTCTCTCTTCCTTTCCTGATTTTGTGTATGACTGAACTAAGAACAGAGGCCTAAGGAAAAAGTACAGACACTGAGTGAAGCCCATCTGCACTCACTAATAGATGTTATTCCTTCATAAAATTCTCTCTCATTGAGACAACAAAGACAAAAAGACTCAAAAAAAATCACAGAACATAGTTTTTTTTTTTCAGGGACTTTTTTTTCCACGGTGGCAAGTACCTCCTATCTAGTGATCAGGTTACCTCACAGACCGCCTGTCTCTTCTCTGAGAAGAGGGGAGCCAGCAGAAGATGGAATGCTGAGTCAGAGGAAGACATGACAAGATCTGGAGGGTGAAAGTGGCTGTGGATGGGGTGGGATGAATGTGGGAGATAGGAGCAGGCAGCTTGATGAAAAACTGGCAGAGTACCTCACACGACAATCTCAAGAGAGTAAATTTAAGCCTTGATTTAAAAGCAAAAAGAAATCTAGTTTAAGGCAACTTGAGGTTTGAACTCACGATATCGAAACATAAGAAAAAGAATCATCATCGATGTCGATTTCCCCATATAAATTTTAAGAAAAGAATGACTTATTCAAGTATATGATTCCTCCCCAAACTAACTGAATTTGTAGCAAAGCATTGTGGTCAGCAGCGAAAAACTATGATAAAGAGATGCAGATAAAAGCTCTAAGTGGGCTGGGAATGTCTGTCTTATTCACTGTTGTATCCCTCCTACCTACGTTGATGTGGAGCATAATAGGCCCTCCAAAATTTCTGTTTACTAAATAAAAGACTATGAAGTAAAATATAGGTTAAGTGTTTCAAAATACAAGCAAGATCTCATAAGAAGAGGTTGGCACTACACCCACACACAAAGAAATTGATAAAATCACTGAAAGACGGACTCCAAGTTTTAGACTTCACCATTTTCTACTGTGAATAATAGAGAACTGATAGGCCCAAATACACAAGACTCAGATTAAAGCTAAGGACAGTTAGATCACCAGGGTCTTGCCTGCCAAGTTGTCCTTCCCTCAACAACGCCCCCCCCAACCAAACTTCATTTTTAATTCCCTTCTCTAAACTTAAAGACAGTCACTCACAGCAGCCGCACAGTGCATCCAGCTTCTTTGACTCACTGAGATGGAGCAGAATAGACACTGACCTAGGAGTGAGGAGCCGTGAGGTCCAGTCTCAGATTCACCATCACTAACTGTGTAACCTCAAAGAAGATTCTTCAGATTTTATTTATTTATTTGACAGGCAGAGATCACAAATAAGCAGAGAGGCAGGCAGAGAGAGAGAAGCAGGCTCCCTGCTGAGCAGAGAGCCCGATGCGGGGCTCGATCTCAGGACCCTGAGATCATGACCTGGTCCAGAGGCTTTAACCCACTGAGCCACCCAGGCGCCCCTCAAAGAGGATTCTTTTTTTTTTTTTTCTTTTTTCCCTAAAGATTTTATTTATTTGACAGAGAGAGATCACAAGTAGGCAGAGAGGCAAGCAGAGAGAGAGAGAGAGGAGGAAGCTGGCTCCCTGCCGAGCAGAGAGCCTGATGCGAAGCTCGATCCCAGGACCCTGAGATCATGACCTGGGCCAAAGGCAGAGGCTTAACCCACTGAGCCACCCAGGCGCTCCTCAAAGAGGATTCTTAATATTTGGAGGCTACTATTTCATTTCCAAGGGGGAGGTAATATTTGTTGAGAGAATCAGAAGGAATTAAGTATATGAAAGCGTTTTTGTAAACTCAATAGCATCATAAAAATATAAGACATTATTATGGTTTTATTCTGCAAAGGACCTCTCTATCCTAAAATAAGATTAGAAGCTATTAGTAAATAAGATTGAATAGGCTGTATGTGTCTTACAAAGTAAAGAGATGAGAATTTTATTGATGAGCAATCTAAGGTCAACTGCTGACTCACTTTAGCAGAAATTGGCCTAAATTATAATAGATGTGCCTATTTATAATTCTGAGAGATTCCCTGAGGAGAATCATATTGAAGTAAATGGTATTTTTACCAGACAGAATTCTTCTCCACAAAATGAATGTGAATATTAATATGTGTTAACTCTGGTTGCAGTCACATTAATAATATTCCTAATAAAGCAATAAAGGATGTTTATGCCTCTTCTTGTGCTGAGTCAATAGCAAATTCTGAAATCTTTCACTGTTGATACAAAATCTTTACTATGAAACAGCACCACCGTGGACAAGCAGCAGTAAGAACTCTAAGCACGGAATATACTTGAACTGGTCATCATTTTTAGGGGACTGGTTCCCAAAGGAATTGACCATGAAGTACTGGGTCAAGTACTGATGAATCATTCATGTCACAATTCTGATTGCACTAGAGAAAATAGGTTACAGAGAAATTTGACATGTGTTATTCCCAAACTGTGGAACTATCGTTTTGCCTCTACTTCCCAGTGTTGTTACAGGACACATAGTGTTCCAGAAGAAATGATGCTAGTTTCAATGGATATCATTTCACAGAGTGACTATGGGCAGGAAGAACATGAAAATGGTGCCTGTTTTATTCAGTTTAAAATCTTTTACTTTAAAACACCAGAGAGCATCTGTGATATTTTTATTTTATCTTACTACATACACTTACTTTTACTACATATGAAGTGGCATTTATAATTCAACTTCAGTTAATTGTGCAGTCCAATAAAGATAAATGGAGACAAATGATTTATCCAGACTTGCACATCCCAAAAAGTCTGTCTGTTGTAATTCAAAAATTTTAAAAATGATTAACTTAACGCACAAAGATACTTTAAAATGAGTTTATGTTTTCATTTTTAAATTTTTATTAGGATTTTATTTATTTATTTGACAGAGATCACAAGTAGGCAGAGAGGCAGTTGGCGCGGGGTTGGGGGGCGGGACACACAGGTTTCTGCTAAGCAGAGGGCCTGACACAGGGCTTGATCCCAGGAATCTGGGATCATGACCTGAGCTGAAGGCAGAGGCTTAACCCACTGAGCCACGCAGGTGCCCCGAGTTTATGTTTTTAAATATTAAATTCTTGGACACACAATGACCAAAATAATGTATCTGTTGTAAAAAGTCTTGAATCATAAACCTAGCAAAAAGAGACTCCAGGAGGAGATGTAATAAAAACGCTCTTCAAATATTTCTTGGGTAATAATTCCCAGAGCAAAAGGCATTTTATGGAGAATATTCCTTTTTCTATGATGGTAAAAAGTAAACAAAAACCAAAAAATGCCAAAAACTGAAATGAAACCCTAGGAACAAGCTCATAGTTTTATTGAAATGATAATCTCACTCCATTCTCCACATCTAGAGCAAGGTGCTATCAATCACATTATCAGCTAGCTGAGAACAGAAACTTAAGAAAGAGTCTTCTTACAAAAGAAATCACATCTCAACATGATTTCTGCAAAAAACCAGTATCTTTAGTTTACCAGCAATTTAGTCATTACTTGGACAAGCCATAAAATCATTCATTTCCCAAATGACCCCAAATTAAAGGGGTTTGACAGCCTCTGGGTCCTTTTACTTTTGCTGATTTCAGGACTCTTTGGGCAAGCAGAACTTGGTGACCAGCCAATGCTGGCTCATTCAGTTTCTCTAGCCGCTACTCCCTTTCACATCCCCAGTGTCTCCAGTCTCCTTTCAAGAGTCCGCTTTGTCGGAAGCTATGGAAGCTTCAAAGAAAGGTGGGCGTTTGAAAGTTCCTGTATGTAGAACATCTACCTAGACAATGTCTGTCTTTGATTTGTGCTGAAAATGAAGTAACTAATTTCCATCCAGCTTTTAAATTGGCTAAATTCCAGGAAACAATACCCATCAGATAACAACTTCAAAGGGGATAAGTCATGACATGAACAGTGCTACAAGGAATTATTATTGATGGTACATTACTGCCTGAATTTGAATATTACAGGAGTCACATAATTTCCCTTTAAAGGTAAGAATATCATTCAATAAAGACCTGATCTAATATAGATTATAGTTCATTAGTTCCATCAGAAACCATCGTTATACAGATATTCTTCTGTAATTTTAGTGGATCGCCAGTCTCAGAGAAATGATAGCATCTGTTATTGTCCTAAGCCTCATATCTGGTAAACATCTTCTCTGGCCCATAAGGCTTCAAGATCTAACATTAAAATACACTTTTTTTTTTTTTTTTTTTAGTTTTAAAATTGTTAAGTAAATTACCTAGAAAAATCTTAAAAGCAAAAATGATTTCCTTTTCTCTCAATCTTACGCCCTTGTCCCAGCCCCTGCTCTTCATATAGGCACGCACACTGCGAAACACAAAACAGTATAAATACTAAGAAGAAAGAAGTATTGTTTTTGAGTCCTCCCTTATAATTTCAGGGAAAAAATTTCATTTCAAATGTTACTTTTATTATCCTAATTATTGTTATCTCACAGCCAAACCTGGACATTGACAAATCAATTCAGCTACATACCTTCTTAAAAACATTTTGCTAGGAGTATACATGGGATTACAGGCCAAAGCAACTGGTAATAGCATGACTTAGTTGAAAAAAAAAAAAAAAAGGACACATGCATATACACACACACACACACACACACACACACACTTACCAGGTGTATTTCAAAACCTAGAATTCTGATTTCCCTTCCTTTACTCAGTTTCATCACTTTTGTCCTTTTGTACTCTGACTTGATGTGTTTGCTACTAAAAAAGAGATTTCTTAACATGCAGATATTTTATTGGAAATATAAATTCAAAATGCATCAGATGCCAGATTCTTGTATAAGGCTGTCATTTAACATTTGGGAATTCACAATATGCTAATTGCTTCTTAGAGCATACAGGAGTCATCTTGTATTCTTTGCAACTTAAAAGTCAATGATAAGTAGGTTCTGCCTTTGAGAGATAAGGCACATACACATATTTTATTTCCTTCAATTACATGAATAGAAACCTAAATAGTGCCTCCTGAAATAAGATCAACATACGCTCCTTGTAAAAGAAGTGATAAAAATGAGTGAGGTCCTTTAAAAGTTCAGAAAGCATTTTACTATTCAGAGAGCATACAGTGTGAATAGTGGCAGATAAAATGAAAGCAGAAATTCTAAGAAAGAATACCCTGCTCCTTGTACCAATATGCCATGTTCTGTTCTGTGCTGGAAATGTTCCTGGATCTGGTCTAATCTGGTGCTTTGGTTACATAGTAGTTTTCTGTTCATGAAAAATGTGAAAGGGCTTGTACACTTTTTTACCAGTCCTACAGTGAAAGGAGCTACAGTCAAACTCTTAATATATCAGTGACTAAAAGTCTGTAAATCTATAAGTTGAGTTTTCAGGTTATATTCTCTATTCTGGATAGCTCACCTGCATTTTATCAATATTAGAGTTTGATGAGGGAGGCTGTATGGATGGTACAACCACACATTTTTGAATTTTCATTAAATCCAGCTTCCAAAACAGCATTGTAAGTGAAGGCACACTTATTGCCTATGTTCCTCTGTATATGTTGCTTTCCATATATTAAGGGGGGATTTTCTGTAAACCGTCTAATCCTATTTTAGATTATAAGATAATTTATGTAACATTAAAAAAAATTAAGGATGTGAACTGTTTAAAAAGTCTAATTCCATTTGTGTATATGCATGGGTGGCTTCTTGTGCTTAATTTAAAAACAAACAAACAGGGATGCCTGGGTGGCTCAAGTCATGACCCCAGGGTCCTAGGATTGAGCCCCACATTGGGCTCCCTGCTCTGTGGGAAGCCTGCTTCCTCCTCTCTCTCTGCCTGCTGCTCTGCCTACTTGTGATCTGTCTGTCAAATGGATGGGTAAAATCTTTAAAGAACCAACAAAAAACCCCAAACAAAACATAAAAAAAATCATACAGAGAACATTCTTTTCCATCGATTGGATTTTAGTAATTTAAAACTTTAAGAGGTGCCTGTGTGACTCAGCTGGTTAAGGGGCAGACTCTTGATCTCAGCTCAGGCATTGTTCTCAGGGTCATGAGTTCAAGCCCCGTGTTGGGCACCACGCATGGAACCTACTTAAAAAAAATTAATAGGGCGCCTGGGTGGCTCAGTGGGTTAAAGCCTCTGCCTTCGGCTCAGGTCGTGATCCCAGGGTTCTGGGATCGAGCCCCGCATCAGGCTCTCTGCTCAGCAGGGAGCCTGCTTCCCTCCTCTCTCTTTCTGTCTGCCTCTCTGCCTACTTGTGATCTCTGTCTGTCAAATAAATAAATAAAATCTTTAAAAAAAATTAATAATAATAATTTAAAATGAGACATTTTAAAAAATGAATTCTCAAGTAATTGCCAAGTAAGTTTTAAAGCACATTATTTTCCACCCCAACAAATATGCCCCATAAAAACTGTATTTAGGATAACAAGGAACTTTTTCAGAACACTTTCCCTTCCATTAGGAATTGTTCTTCTGGGTTTATATGAAAATATCTTCTATTCTTTTCACAGATATGAATGTACTTTTTTTTTAAGAAACAAATAAAATATATTTTTTAAAGATTTTATTTAGGTGTTAGAAAGAGAGAGAGAGAGAGAGAAAGAGAGAGTATAGGTTAGGAGAGAAGAAGAAGGTGAAACAGGCTCCCAGCTGAGCAGGGAAGTTGACACAGTGCTCAATCCCAGGACCCTGAGATCATGACCTGAGCTGAAGGCAGAGGCTTAACTGAGCCACCCAAGTGCCCCAAGATAAAATATTTTAAAAGGTCAAATTCTTTCAGGATGGAAGTAATATCAAATCAGTTTATAGCTTTAAAAATAAAAACAATCTTGCTTTTGGATTTTACACACGTTTTAGGATGACAAATTCTGTGCTAGAAAATTACTAAACTCCATATACAACTAATGTACATACAGATTAGTGATGTATTCTGTCTTTTTTCTTTTTTGTTTTCATTTTGCTACAATTTTTAGTGGTGGTGGTAGTAGTTACCATGATGACAGCTGTTTTTTTGTTTTGTTTTGTTTTGTTTTAGGATGGAGGGAAGGAAATTTACATCTATGTTTTTCCCAAATCATAGGAGAAAAGGCGAACTATTGCATTCATTTGTTTGCTTCTTATAGCATTTAGGAAACATATGTACCAAGTGATGAAAATGGCATTAGAAGCCATAGGAAGGGGTCTCATTTCTTTGTAATGGATGGACCTACAAAGAGTCACTGACTTCAGTCATGACTTGCTAAGGCTGTAAGGAGGTGGAAGTGCTTTGAAATTGTTGGATCCATTTCTTTATGGACAAACAAATTGTCATGGCCACCAGCCTCAGTTGTTACTTGATTTATGAAGATTTAAAAAAAAAAAAAAGCTTTACTCTTTTGCTTACATAAATTAACATTTTCTAGAATTACTATATTAGCTTTTGTAAAATTTATTTTAATTTCAACCGGAATAAAATTGCTGCACTAATTAATTCCATAATAACTATTACCATAATACACTGAAATCTAAGGTCACAATTTATTTCTGTTGTCCATCTTGTGCCATAAGGCACAAGAAACAGTATTAGAGTGTTTTCCATAAAAATGAGTTTATTCAGACCTATGAAATTTATCTTCATTTACATCTTTTCAAGTCCACAGTGTTTCAGAGAGTCTAATACAAACCTCTTTATCATAGATGGATCAAAATGTAAAGATATGAGTTAATGTTTATGATTAAAATATGGATCTAATTTTATTCTTCACATATACCATTTAAGTTCTTAATTGCCAATGGAAGGAAATAATAAATTAATAATCTGGCCATGTCCTCTTAGAATCTGCTGAATGATTTTTAATGTATAATAAATGCTTTGGTAAGGAGCTCACTCTGTACCAGAATCTTGAGTCTACTGCATTCAGCAATTTAAACTTACTAAAGCACTTCACAAATTGGAATTCCAATTCGAAAGAATGAAGTTCTCCTAAAAACCTGAAGCACTCCAATAATTTTAAATTATTTTCTACTTTGTAAGTTCAGAGTCCCTACTACTTAGAAAGAGAAGTACTTATAACCAAAAGGAAAGTACCACAATAATTTCAAATCACCACATATAGTGTAGGACAGTTTTAAGTCTCTGCAGTACTTATGGGTTTTCTTGTTTCATTTGAAGTTTTTCAATTTGAAAGTAAGTCAAGCAGTTTTTATAATGTAACAACTCAAAATGCACTAAGTGATTTCAAATTTAACCAAAACTATGGCAAAAATAGGGTGCATATGGTTAGAGAAAAATATAAACAAAATAACATGTATCCTCCAAACTATACAGGGGAGTTAAAATGTCCTATAAATTAAGTGGCATAAAATAATGGGATGGGAGGGGTAAACATTCATGTAACAGTAATACCACATTTCTTTTTAAGTAAGCCCTATGACAAACGTAGGACTTGAACTCACACACTCAGGGCACACCTGGGTGGTTTAGCTGGTTAAGTCTCTGACTCTTGATTTCTGCTCAAGTCAAGATCTCAGGATTGTGAGATGGAGCCCCGAGTGCTGGGGATGGAGCCTGCTTAAGAGTGTGTGTGTCTCTCTCTCTCTCTCTCTCTCCCTCTACCCCTCCCCCTCCTTTTGTTAAAAAAAAAAAAAAAAAGTGCATGCTCTACCAACTGAACCAGCCAGTTTCCCCCCAACCCAGTATCAGATTTTAAAAGTCATAACAGAATACACTTACTGACTTTTATAAAGAAAGATGATAAAAAGAATAAGATCTGTATACTTAAGCTTAATTTTTTAATCTAGTGTTATACTGGGGTCTGAAGAGAACCAGTCATGTATACCTTTTCCTGAATCTGTACTGTTCTGAAGTATGTTGGTAGCTTGAAATAAGTCATGGTAGAAGTATTTATGCCATCAAAATTGAAAAATACTACCAGTTAGACCCTTTGCCTCCTAAGAGTCAGTTGTTAAACATTTCCTAGCATACTACTTCTTACTGGTTTATTCTATCAATTTCTTTGCTAGGATCTTCCAATTCTAAGAAGCAGTGACTCACTCTGGTTGCCTGAAATAATGGGGAGGATAATGGTGGTTTTGAAAGACTAAGGGGGCAATGACTCTCAGTCAAGAGGAGTCCCAAGTCAAGAAGCAAATAGTGAGGAAGCAAGAGCATCACTGAAATGACAACTTAAAGGTCAGTGGTTCAGCATCCAAGGCAACTGCGTTCTTCAGCAGTAATATCTTAGCTTGGGACTCCTTGGGCAGACTTCTGCTTCTATATGCAACTCTATGCTTATCTTCCCACTATTAGCTGCTTCTTCAAACTCTACTCTGCAACTTTTCTCAGTCAGAGCTTATGTTTACTCATGATTTTGAATTAGTTACAAGTCTGTTTTATGCATGTTGCCTGAAGATCCCTCCTGCCCCATATGCACTTCTCTATCTTTTCATTTTTAGTCCTTGCTTGCTGACAAATACTTGATTCTTTCCATATTTCCAAGCCAAAATTATGGTGATTAGGAAATCTCATGAGCCAATTTCTGTGATAGACACCTTCCATGAAAGTCCTCCTACTGAAATCACTGGATATTGTAGAATTTAACTGTTTATTGTATATCTTCTCCAGATATTAACATAAACACAATGCCAAGTAAGATTATCCCTAAACACAAGAAATTATGAATGTTTTTGACTATAGAAAATCTAGTTTACTAAAACACTACAGTTAAAAAAAGGAACAAGGTATAGTATACTCCTTTGGAGCAAGGGCCAGGAATTCTCCAATAACATGTATCCTCCAAACTATACAGGGAGCCTGCTTCCCCCTCTCTCTCTGCCTACTTGTGATCTCTCTCTCTCTCTGTGTCAAATAAACAAATAAAATCTTTAAAATAAAATAAAATAAAATAAAATAAAATAAAATAAAATGATGAGAGTTGTATTATTTACTAGTAAGTGATTAAAAAAAAAATCCCTTTCCATTTTATAAAAGATTCCAGTATCCCAGGCCCAGTGTTCATTCACAACCCACTGTGAGTACCAGTATCGTCCCACTCCCTTTCTGTCAACCTGTGTGAAGTGGAGCTTGAGGAACTGGCACAAAAAACACTGACACGCTGGCTCCTGTTTTTGCATAACAAACTGTCCTTTGACTCTTCTCCAGGAGTCTCATGGGATCTACCAGCATCCGTGAAACCACGAGGCTAGTAGACTGCCAACAGGGGAAAAAAATCTCACATTCTTCAGAGTTCTTGACCGAAACAGATGTAACAGACCACGCATGTCTGTGGTCTGTTACATATACCACGCGTATATGCAGTCATATAGAGGCTGCATATAGGAGACCGGGCAAGAATACGGGGGCGTCTACCAGGTGGCCAGTTGGCCTTTTTGTCAGAATGAGGTGTTTTCATTTAGTTAAGCAGTCAGTGCTGAGCCCTGGCGAAGCTTTTTGAGCAGAGAAGTGGTATCAGGGACATACTTGAGAAAGGCTCCTCTAACAGCACTGTATATATAGGACTGATTTGAGTGAGAAGAGGAAGAATTAGGCAGTCCAGAGAGGAGAGCACTGCAGGAATTGTGATCTACATGTAATTCAGATCTTGTCTACAGTATGGCAGTGGGAACAGGGAGATAGGCTTGCTTTGAGGCCCAGGACAGACACAGAATTTACAGGAATTAGCTATTAGCCAAATTTAAAAAGGGATGAAAAACACAGAGTTAAGAATAGTTCCAACAAAGGCTTAAAAAAAAAAAACTACATGTCTAATAGCTCTTTGGGGAATCAAATCTAAGGAGATAGTATTAAAATGAAGATACAGATTTATGGACAAAGATGGTTATCTCAATATAATTTATTATAGTGAAAAATTGAGAATAATTTAAATTTCAAGATTTAGGAAGTGATAAGAAAACTATGCGGTGAACATGCAATTAAAGTGTTTGTTTAATATTCAAACTTAAAAATATTTGATGAAATATGTTTCCTTAAAAATACATTAATAAAAGTATTTTTAAAACATTGGACTATATTCATGTGATAATGTCTAGGAAATAAAGGAAAACAAAGTTAAAAATGGTACAATCTTAACTGTATAAACATCTTCAAAAAAATTCACTTATTAGCTAACAGAATTAAGAATATTTTCAACTCTGCACATCTTTACATCTTAGGTATTTTTTGTAATGCATACATAGGACCTTTAAAAGTTTTTAAAAAATCATTTAAACTAAAAAAAAATGAGTTTAGGAACTCTATAGGACTATGAAAATGTAATATTATCTTTTGAAAAATAGCAATATTATGAAGGAAGAGTAAATATGAAGGATATATATTATGAATAAAACATCAAAACTAAATGAGCCATTTCATTTAAAATACTGTGAGTTGGGGTGCCTGGGTCGCTCAGTGGGTTAAAGCCTTTGTCTTCGGCTCAGGTCATGATCCAAGGGTCCTGCGATAGAGCCCCACATTGGGCTCTCTTCTCTGTTCAGCAGGGAGCCTGCTTCCCCCTCTCTCTCTCTGCCTACTTGTGATCTCTCTCTCTCTTTCTCTCTCTGTGTCAAATAAATAAAATCTTTAAAATAAAATAAAATAAAATAAAATAAAATAAAATAAAATAAAATAATGAGAATTGTATTATTTACTAGTAAGTGATTAAAAAAAATCCCTTTCCCAGTTCTCTGAAAACATTCTATAGACTAAAGTATTTTCTGCCAAAAGGGCTTAGATGAAGCTTTGGAATGAGCACATTCCCAGTCCTCCGTGTCTCCCCTTCCTTTCTGCTTTACCATCTTTTATCTAGGAGGTTGTGAAAATGTCTGGGGTGCTCCCAACATTGTTTCCTTTGCTCTGCCTCCTTCGGCTTTCTCCTGATTTGCACACTTTTCCATTTCCTGACCTTTTTTTTTTTTTATCCACCTGCCATTATTTTTCAGCATTTCTCTCACTCCTAGGTCCTCCTCTCTCCTAGGAAAGGACAAAGAATAGCAATGACCTACAATCAGACAGAAAGCAAGAGATCAATGCTACAAGGTTAATTAACTATTGGAAAATCCCTTCTACTTCCCTAGTGCTTTAATCAAATAAAAATACATGTGTCTATTTTTATGTCCACTGCTACCTTCTTAGTCCCAGCTACTATTGTTCCTTACTTTATACCATGAATAATTGTCTTATCCACTAAGTGATCATAAAAATATAAATTAGTATGAAAATAAAAAGTTAAGGAGGGCGCCTGGGTGGCTCAGTGGGTTAAGCCGCTGCCTTTGGCTCAGGTCATGATCTCAGGGTCCTGGGATCGAGTCCCGCATCGGGTTCTCTGCTCCGCGGGGAGCCTGCTTCCTCCTCTCTCTCTCTCTGCCTGCCTCTCTGCCTACTTGTGATCTCTCTGTGTCAAATGAATAAATAAAATCTTTTAAAAAAAAAAAAAGTTAAGGACTCAGACCATTTATTCTTCTGTTTAAAAAATTATCCCGTGCTTCCTGGTTCAAATAGTTCTCCTGGTCTAGAAGGTCCTATCTAATCTGGACCCTGACTGAGACTCCTATTTTTTTTATCCCCTGCCCTCAGTCCATCCATTCCAGGCACACTGGCATCCCTTCCATTTTCATCTTAGGCTACTTGGTCTGCCTACTCTTTTGGCCTGGGGCAGTTGGATCAGATCTTCTGTGAGAGGCTCCTTATTGCCCCACAGGCCACAGCTCCAATGCCTGTTCCTCAAGGAGGCCTCCCTGAATGCACAAGACAGCTCCTCTCATTGTTCCTCTCTCTACTGGGAAGTCTCTCTTTCACTTGTTTACCTGTTTTCTTTATTTCTTTTCCTCCAATAAGAGATCAATTTCCTGCTAGCAGGGCGTTGTGTATGTTAGGTCATTAATGCACCACCAAAAGAAGGACCTCCTTCAAACGAGTTTTAGCCATTCCAGAAAAGAATCAAAGAATCAGTGATTGTAGAAAAACAGATATTTATCCCTCATTCACATAAAATAAATGTAGGTGTAGGTGGTTAAAAGTGATATGGAGGGGGTGCCTGGGTGGCTCAGTGGATTAAAGCCTCTGCCTTGGCTCAAGTCATGATCCCAGAGCCCTGGGATTGAGCCCCCTCATCGGACTCTCTGCTCAGCAGGGAGCCTGCTTCCTCCTCTCTCTCTCTCTGTCTCCCTCTCTGCCTACTTGTGATCTCTGTCTGTCAAATAACTAAATAAAATCTTTAAAAGAAAAAAAAAGTGATATGGAGGCCTCATGATCTTCCTAGAAACTTAAGCTCCAATTTTTCTGCTCCACTACCCTCAGCATACAACCTTCAAACTCCAAGATCATACCATAGTCAAGAAAGCTGCTATAGTGGAAACCATGAAGTATAAGACTTCCTGGAAGTCATACATAACACTTCAGTGCACATCTCACTGGCCAGAATGAATCATATGGTCATCCTTCCCTTCAAAGGAGGCCAGGAGATATGGTATTTATTCTGGTGGCAATGAGCCAGAATCACACATCGAGACCAATTACCAAAGCAAAAGGAGAAGATGGGTACTGGGTAGCAATCTCTCCCACAAGATATCAGGTTAGACAGGTTCTGAGGTTTACTGATGTACCCAAAGGCTTTTTGTCTGTTTTTTGTCTCTCCACTCTTCCTTTAGTCTTGCTTGTGATCTCCACCTAAAATTTCTTTGTTCACATCCAGACAAAGAGACAGACAGACACACCTCAGGTTGTTTTCTCAATAGAGAGAGGAAGCATCTTTCCTATATACCCAAGAATATGTTTCCTTCAAACTCACTGGTCAAAACTAAATCAACAGCTGTATATTAAACTAATTAGCTTTGGACTAAGTCACCTGTACATTTATAGCAACGGAAATTGAGTTACCTAACCCCTAAGCAAAAGGACTGTGGGTAGACACTGGGGGATACCTGATTAACAATCAGAATAATTACCAAGAGCAGGAAGAGACGAGTGGGTCATTTTGGGGGTTACTCATGTTTTTCAACTCAAATCAAACAACATATCACAAGAACAAGACTGTTATCTCCTAGTTTTCTTTAATCTACTTATGTTTTCATTTCCTTTTCTCATTAACTAAAACCAGGTCCAGAACTCCCACTGTCCAATATGGGATCAGTAGCCACATATGACTATTCAGCATTTCATAGATGGCTAATATAAACTGATATGTTCTGTAGGTATAAAATGCAACACCGGATTTCAAAGACATAGTATGAAAAAAAGATTAGAAATACCTCTTTAATAAGTTTTATATTGATTACATGTTAGAAGTTAATATATTAGGTTTACTGGGTGAGATGAAAGGTATTATTAGAATTTTACTTGTTTTTACCTTTGAATGTGGCTATGAAAAATTACAAACTACATATGTGGGTCCTACAATATGTCAGCTGGACAAAACTAAAAAAAAAAAAAAAAAAAGTATTGCCAGGGGCACCTGGGTGGCTCAGTCCTTAAGCATCTGCCTTCAGCTTAGGTCATAAAACCAGGGTCCTGGGATCAAGCCCCTCATTGGATTCCCTGCTTGGCGGGAGGCCTGCTTCTCCCTTTCCCACTCCTGCTTGTGTTCCCTCTCTCCCTGTCAAATAAACAAACAAAATCTTTAAAAAAAAAAAATTATTGCCTTCTAAGAGACTACATTACATGAGATCTACCTTGATTTGCTCTACCTTTAAACAAACCTAAACTCATGCACTACCTGCATCCCCACATCCCACTCCCTACTTCACAATGCCGTATCTTCATAAAGCCTCAGCGTGGTCCCTTCCAGATTGGAAGTCACATCCTCCCCTTCTCGGACTACCTTACAAGTCTTCCTGTACAGATTTATGGCAGAGAACACCTTTTGCTTTATATTACAGTGAGCTGTTTGTGTGTTTTAGCATGTCTCTAGACTTCATGCTTTCTTTTCTGGGCAGAGGTTTTGCTTCTGAATCTTTATGTCTTCCCTTAACCCCTTGGCTGTGATAGGAGTTAAACAAAATATCTGTGGATGAGAGGATAAACAGTGCTGCTCTGAGAAGCAAAAGGGACAGACAGGCCTATTCTGGAAGAAAGGCTGAGGAATGAGTGTGCTAGAGAAAAAGCAAGGGCCCAGAGGGCTTTTGAAAGTGATGAAATACCAGTTGTGTGACATAAAGAAAAGGAACTCTTCCCAGGAAAGCCAAAAGTATGCAGTTTAGAATCCACATCATTCAAAGAGTCTAGATCTAGGGGCTTTTTAAACAAACAAACAAACAAACAAAAATTTCCCCGCCCACATACAATTGCACTGAAAATGGTTCGAGGGAAATCATCTTAGATTTGGCCGTACTCTAAAAATTTGGAAAATTACTTTTGAGTGTCTCAAAGCAATTCAGTCTAAAACAGTAGTAAAATGTTCATGACATTTCAGCATTCTGGGGTCCCTTGAGAACAGAGGTAAAGAAAAATCCATCCAAAGTTTCTCCTGAGGGTCAACTTCCCTCATTAATGGTACTCAGAAATTGCAACGTTTCCTGAAGCCTGAATGATCTTCTTCAGTTGACTTCCTGGTAGAATTATTAGGTTTCAAGAGCACACCAGAGAGCCTTCTAGCCAATTCTAAATTTTTCTGCACTGAGAGAGTCAAGGACCCCAAGGCTGCTAAAACAGAGCAAAGGCTATGCATGATAATCTAATTCAAGGTCAGCTTTAAGCTATCATCTAAGCAGGCCACAGATCCCAGGAAAAAGTTCATGAGCCACTGCATTCAACAAGCTTGACTCTTTCCAAGTTCTTAAATTGGAAACCAGTAGTTACAGAATATTAATCTTCTTTAGTGCTTTTTTCTCCAGAAGATCTTGTTTACATTTACAGTCAAAACTATCATCTTCAGCAAACTTCTTGCAAGATCCTTCGTACCTGCTGTATTTAACGGAGACCACACTTTGTAACTACACTGTTTGAGAGAGCCTACAGCATTGTACAACATAAATATGTAAGAGAAATAGGCAGAGGAAATAAGGCTAGATAAGTAAACTCCAGTAAGACTTTACATCGAGCATAGCATGCATGTTCATCCTTGCTAAATGTGGGCCACAGATTTTTAAATAAGTGCATTTTCAGGACTCAGTTGTAAAATTAGAAATAAGGATTTAAGGTAAGTGGGCATTTGGTTGCCAGTCTATCATGTATCAATCTGATCTAGTGATCCCCACCATCACTATGTATTTCCCATTTAAGGTATATTTGTCCTCCAGACAGGATGGCTCCAGAGGAACTATCTTTTTGCCTGTGTGCACTTCCAGCTGCTTTATTTAGTACAGGAGATACTCATTATTAGAAAAAGTCACTGAAAGGGGCGCCTGGCTGGCTCAGTTGGTTGGGCGTCCAGCTCTTGACTTTTGTTCAGGTCACGATCTCAGGGTCATGATCTCAAGCTCTGCATCTGTGCTTGGGATTCTCCATCTTCCCCTCTCCTTCTGCCCTTCCCCGCTCTCTCCCTTTAAAACACACCACATCTCTAAAACAAACCATGTTAAACAGGGATGTTACCTTAAAGTTAAAAAAAAAAGTTTATAATATGTTTGGTGTTTAATAAATTTAGTTTATAATTCAACTGTGCATCAATTCTTATAGCAACTGTAGACTGAATTAAATTCTGACTTTTCCAACAAAACATTAAGATAGGACGAAATGGCATTCTGTCAGTAATTCTGGTAGGATACGAATAATCCCGTATGGCTTACAAAAACTTCAGGAAATCAGATCTTGTCAAATTTGAAATTTCAATTTGCAATTGAATTCTAAGTTGGGTATTTTCTGTGAGTCACTGTCAGTGAGGGCCTATTAAAAGGCTTTCACTGCACTGGTGTGAGAAGATGTTACTGTGAATTGCATAGGGTGTTTTAATTGGGTAGGTGACTAGTTTTCTAGAACATTACTTAATAGGAGAATATTTTCCTTATTTTAACATTTGGTTCCCCATCAACATCATAACTTGGGTACTCAGGGAATATTTGGGTAATTAGTATATCCCTACATCAACTAGTCAACTAACTTTATTTGTTGCTTCTCGAATAGATTGTTTTCCCGTGCTAGAATTCTGCTTTTAATTCCATGTTGAATTATTCAGAGAGCTACAGTCGTGTTAGTCTGAAACTGCTTTTTAACTGATGAAACTGAACTCAGCATTTTCCCTGTTCTCGCCTACCTGGTAGCATTCTCTAACCTTCTATGATTAGGCAACTTTCCTTGATAGTCATGGATTTTGGATTTGAAACTATGCAGAGGTCAGAATTCCAGGCCAAGTAGTTAGGGATAAAAGATGTGTAAAATTATTTAACTTTCTAAAACTTAATTTCTCATATGAGGCTTAATTCTTCATCTAGGATCCCGGGACTTAAATAATCTCTCAGTATGAGCAGATCATGCCTTGTCTCCCACCTCTGGACTGCGAGGTCACTCTTAAGATTTTTCTAAGTCCGTCTTGACTACTTCCCCCTTCCTCTTGGGCACAGGGGAAAAATTCCATTGCTGTGGGGGAACTCACAGGTTTCATAAGAACATTAACTATCTTAATGCTAGGACCCCTGCCCCTGCAACTGAGAGCCCTGCGAAGCTCCAGGACAGGCTGGCCATTTCCATGGTGCGGCTTCCGCACCCTGCTGAGAGCAGAAAACTCTGGGGGCTGGTTTGTGTTTTGGGCCCTCTTCAGGAATGTGGCACACGTCCCTTCTGTTCTTATATTCACAAATATATCAGGGAAAACGTATTACCCCCCTAGCCAGGAAAACATTATTTAGAATTGGCATGGAAACCAACCAACCAACCAGAAAAAGCCAAACCACTGTTTTTATGTGTGGCAAGGAAGTATAGGAAGAAGCGGAGGAAGACCCCTACACGGACTCGGATTAAACTGTATGAACTAGAATAAGGGATGCACAAAGCTGAAATTAGGATCAACTTTTAGAAAAAGAAAGCACTTATCTTGTCTATGTGAATGTTTGTCCCAAAGTTTGTACCTTCTAAAAACACATACCTGATTATGTCACTCTTAATTTTATAAAACCTGAGATGAATTTCTATTGAAAAAAGAATAAAGTTCCCACTCCCCCAAATCTTCCTAATTTGGCTCCAAGTTACATTTTCAACCCGTTTTCTCTCGATACTACAAGCTACAGACACAACGATTTCTTTGCCAATTTGCAGGCAAGTACAGAAGCATACTTCGACTCAAACTCATCTCCATAGTGGAAGCATAAAACCAGCAATGAAGTGCCACGAACGGGATGAGAGAAACCAGGCCTCCTGCTCTCTGAAAGTTAAACTAAGTCAACATGTATCAGAACAGAAAATAGAGTCTTCTTCCAGGGATGGAAGGTTATCAGACCAAGACTCGAAAATAATCTAATTGTTAGAACAAACATCACTCAAGAAAGAATTTCTAAAATCTAAAATAGATTTATTATCATTATAAACTATCAATAGGGAAGGGGCAGTCAGGGAGCACGTACTAGGAGTTGACTGTACCGCTCAAAGGAGAGCTCCTTGTAATCACGGTAAGCACAGAACGGGGTTGCGCCTACAATGCAGGTGGAAGGACAGGATTACAGGACCTAATGAAGTAACACTAGTATTTAATACCTGTGAGCACAGAATCTTCATCTTTTTTGACCACTGTTATATCCCTCAGTGCATGAGTGGCAAATAGATAGACTCGGCATTTGTTGGAAAATTAAGTTGCATCAACTCCCACGTTCTGATCTCTGTGTTCCTGGCAATCTTTTTAATTGTGATGTAACTTCTCATACAGACAGGGCAACAAGGAGTGGATGTACTTATGCATGAACAGATGAGGGCCTCATTATACATTGGTTTCTAGCCATTGTGTTTAAATTGAGTCCATCTTCTAGAAATTGATGACCCCCGGAAGCACGAACATTCAAGTTTGTAAATCAACAGAGCTCAGAGTGAGACCATGTGATCTACAGGTGGAGACTACATGACCATAGCACAATTCTCCTCATTTTGGGGATTGTTCTGAGAGACTGAGTGATCTCCCCTTTGGACATGCCCGTAATGCAGCGCACACATTCTCCAGGCTACAGAACTGCCAAAACTTGGGTTTTCATCATCTTCATCCATGGACCAGCCCCTCCGAGAAGTCTTCCCATGCCTTCCCTCTTCTGTATTCAGATTGCATACAAAGCAATCTGTCAAGGGATTAAACAGAGGGTGTTCTTCCTCCATTATTAAGGGTGGAAACTAATACCTGCCTTGCTGAAGTGTGGGGAGTATTAGCGATAATGTAAGGTAGAAATCCAAGTGCACCGCGACAGTACTCAGCTCTCAGCAAATAGAAGCTACTGTAAGCCCTGTTTCGGCAATTTGCTGATATTTCTAATACTGTATCTCGATTCAATACATTTTAATAAGCATGTTTTCAGATAAATCTCTTGACTCGAGGTATTAAACTTAGCTTCTTTGCACCTTGGCTTTTTCAACTGAAAAATATAGATAAAAATAACATCTGGGGCTGCTGGGTGTCTCCATTGTTAAGCATCTACCTTCAGCTCAGGTCACAATCCCAGGGTCCTGAGATCGAACCCTGTGCCAAGCTCCCTGCTCAGTAGTAAGTCTGCTTCTCTCTCTCTCTCTCTCTCTCTCTCTCTCAAATAAATAAAAAAGATCTTTGAAAAAAAAAAAAAAACAACTCACAGAATACTTAAGAGATTTAAAGTATGTTACATGTATAAATGGTTACAACAGTGCCTCCTGCAATTGTAGGCTCAGAATACTAGCCATTATTGTTATTGGTAGTAGTATTTCTAGAGGTTAGAGAAGACATATGTGAATAAAGATGATTATAGTTAGATAATCAACCCCAAATGTATATGAAAGACCAGAAGTAGTCCAAGGAAATAAGAGATGACTTATTGTCGTTGGAGGAGGCTTTCTGTAAGAAGTTGGCTGGGAGGTTGGGTTTGAAGGATAAGGTTCACTCAGCCAGTAAGGGATGGGTTTGAAAGAGGAGAACATGGACTCCAGGAAGTTACATGGAGTCCGCAAGAATATGACATATTTTGGGGGGTAAACTAAACTGGTAGAGCTGGTGTGTAAAGAGAGGCTGGGGGTATGGCTGCTGGGGAGAGGGTAGTTCCAGAAAAGGACACAAAGATGACACAGGTCTTAGGTCCTACTAAACAGTTTGTATTTTATCTTGGAATTCTTCACTAAGAGTTCTTAGACTTCTATTGGGCTTACGAAATGGGCTTTCAGAAAGACCACAAACACCTAGCAATTAAGTACAAGATCTTGTAGATGCATTTTAAGTGGGAAAATGTCCCTTGGTTTTTTTAATCAGAGTTTTAAAAGGATCCTATCCCTAAAGCCAAGAACCACTGTTAGCAGTTGGAGAGGATAGTAAGGATTTTAAGCCTGATCAGGCTTGGTTTTAGAAAGGTCCCTCTGGTGGCAGTGCAGAAGGAGGCTAGCTGGGAGAGATCTGGAGTAAGGTCTGAGGACCCTGTTAAAGGTGTGGCAGAGAGGACTGAGGGAAGGGAAAAAGTGGGTGGAGAGGTAAGGGTGACCACTCTTCATTTTGCATTAAAACGACTAGTTCTGGGGCACCTGGGTGGCTCAGTCAGTTAAGTGTCCGTCTTCAGTTCGGGTCATGATCCCAGGGTCCTAGGATCGAGTCCTACATTGGGCTCACTGATCAGCTGGAAGCCTGTTTCTGCCTGCTTGTTCTCTCTCTCTCTCTCTCTCTCTGTCAAACAAATTAATAAAATATTTTTAAAAATTAAAATAAAATAAAACAAAACAAAATGACTAGTTCTTTCTACAAGGATTTGTGGGATGTCTAATGTGTGCCAAGCACTGTGCTATCTGCCAGAAATAAAAAATCCTCTCCCTTTACAGAGCTTTGAAAGAACAGAGGAAACAGACAATGGAAAATCATCTAATTATAGCTATGATTAGTGTTGGGCATCCCTTTAAAAAGAAATTTTCAGGGTTCAGGAGCTATGTTTTACTCATCTATCTTCTAACGGTAACTTGCCCACAAGAAGTACTCGATTAATGTCTATCTAATAGAATAAAGATCTCAATTTATCCTAGTCTGGTGACTTGTTCTGAGTGATTACCTGCCCTGACAATAAAGATATATAAACAGGTTTCCAGGGTGGTGCCATTGTCTATCTTATCTTTAATGATGGGATCCTGCTTTGTGACACAAACCTTATGCTAACCTAAAGTTTACAAGTCACAAAATAATAAATTCATTTCTTTAAGGAAACATTCCAGTTGCTGGATATGTGATTATATCTGCTTGCTTCCTTTCTACTTTGGGGAAAAATACTGGAGATGCAATGCTTACGTAGACGTTACCTCTACCTTCAAAGATCCCACAACAACATGGACAATTCTACCTGTAAGAGGCAGGGAATAATGGAGGGCGAACAGGCTCATACCTGGAAGTTGTCCCAAGAGGCAATTAGAAATACTGATCTAGAATTTAGAAGAAATTAGGAGAAAGTCACTGTTGAAACTAGCAATGGTTCAAATAATGTAATACTTTTCAGCTTATGTACTTCTTTCCTTACTCAAATAATGAGATACCCTTACTAACTTAGTGAAAATGTTACAGAATATTTACAATTCAACCAGTTCCTTCAGCTACCCCCAGGTGGTCTTGGTGACAGACATCTGCCTATCTATCCTATTTCACCTGGGCTTTGGGTCACTTCAGAGCAGTCCCTTAGGACTCCCTAACTGAACTGATTAGCATTTTTAAGGCCAAACTAAAAATGCAACTTGTCTCTGTCTCTTTTAAAGGCTTTCGCTTGCTAATTTTCTGAGTAATATTTAGCTTTTTCAAAAGTATGTCCATTTTACTTTTCTGAACATTAATTATTTCACGGTAATGTGGGTTGGGTGGGGAAGCACCTGGCTGCAGTAGAAGCAGACAAAACTGCTTGATTAAAATAAAGAATCCAGGGGCGCCTGGGTGGCTCAGTGGGTTAAGCCTCTGCCTTCGGCTCAGGTCATGATCTCAGGGTTCTGGGATTGAGCCCCACATGGGGCTCTCTGCTCAGCAGGGAGCCTGCTTTCCCCTCTCTGCCTGCCTCTCGGCCTACTTTTGATCTCTGTCTGCGAAATAAATAAATAAAACCTTTAAAAAAAATAAAGTAAAATAAAGAATCCAGTCTTTGATATACTTACAGAGACATGAGCTAGCTTTTCTATTACTTTTGCTATGGCTAAAGTGATGTCAAGGAAAACACTTAATCATACATGGGCCCCTGTCTGTGGAATGAATGACCTAAAGCTGTCCTGGGCTGATGTGATGGGTAATGGTTGGGACATCTTTGCTCCCTTCTCTCTTTTTGAAACGATTAAGAGAACTGATAACACGTTGAACTAAATGTCAGCCAAAATCAATAACCAGGAGGTGAAAGCAGGTTGAAGCAAGTGAACTGACTGCAGACAGAAAAGCAGGCCAAGGGAACAGAATCCCCAGCCAGAGATGCTAACCTGCCCCCTACTGCCCTGGCAAAAGAACATGAAACCTGCTATTGAAACTGGATGTCACCCACACCAGAGTTGGAGCGGGGGGAATGGCTGATGGGGTCAAGCAGGTCGCCTGCCCCAGCTAATAGGATGGCTTCTTGGTGTACAGTTTCAACCTAACTGTCCAGCTTCAGAAAAAAAATAAAAGAAAGTAATTACAACATCATGTATTCCTATGCAAAAATAATTCTTAAAATAACATGTTAGTCTACTCATACTACACAATCTCCCACACTTTTAAAACCATTTACTTCTATTTAAGTTAATTTTCTCTTCATTTTATGAAACCCTGCTCCATTTTTTATGTTGATTTTTCTAGCAATTTTAACAGTTGTGTTTTTGATTATATTTTTAATTTGCAGTCTAGTCTAAGCTTTCAGAGAAAGAGTGAGAGAGAGAGATTGAGAGAGAGAGAGAGACAGAGAGAGATCTGTGTTTGAATGTCTGTACTTCTGTATTTAGAAGGATCCATTGCCTTCATCTCAGAAGACTGGTAGTGGTCAAGCCCAAAGCATCTATTTTAATAGTCCAGGCTGAAGCTGCTCCTGTTTTAAATATATGCTCAAAGACAAATAAAAAGACAAGATGATATTGAAGACCTTACTGTAATGTAACTCCTCACAGATCTTTTTATAAACCTTGAAAGCGGTTTTTTAAATATTTCATTGATAGAGGAAGTTTAGAGCAAAATTTGGAGGTATGATTGTTAAATGTGTTCATTAAATAAAAATATCAATTCTCAAAACATACAAGAATATTAATTATCTAAACGTAAAGGTCACAGAGATTACTGAAACAGCTTCCTGAGTAGTCTCACATCCATTTTCAGCACCTCTCCAAGCTGGATCCATTCATGGCACTCACTTGTTTAAAATTCTATACAGCGATGGCTCTCCGATTATGGTCCCCAAATCAGCACCACCACCATCACCTTGGCTGCCACTGACTCCTGTCTCTTCGTATTGATACCTTCATGTAGTTCCTTCCCAGTGAACGTGGGCTGGATTTAGTGACTCACTTCTACCCGACAGAATGTGGCAGATATAATGGGATGCCACTTCCAAAATTAGGTTACAAAAAAGATTGTGGCTTTTCTCTTGGGGCCTCTCTCTTGCTTGCCGTCTCTGAGGAAACCCGGCTGCCATATTGTGAATTGACTTGTGGAGAGTCTACATAGCACAGGACTGACAGAGGTCTTTGGCTAATAGCCAGCAAGGACCTGAGGCCCTCAGTCCAACAGTCTGGATAAGGGAATCTTTCCAATAACCTCATGAGTGATTTTAGAAGCAGTTTCTCCTTCAGTCAAGCTCTCAAATGAGACCAAAGCCCTAACTGATACCTACCTGAGTATAATCTTCAGCTGGATTCCTGACCCAAAAACTGAGGCAATAAATGTTGGTTGTTTTAAGCCAACTAGAGTTTTGTGATGTTTTGTTATGTAGCCATAGATAATGAATATCCTTGGAAACTTGACAAAAATGCAAATTATGAGGATCTACTCCAATCCTAGTGAACCAGAAACTTTGGGGGTAGGGCCCAGCAATCAATGTTTTACCAAAGCTTCCAGGTGATGCTGGTGCATGTTCAAATTTGAGAAATACTAACTTACATAAGATAGGCTAACACATTAGCTGAACCTACAAGGCACAGTCTATGGCCCTCGTTTTTTTCTTTTTTAAACTTTTGTTCCCTCCGCTTTTGTCATTCATCCTTAAGAATTTTCCATTCCAACTCATTTCAGCAGCAGCAGTTGCAGCTGAACACATTTTAGCAGTCACTGACCGGCTATGCTAACTATATATATTACCTCATCTATTAATAATTAGGAGAGTAATGATAGATACCACTTGAGTACAGACTCCATAATAGGTCACTCTCTGTATAATGTCGCATAAAAATTTGCTAGCCAAATTCTATGAAAACTATAGTATTACCATCCATTTTAAAACTAAGGAAAACAAGTTTCAGAAAAATAAAGTGACTTGCCTGAGATCACATGGAGAACTGTTAGAGTCAAGATTTGGAATGAATCTGATTGCAAAGTTTGCTTCCCAGAATACATAGACTGCAGCTCCTTCAGCTCCCTGTGTCCTTTTAGGTCTCAAGGCCTCTTCCATCAAACTGAGTTCAGAAGTAACTGCCTTTATGAAACTGTCTGACTCTC
The DNA here is from genome assembly GCF_009829155.1 of Mustela erminea. Taxonomy (NCBI): domain Eukaryota; kingdom Metazoa; phylum Chordata; class Mammalia; order Carnivora; family Mustelidae; genus Mustela; species Mustela erminea. The sequence continues at coordinate 110,994,963 of NC_045617.1, read as the reverse complement.
TCTGGCAAATATACATGCCCATTCTTCATGCTTACTGAAAGCTTACTATATGCCTGAAAACATTCCAGATATTATAAATTTACACTAGCAGAAAACAATAAACCAACAAACAAAAATTATTGCATTGGAGCTTATATTCCATTTGGGTGTTGGGGAGACCACTTAAAAAGATGTACTTGAAAACTAATAATTATTCTAGATGATAATGAGAAAGTAGCCTATAAAAACATAGAGAACATATATAGAAAATCTGGTAGTGGTGGAGGAAGTGTCTTTTGATATTATATATAATAGTTAAGAGAATCCCATGCTAAAAGATAACATCTGACTAAATTCCTGATGCAGACCAAGAAGGCAGTTTGTGGTAGGAGACTATCATGACTGGATAAAAGTAAGTGCAGGGGTCCTGAGGTAGGAGAGTATCAGCCATACTGGGGAAACATCAAGGAGACCAGTGCAGCTGAAGTGGATTGAGTTAAAGAGCAGGTAGCAGGAGATGAGGCCAGAGAAAGGAAGAGAGATCTCAAAAAGAGCCTTACAACCCATCATAAAGAATTTGGAGTTTTGTCCTCATGGGATGGGAAATCACTGAAGGATGTTGAATAGAAGGAAGGGCACAACTTAATTTGTAGTTTAGCAGACAACTTTGGCTGATGCGTTGAGAAGAGACAATATAGGAAGCGGTGGAAGTACATAGACCAGTGAGAGTAGTTAGAAACCTATTTCAATAATCTAAGGTCTAGATCAGTGATCATAGATGCTTGGGCCATGATAGTAACAGTGGAAGTGCGAAGAAGTGATTAAATCCTGGATATAATTCAAAGACAGAGCTGACAGTATTTATTAAAGGATTTGACATGGAGTGTGGAAGAAAAGGATTCACGTTTTTTGGTTTGAACTGAAAGGATGGAGTCGTCCTTTACTGAGATAGGGAAGGATGTATAACTTGTAGGATTAGGAGGAAAGTTCAAGCATTTGGGTTTGGAATGTTAAGTTTTTATGGTAGGTTAGCTAAATGGAGATGTCCAAGTAGAAATCAGATATACAAAGACAATCAAAGGAGCAACTGGTGACAGAGATGGAAATCTGGGAGTATCCGTTAATACGCAATATTTAAAAACATGACCCTAGAGGAGATTATGAGAGAATGAATAGTTAAAATCGACTCCTTGAATAAACGTGCATATTCAAATACAGCCCTTTCTCATTCCCTTACCTTCTTAAACATTTGGCAAATATATATTATCTGCTTGGCAACTAGGTAAACCTTGGACCTGGTTTGTCTGCTTGTTCATTTCTCTCCACAGCTATAACAAGACGCATAGAGCCAGGACCCAGGACCCGTATATTCATCTTTCCATTCGAGGTACCTGGCATATAATAGGTTTTTAATCCATGTTTTTTGACTAGTCCATTAACTATAATCAACTCAATGAACACCTGAGGTAGGAAAGTAAGACAAAAATCAATTACAGTCCATACAGAATATGAATATATGGAAAATGAATATGAATATATGGAAAAAAACCATATGGAATATAAAGAAAGGCCATTCAGTTTGGTCTGGAATCTTTAAATTCTATTTAATCATCAGAGATGTACTAGGACATACAACTTAAACGTGGGTAAGGAAGTGAGGCCAGAGTAATGGAAGGAATGTCAGAAATAATGAAAGGAGATGCATTAGAGGGAGTTGAGGTCCACTTTACTAAGTGTCTGCATGTCAGATTCTACACAGGAATCCAAAGGACATCTTGAAACTTCAGACATTAGACTAAAGCCATACTTTCTCCATGTTCTGCTCCTGAGTAAACCTGAGAATAATTTCATAACTTAGTAGAGAGGAGGGGGTTTGAAACCTGAGAGAAGTAAGAGAAAATGTAATAATGCTCTAAGAAAACTAGAATTGGAAGTTCGATCCTGCCTTATTCAGATCAAAAAGATTGAAAAATTGTGATAATCAAATGAAATTACAGTCCACATTACTGTGTACTTCGGAACTGGGAGAAGACTAGCTCACTCTGGAAAGTGCTCTTATGTTCACTTTGAAGTAGATGAGAAAAAGCTGAATGGAAGCAAATGAATAAAATAATGTCTTCAAGCAGTTTTCAGAGAAAGCTGTCACAACACTTTAGCATTGCTGAGAGACTTATCAGAAAGGGACATTTCTTCCCTCATAATATCCTCCAGTGAGCAGTGTCATTTAAAAAAATTTTATTAATAATGCATATTCAAAATAAATTTTATTTTTCATTTTCCTATTTCTATGAATTTATCTTTAATTTGAATGAAGCATAGTCCTTAGCCAGATTATCTTTCAATTAGAGCAATTCTCATCTACTCATATTAATTCTGAGACTGCTCATGCTTTTTTTTTCTTTTTCTTTTCTTGGTATTGCTTTCTTAGAATTTTAGCTGAGAGTGAGAAAATTAATAATGTAATATGTATTTTTCAATCTAAGTTTAGTCACCTTAGAGTCTATGAAATTAGAGCTATAAGAGATGGGGGGGGAAGAAGATTCAAATATCCAAAGCTATTCAGTACAACTCAATAAATATTAATCAGATTCATTTGGTCCCCAAAGAACTTCATCAACTATCGTGAAGGGGTGAGTAGACAAACAAAAACAGTAACAACAACAACAATAACACAAAATCCCCGACTTCAAATTATTTACAGTACAGTAGGGAAGAATCATAGAAGGAAATAAATAGAAAAAGCATCATAAATCCTATCGGGATTCAGATTTGAAGGCGGAGATGAAGCAAGTTATGGCATGAAACAGATCTAGTTACTGTTTGTTGAGAAAAACGAATGATATGGAAAAGTGTATCAGACAGAATGATCCTACTCCAAGTAACAAAACACCAGCCCAAAGAAGCCTAGATTAAGAATTTATTAATAAACTTCACTAAAAAAGAACCCCAGATATAGGTCATTCTATAGTTCAAGAATTTAGTAGCTCGATAATTACAGGAGGACTCTAGTCATTCTGTAACACACTTGGATTTTCCTCATCATCACAAGTTGACTGCTACCATTACAAACAACAGCTCCTTATTCAGAAATACTCAAAATCATGGAGAGGGGACTGGAATCTTTCTAGGAGGAATTTTTTTTTTAATTGAAGAGGTAATTTGTTAATTTGTTATCAGAAACTTGCCCTTCCTCATCCTCCACTATGCACACACATGTTGCCCTATGTTCCTTAGCTAGAATCAGATGGCCATGCCCAGCAATGTAGTCTGGGAATGTGTGACATCTGAGCTCTTGTTGGGAGCCATGAGCGCTACCAAAAAAAAAAAGAAAGAAAAAAAATGAAATCGCTGCTAAGTAGGAAAACAATATTGGATGCTCTCAGAAATATCACCCCTTCAATTAATTTCATTGAGCAATGTATAATATCCATCATCCTTATCATCCTCCTACTGCAATGCCCTCCCAAATTCTCCACTGGAATACAAATCTCCCCACACTCTATGCCCTTGCCCCCACCCCTGGTCTTTGGTATTTGGTGCTTGCAATATTCGACATCTCCATGCTTCAGTGACCTATTCTTTTATATTATTTGTAGCCATTTTACAGTACTTGTCAAGTGTTGTTCTTAGCACTTCATGTATACGAACTCGTGCAATTCTCATACCAACCCTAGTGGGTGGGATTATTATCTCTGCTTATAGATGAGGAAACAGAGGCTCAGCGAAGTTAAATAACTAGTCTGTAGTTACACAATCTGTAAAGTGCGAGGTGAGATATGAAAAACAGGCCATATGGATCCAGATTGGGCATCTTTACCAGTTGGCCGTACTAATTCCCCAGCGGCTTAAGGAAACCTGGTACCTGTTCTCACTTGCAAACTCAGACATCCTGGAAGGAAGCTGGTTATCTTGAGTATTAATAGCCACAGTTATGACACAGCTTGATTGAATTACCTAACAACCCTGGGCTTTAGTTTCTTCATCTGTAAGAGAAGAAAAACAAAAACAAGCAAAAATCCCCCAAACCCAAAAAAAAGCATGACCTCCGAAGTAATTTTCCTCTTAAACATTCAGGGACAGAATTGACAATACTGAAGTAGCATTGACTAAAGTTCAAAGTCAGACTCTTCTTTTCTTTCTTTCTTTTTTTTTTTTTTAAAGATTTTATTTATTTATTTGACACAGAGAGATCACAAGCAGGCAGAGAGGAGGCAGAGAGAGAGAGGGGGAAGCAGGCTCCCTGCTGAGCAGAGAGCCCGATGGGGGCTCGATCCCAGGACGCTGGGACCATGACCTGAGCCGAAGGCAGAGGCTTTAACCCACTGAGCCACCCAGGTGCCCCCAGACTCTTATTTTCTTAACAACACTATTCTTCCTCTTTGCATTTCTGTCTTTTTATAGTCCACATTCCACACAGCAACCTGAGAAATCTTTTAAAAATTAAGCCAATCCTGGTGTTCCCTTAAAGGGCCCCCTATGACTTCTCTCTCCCTCTCTTTTTTTAAATATCCAAACTCCTTATAATGTCCTCCAGACCCCAAGGATCCATCCCCAGACGATCTCTGTTTTCTCACCAACTATGCGCCCACCACCTGCACCTTCTTCCTATGCTTTGCCATATGTAGCTTCTGCTGCAGGGCCACTGTCCTGTTCTCAGCAGCAAATCCTCTTGTCCCAGCAATTTACAGGCTCCTCTAACTCAGATTTCAACTCAAATGTCACCTCCTCACAGTGGCTTTTGCTGACCTGCCATCCACCTTGGGCCCCCTCAGCCCGTTGACTAACCCAATTGTTCTTCATACACTGCCCTGCTTTCTTCCCTTCACAGCATTTTTCTACTTTCTGAAATCATTTTGTTCATTAATTGGAAGGAAGAAACCATGCCCATTTTTTTTAACCAACACCTAAAATAATGATAACGTTGGTGAAAAGGAGCTTCTCATTTCTGGGTAAGATAATCAAAGTACTTTGGGGCTTAACTGAGAATAGGTTCATAAGCAAACATTTTTAAATGATATGAATGGGCATATATAAAACTAAATGAATAAGTAGTCTTCTATTTTGTATTTTTATTAAATATTTGTTATAAACATAAGGACATATAATGACACTGTCAGATCATCAGATCAGTGGAAAGGACTAATTACCTACTATTATCTAAATATCAGTAGTCAAATAGTTATAGTCATGTGATTTCCCTCATTTTCAGCTTCCAAATGAAGAAACAAATCTTTCTCCATTCTACTTAAGTATATCCTCTTCTTCTAAGAAGCAGTGAAAATTTATGTATTTTTTTAGAAACAAGTTGGCCTTTGAAAAATTTTCAAATGATAGAAATTATTGTACTTAACACCTGCTTTAGAAACAGCTCCCATATTAAATGACAGCCGATTAACTGATTGGGACTGATGACGGGAGCTGGCTGTTCTTAACTCCCTACCCTGTGATGATTCAACTTCCTGCATCTAATAATCCTTTAAAAATCACTATTGGCTTAAATTTTGCAATAATGTAGAATTTATAATGTACTTTACTAAAGATACATTATAAAACAAAAAGATATTCATGGCACAATATCAAATTTTGTATTTCTTGTATTTTATTTTCTCAGACGCAAACAGAACATTGTGAATTGTCATTTCTATTTTGGTGGATAGAAACAAGCTGCCTGGTGGTCTATACCAAAATGTAGATATTTGAAGTTAATGGACGTGGAAAAAAAAAAAGTTAATAGAGGTGCTATTTTAGGAGATATGGGTAGGAAGGACAATCATGCCAAGGTGTGAAGTATTCATTTTATTCTTTTCTCTCCTTTTCTAAACTGTGTTGTACATATTCTTCCACAAGAGGCAATTTGTCACTTTAGGTTATTAGCCGTAAGAAAATTAGGTCTCATATCCAACTTAATAAGTCAGGTCTTAAATTTTAGAATATAGGGTCCCCCCCTCACCACCACTATCCAAAAGCAGAGCATTCTTATGAAACCTTTTGTAAGCTGAAGAGTGTAGAGAGAAGTAATTATCATATCGTAAAAGCAAAAATCATCTTCTGATTTCTTTCAGTCAGTGAAAACAATTACTAGTGTAGGTCTTTTGTCAAAACTAAGTGGCGTAAAGCAAACTTTCAGATAGAGGGGGAACCTGTACTTGTAAAGACTATTAAGAGTTTTAGTGCTACTTCAGTAACCAGATGCAGGAAAAATGTATTTTCAATGTTCTCTGTTCTTTTTATTACTTTTAGCTTGTCAAAGCTACTGCAATTTTAAGACTTTTAAAAGCTGATCATTTTACATATAAAGAATATATGTGATCTCAGTAGGTAGCGAGGGCCTTGGGAAAAACAGGGAAATCTAATACCTGTGGTTTGAATAAACGAATAGAGGGACAGATGACTATACTGCAGCAGACACAAATACTGTTCAGTTAAGGTCAACATGTAATGAGCATATAATGGGAACTAGAGCCTGTGCTAGGTGCCGAGGAAATGCAACTGAAGTGGCAAGTCTTCAAAATCTTTAGACCTGCCCTCCGGGGTGAAGACTGACACTAACAGAAGCTCATGACCACATGCCATGTGGTAAGAAAGTGGTTAAGTGAAGGGTGCCTTGGGAAAACAGAAGGTGGGGCTGAAGTTGTGACCTGAACGGGCCAGGCAGAGATGAAATATATGAGGGATCTCTAGGCAGATGGACAAGCACAAAACAAGGTGTGGACAGTGTGGTGAGTAGCGGGGGTGGGTACAAATGGATAACTACTTGGCATGACAAGGCAGAGGTACTGGAGAAGACAGAACAATGGGAGATGGGGCTGGATCATAGAGGGCCTCATCCATCATTCTGGAGAGTCTGCACTTTATCTAATGAGGTGTTGGGAAGCCATCAAGAGAGAAAATATTCTGGTGGAAAAATGGAAGATAGATTCCAGATCCAAAGACCAAGGGTCAAATCACGTCTCTTACTGCAATTTTTGTATTATAAATACAGGTCTCTCATCATAAATACAGGTCTCTCATCATCACCTGAAAAGTAGGGGCTGTCCTTAAACCCTGACATTGATCTATTATGGAGACAACGAAAAAGCAAAGAACTGTGGGCAAAGGAAGTACATGTATAAAAGGGGACGATACAATCACCAGAGATCAGTTTGGATGTATGGCTGCAGGAATTAGGTTCATTATTACATCATTACAGCTCATGCTGTTTTACTAAAATTAGGCAAGACCTACTTTCACTATTGCATCTCTAATATAACTTAAGTTATTCCTTAAAAAAATCCTAACATTAACCTTTTTGGGGGGAGTCTGAGATACCTTAATGATCTTTATCTGATGGATTTTATGTGAAAATTCCCACATTTTTATATAGCCATGACATTAAACTTGACTTACTCTTCTTTAGGACAGGCTATACTGTCATACTTTGTTGAAAAAGAGCCTCACACTTCTGTGAAAGCCAAGTACAGCATTTTGGGAGTCAAAGTATCAACTCCTGTCATCTTTGTTGTTCTCTCCATTTACTTTTTCAACCTATTCTTTGACAGGGCTTCCTGGGCTTTCCCACTCTTCTCTGCTCTGGCTTATTATTCCATCTTCCTTTAGAGTTATCAAGTTTGAAAAAAGACTGCAGTACAATTCCCTGGCTCTCAAAGTTATGTGTTCAGAAATGGGGGAAGGGTGACTCTTTCCTGACAACTTTAGAAATGGTCTCCTCTATGTCCTGCCTGCCATGAGTCAATCTGTCTCTATGCCAGGCTTCCTCTGTCTTATGTGAACATTTTCTGCCTTTAAACAAAACTGAAAATCCAACTCTTTATGTGGGTTTCTTGGGTTTCCGACATTTTAGAAACAGTCTTTCTAACATCTGGGAGGATATTCTATGCAGAATTCACTACTATGGATATATGTTGTTGGTTAGGACTCCAAGCTCAGCATCTGAAAATGTTTTATAATCTTTTCCTAAACCCTGACTTGTTTATTAGAAAATAAGACCATAAATCGAGTGCCTCCAAGAAGCTCCATTACCCTCAATTTAGCCATCGATAAAAGTGACCTCTTTCATAATTTATTTAGACTTTGCAAATACTGTTATAGTATAAAAAAATTAAAAAAAAAAGTCTTTTCTCTACCTGATCCCCTAGCTTCTTAGACAACCAAATAGTGTTGTAAAATACTACAGAAAATCAATATAAATATGTCACTAAAAAATTCTTAAATGTGTGTCAGTTGTGAAGGGTCAACTTTGGTATTTATAAAACAAAAACACATGCTCAGTTCTGCTTATGGATTCAGGCACTTAACACACTTGTGGATTTAAAGACTGTGAAGCCAAAATAACTGCCCCTATGAGTGACTTGGGACACATAGAATTAGCTATCTGTGTTCCTGTGATGAGGGGCAAGTCACTAACAGCACCTGTAATTAACCACCTGCTTGTCTAATTTCAGAATCACAGATTAGATATTCTGGAAAGCAATTCGAGTTCCACATTTCAGATTAAAGATACAGATTTACATAATAGGAGAACATTTATCTCACTAATGGTTTCTAATAAATTTACACCCAATTTGCATTAAGGAGAGTCACATTTGGGACCTGAATTTAAGCACCATCTTTTCAAGATTTCTCTCTGGATGCTGTGGAAGCTACAAGAAACAATGGCTACTTGAGATAAATCCATTTTGAGGGGTAAGTGTAGAAAAATGCATGTATTTTTGACACATAAAAATCAGATTTAGAGCTTGAAAAGAAATAAGATTGTTCTCTTCCCACCCCAAAATATCAGCTTTAAAAAACAAAATTAAAATGAATTAGTGATTATTTGGTTGGGCCCTGACAAATAATATAACCAACAAGCCAAACCACTCAAAGCATTAAAAATACATGGACAGGAGACCCTAAATAGGATTTTAAGAAAAAGATTAATTCGACTCATTCATTCATTCATTCATTCATTCATTTAGTCAAACAGTTAGTGAGGATCTTCTCTATGCCAGGCACTATCTTAGATGTAGTAGTGAATATAAAAGACAGAAATCTTTCCCTTAATGGTGCTTGCAGGAGAGGAACAAGTAACACACAGGATAACTAGGTAAAATAATACAGTGTTTGGCCAGTAAGTGCTGAAAAGAGTAAATGACTTGGGGGTATGGGAGACAGGAAGAGTCAGTGTGGGGGCAGGAGGGGGGTTGATATTTCAGAAGAGTGGACAAGAAATGTCTCCTCAAGAAGGTGATACTTGAGAAAGCAGCTAACAGAAATAAGAAAGCAAATCTCACAGGTCTCTAGGGAGCAAGCATTCTAGGCCATGCAAAGACCATTGTGAGGGTGGCTGGTGTGAAGAAAAGCAAGGGGCAGAGTGAAATGGAGAGAACAAAGGATAGAGCAGTAGGAGAAGTGGTCAGGGAAGAAGGTGTTTATCTAGAACCTTGAAGGTAATAGTACAGAGGTGGGTGACTACTCTGGGGGGAGGAAACTTTGTTGGGAAGGGAAAAGTGTGTTGTAAAAATTTTCAAGTTGAGAAACTAGTGTATCTGAGTTATGAACAGGCTTATGTACTCCATTTCAAAATGAGGAAATCAAAGCACATAGGTAACTAGTAAGAAGCAGGGTTGGAACTTGAAGCTTAATTCTAACTAGATCACTCACGCAGTCTCACGACTTTCACAGGTTCAGGAAGAAATACGTGTTAGCTTTAAGGAGACTAGAGATTGGTATTGATGAGTTTAAACTAAGCTGAACAATTGAATTAATAAAGCATTGGGGGAAAATGGAATTCACTAACATTATGCTTTGATCTCACTTTTAGCAAGTATGTCATTTATTGAATATCTTTGAACGGAGCATGCTTCATAGAGATGTCAAGTGGTTTAACCGATCTGTGCCATTTTATTTTACTTTGGGAGTTAAAGTGGTCTCAAAAATTAGTTTAGGGGACATATGATGGTCCTCTGTCATTTGCATCTGTAAAATGTATCTGTCTTCGTCTACAGTTGGAGATGTGAGTACGTACACAGATAAACGAGGCTTCACAGGAAAGTGCTCTATGGCCGTTTAGCTCAGTTAGTTAAGGCTTCAAGGTAATTAAACCAGAGCAGGAGTTCTTCCCTATGCAGACTTGTACCTTGGCCTCATCACAGCTGCAGAATGCATACCAAACCCTGACCAAGCTGTCTTGAAAATGAATGCCCTTGGTCAGAGGGACAGAGCCATCCAAGTCCATCCCTGTGGATGGAAAAGAGATTACTCAGAGAACATGCCATACCGATAGTGGGTCAGCAGCATCCTTTTAATACTCACAGGCAACCCACTGATTCGTCTTGAGTTGGAGTAAAGCTGGTTACTTCCCTGGCTCATAACAACAAAGGCAGATGAGCAGCAATTTTGTTTCTCGGTGTGAATGTCTCCTCATGTCTGCAGGGGCCTCTGCTGAGCATCTCTCTCTCAGTGGGTCCCTTTGCGTGGGAGTATGTACATGTTCTAATCTGGGATGTGATCAAATAAGGGTGCATTTTGTTTGTTTTTCCTCGGTGCTCTTCCTGAAAGGCTGGGTCCAACTTCAGTTCTCATTAATTGTTCTACTTTAATCGTACGTATCAAGCAGTAGAGGCTTTTCAGTCCAGAGCATAAACTTAATGATATAATATTGCCAATTAGTATGTTGCTATTAAGTTTAGAGTCTTTACACATTTTCCAAGATGCTGTGCTTGCATCTAAGATGCTAAGTTGCTAAAAGCTTTTGACAAGTTTTGACAGAGATCAGTTTCTGAAATGGCACATTCAATGAGTCATCTAGGTGAGAGTGCAGGAGGCAACATGTGATAGAGGCGCGGATACGGACTCCAGTTCTAGTCTTTGTTGTGGCGCTCCACAACTGAGACACCTTGCAATAGGGGCCTTTCGTTTCTATGGATCTCAGTATAGTAACTGCTTTAGATAAAATGATCTCTAAGCTTCCTTCTAGTTTCTAGTAGGTTCATTTCATATTGAGAGACAAAGTGGAAAAATATCTATGTGAAGTCAAGATAAATTAGTTGTTACTAACCCCATTAGCACCGACCCTGGACAGACCCGTGTTGTCTCTGATGAGCTTGTACAATGAATATAGCTTTAAAAACTTAGCTCCTCATTTGTAAAACAAGAATAAAAATCCAGAAACAATTTTGGGGAGGATTAATTAAGGTAACATAAGCGAATGGCACCAAATAGTAAGAAATGTTAGCTATTGTTATCTCTTTCTCTGCATACGCCTACATATTTAATGTATATAAATCATTTCATTATATTAGTAATGCACAAATAAAAACAGTTTGTCATACTAAGTGCAACCTTATCCAACATAACTTGAGGGAAAATGAAGATATGCCCACAATAAAATCTGAGTGCAAAATACCTAAAATTCCTGTATCAGCAGTTACTTTTTATACTAATAGGGCACTAAAGAATCCATCCTAATAGTACCGAGTTGCATGGGTGCTTGTTGGCGTTTGCTTGCCAGTTTAATGAGTTCTAGTAAGGCTTCTGCCAGGGGAGATGAGCACTGCCAGAGGGGTTGGGGTGGGGGATGGGGGGAATAAACAGCTGAGTAGTGATGAGCCACATGGGCCCAGGCTAGAAAGTCACGTCCTGTAAAGCCCTACCTTAAGAAAGCCCAGGACTGTCAGTTATCACCAGGTATCTGGTATGGGGCAAGGGGGAGGTGAAAAAGATGAAAAGAGGGTTAAACAGCTCCAGAATCCCTGGGTCATTATATATTGAGTGAGAGGACTTTGTTAGGCTCTGCTTTCTCCCCCCACCTCCCAACCACCACAGACACAGGAACTACTGATTTCATACTGAGTCATTTTTCTCAGTATTGGTCAGTTTTAACAGAAATTCTTTGGCTTAAGGTAAGCTCACAAATCAAGAGGTTTATTCTGAATAGGACCATGTACTAGTTAATTTTAAAGGAAAATAATATTTTCCTCCAGCATCTTTTGGTGGGCATAATGCAATTTTTCTCACATGAACATCCTTCTTAAAACCTTACATTTCCTTAGTCATTTAAGTTATGATATGAATTTCATTGTACAGTTCCCCCTCTTAGTCTGTATGGCAGCTTTACAATGGAATATTCTCATTCTTCATTATAATTCATTAACCTGACACTTTATAAATATTATAAATATCATTAATTTGGAATGCCAGGAATAAAAAATAGTAACCTCCAACAAAAAAATAATTCATTGCACCTGATAACTCATTTTAAACACCAGATAATAGGGCACCTGGGTGGCTCAGTGGATTAAAGCCTCTGCCTTCGGCTCAGGTCATGATCCCAGGGTCCTGGGATCGAGTCCCGCAACAGGCTCTCTGCTCAGTGGGGAGCCTGCTTTCCCCTCTCTCTCTCTCTGCCTCCCTCCCCACCTACTTTTGATCTCTGTCAAATAAATAAATTAAAAACAAAACAAAACAACCTCACCAAATAATGTCCCTGGGCCAGTCTCCTTTCTCCAAAAGAACAACTTATGACAGAATCAAATAAGTAGTCAAGGTGTATGTGGAGGTTTCGGATCATTATGTTTTGTTTTAAATCTCACTCCAATTTGGGCACATTTACACTGTGAACACTTGTGTCTGCCACAAATAAGCTTAACAGTAACCTGTGAGGATAGGATGATGGTATCATGTAGAACCATTACATAGTTATGCTTGAGCCTCAAAACGACACTGGAAATTGGCAGCTGAACATAACTTCAGGAACACACGAAGATCCTCAAATAGTTAACTACACACCACCTGTAGCTACTGTCTTCTACAACAGCTGTCCTGATTCTGGGACAATACTGCTGAGTAAAGTAGATGTGACAGAGTTTGCCAACCATTCTCCAAAAAGCTTTTCTCTTCTTCTTCCTGGAAACACAGTGTAACAGCCATTTTGGGCTTCTTCCTTATAGTTAGGTGTAGTAATTACGTATTTGCTTGTCTTTAATTAGGTAGGATATACTTTTAGCCAACCGAATATACACAGAAGTAATAGAGACCATTTCTAGGCTGGGTCATTACAACTTCCCATAATTGCTTTTCCATGTTCTTCTCTACTTTCTGTTGTATGGAATGGACCTGGCCCCAAAGCGACATATGAAGACATGTTGAAGATGGAAATGTGTCCATCACGTGGGTTGCTGAATGACAGCTTGGAGGCCATTCTGCCAACCTCACTACCTACTTCACTAGGAAACATCTTTTGGTGGGCATAATGCAATTTTTCTCACATGAACATCCTTCTTATAACCTTTGCTTTCCTTAGTCATTTAAGTTATGATGTGAATTTCATTGTACAGTTCACCCTCTTAGTCTGTATGGCAGCTTTACAATGGAATATTCTCATTCTTCATTATAATTCATTAATGTACCTAAAAATGTACATTAATGTACCTAGGAAAATCCTCTATTGTGTTTGAATTACTTGCAAATTAAGGAACAATTTCTTACAGAAACTAGTATACTATAATACAATGAATACTGCAATTTGAGAATCTGCTCTTTTAAGCCACTGAGATTTGTATTTGTTTTTAATTTACTATAGCATAAGCTAGTCCATCTAGAATCCCATTAATCACAGGAAATGTATTTTCATGGGTTAATCTTAACATTTTATGAATTGGTGAGCTCTTTGGCAAAGGATTAAAAACAATTGAATATAATGACTGAATATGACCAACTGATTAACAGTCGTTTGAGAGAATAAACAAGTCTGTAGAGAGACGAGAGGAGAGTACAGACATTTGTGAACTTTTGTATTAAGATTCCACACCTGACACTCATGGAATGCAGGCGGGTAAGGGAGCACCTTGGCTATTTATAGTGCACATTTGAGGCTCAAAGAGACCTCACGAAAAAGAAACACTACTACATTGGTGGTGTAGGGAGAGGAAACATTTTTTATTGGAAAAAAAATATTTTTTAAAAGAACACTAGCAATGAGAGATTTAAATCTGTTTTTTACTCTATGAAATCAGTGGCCCTGTAGAAAATATTATCTATTCATAGTAATTAATGTATTTATACAACCAGAAAGTGCCACAAAGAGCATTATTCAAAGTAGATGAATGCTCATCTATACATAAAAACAAATTTGGCTGTTATGTGAAGTTCTGGGTTCTAAATATAGTCCGGCTAAGGGAAATGAAGACAGTTCAAAGAGGAAATAAAATGATCAAAGAAAACTTAAAGACAGAAGAAAAAAAGAATTCTTCATTTTGAAGATGGGAAAAATAAAACATGGTAGAGAATAACCAAAAGGAATACAATCATGAAAGGAATTTTTAGAAGCAAACACATTTGATTGTGGAATTCCAAATTTATAGGCCTACAGAAGTAGACAAGAAATTTAATATTAAATAAATCAAAGTAATTACTTTTCAATATAGTAAGATGTATATTTCTGTAGCAAAAATCATTGGAAGCATTTAGTATGGGCTAAACAACACATAAAGAAGGACTGATTTGCATTTATAAGTGATATATTCACAAAGAAAAATAGATGTTAGTTACATATTCCAAAATTTTTTGAGGTTATCATAGCTTGTTACTTTTTTCCTAGGCATTATTTTATGACACCTGTGTTACTTCTAGAATATAAGAAAAAAAAATGTTTTACTCAAGATAACATTTCTTATGTTCTAATATATTTTAATAGCCTAAGATTGCACTTCATTTATAATTATATATGTATATTTGTATACATACATATGTATGTATACATGTGTTTGTATGCATATGCATATGTATCTACACATATGTATGTATACATGTATGTGTATATTCATACTAAGAACATATTTCTGAAACTACTTCCTTTCATTAAAGAATATGCTAAAAAAGAAATCACAAGTTATTATTTAATTTTGGTCCCTGTACTTTCCCCCTTTTCTCAGTAAGATTAAATCAAAGTTGGTATTTTTCCTTGTATTTCATTTCAATTACACAGGGAATCTTTTATAGGGAGAACATTTTCTGTTTTACTTTCTGTTTATTGCTACAGACAAACCTGTTATGGCTTTTCCAAATTCAACATTTGGCATTTTTTCTTCTTCTCTTAATTGTCCCTGTAGTCTCTTTTCCTGTTTATTATGAACCTTTTTATCCTCTGGCAGATTCTTGATAATCATAAGTCAAAAACACGAGTTGCTGAATTTTCCAAGTCAGAGTCGAAATTGGTCCTTTGGTATCACTGAGACACGAGAGACTGCAAATTTCTAGCAATTATGTACTTTAACTTGCTGGATTTTTTGAGCCAAGAATATTTTAAAAATAATGACAAAAAAAGTATAAATGCCATGTTGTCTGTACTCTCAAAATTTATATGTAAAAATTAATTCATGTATAGCCTTTCTCCTTGCTTAATATGACAGTACATTTGTTCCGTTGAATTAAGAGAACTTTTTTTAAAAAAGAGAACTATATTTTTGTTGGCACTGAATTAGCTTATAGAAGACATTTTTATGGGCCCTATTGAAATAGATGTCATCAGGTGAAAATCTGAAAACACTCTACATAAATAGGCCTGATGTAATGCATTAAAATCCTTAACAAATAAAATATACTTGTGATTTTTGTTGAATAGTATTTGCATCTGTTTGGCTACTTCTGGAAGAAAACAAGATAAGAAGTCTATAATGGACAACAAAGGTTACCACTTAGCACAAGCAGCTCTGTTATTTCTTTGGAATTCAAAAAGCTTATTTCAACATCTATGTGGTAAATGGTCCTTCACGTCTCTAGGGAGTATCTCAGGGCTCCTCTTAAATGAATTTCTCAATGTATTGAAATTTACACTCCTCAGAAAATACTGTGAAAAGAGGATCTTTCCACAAAAGAAAAAATAACACTCTCATCAGGGACTGCTTGTTTGCAAAGATGAAATTTACATTAAGAAAACATACACATTAAAACCTATGTAGTCCACCTTCTCTGACTAAAAGTATTCTATAGAGATGTTACTCTTCAAATTTGCTAACCTAGCTTGTATTTCTTTATTGTCCAGAGACTCAGGTATGATCTTCAAACTGCTCTCCAGTTATTTTAGATATTTATGTATATAAGTCCCCTCAATTAGAGGACTCGCTTTGCTAGGCTCATGGGGACAGAAATGGTCATTCTGATTTACTAGTATCCTCTGTCTTCCTTTTTCTGAACGGGATAATTTTACTACTATACTAAAACAATGTAAGAAGAACCATCTATGTGCAACATGACACACAAAGTACTGTGTGGTTACAAAGAAGCAAAAAGGCATGATTCCTAGTCTCAAGTATGTTGTCACAGTTCAACAGATGAAATAGGGGACAGGAAGTTACCTGACAACAATGTAGTGCATCACTGGCTACAGTAAATAACCAGTGCTCTAAAAGTTACAGGAAGTTAGGCTGAAGAGGAAAAGCTTTTAGGAGACAATGGGACTTGACCTGAGCATTCAGCAAAGACAAGAGTTGAACTGGTAGAGAAGAGTGGATAACATGAATGGGGATAGCAAAAAGAAAGGACGCTGGAGGGGTGGTTATGGGAAGAATGTTTGCTTAGAACACATGCACGAATGACAATTTAAAATAGCCCCATTGTAAATCCCTGTGCTTCAACAGTGAAGACACGCATGGAAACTGTGCATGTTGTAATTACACACCATGAACTTGTACTCAAATTTAAAAATTCTTTTCTCAACACCGTTCAGTGCTAGACATAATGAGAATTTTCAGTGTCATCTCTCTACCCTGTTTTAGTTAAAGATAATTTCCAATATTAGCTTTTAGTACTCTACTATTTGACCTCCATGACAAGTCCATGATTTCTAATTAAATGTCTTATACTGAAAAGCTTTTGAGTTAAACATTCTTTTTTTTTTCTAATTTTCAGCTAATTTATATTGGTTTTTAATCTTGAAATAATTAATGGCTATCTTTCAACACTTGAAATTCATGGCTTCTTTTCAGAACACCATCCCGTTTAATGATTCCTAATTCTCATCTAGACACTTTATTTTCACAAAAAAAATGATTAAAAATTGAGAGGAAATAAGAGAAAAAAAAACCAAACCTATGTCCCATATCATTTAATATTGCACAAAGAAGAAAACATGCTCAGAAACAGATTGAGAAAAGTTTCTTTTAGATTTGCTAGGTCAAGGAACTATTAAAATCTCAAGCAGAAGAAAACTGATACAGTAGGAAGGAGTGAAATATAAGAAGGAATGATGGACAAAGAATTTACTAATGATATGCAGGTAAAATTTAACAAGCACAAACATCTGAAACAAAGATAACTATGATTAAGTTTGGGAAGTATAAACACAAGGTAGATATAAAAGTCTGGAAAACAGTAATGAATGAGGGAGGTATGCACGAGGACAGGAGTTAAAGAGCCTCAACTCCTTAAATTGTTCAAAAAAAAGGGATGAGATACAGATCCACATTAGACTTTGTTAAATCCAGTTTAACATTTAAAATAATGGGTAACTATTAAAAGAATTTCTGAAACCAGAGAAGGTGGGGGGAAAAGAGAATCAAAAAGCCTCAAATAATCCAAAAGAATACACAGAGGGAGAAAGAGAAGCCTGGGGTGGTGGGACACTTGCAAGTCTACTTAATTCTTAATAGCATCTTTTATTCTGTTGGACGGATATTAGTGCCAACAAGTGGTATGGGGCCTTTAAGAGAATAAATAGATTTTGGGTAAAAAGGAGTTGTGAATTGAGCATGTTAGTTGGTCAAGATAATGCACCACAAGAATGATAACTAAGGCTTTCCCAGCATCTTTCTGACCAACCAATCTCTACAAAATAATTAGAGTAGATTTACTGGAAGGGAAAACGTAATGAGACAGAGCATGGGGAAACTATTCAAGATGAGGATCGATCATATATTTTTGTACCAGCAAAGATTCTTACTCTAAATTTCTCTTTTTCTGATTCTGTAGAATATACAGATTCAGTGAATAGTAAACGGCCATCAACACTTGCAGTTCAGTGCAAGGACTCTCCTCCTATCTGACCTGAACTGGTGTCTGCTCGAGAGTCACATGGGACCAAGACTGGGAGGCCAAGAGATCACAGAGACTGTAACCTGGGAAGTAATAATCTAACAGTGAGTGTGTAACTATTTAAGAACGAAACTTTTTTTAAATTTTACATTTCCAATCTGTGATACTCTCCCTTCAGCCCACCAATAATGTTTTCTCAGACTTTTACTATATTATACCCTCTTCATCCTACGTTCCTGTTTCTTTTTTCTTTTCCTTTTTTCTTCCAAGCAGGTTCTTAATTCTTTTCTCCTATTTTCACCATGAATTCCTCCATTTAGGCTAATTCTTCATTTTTTTTTCTCCACGGTTTCTTATTCCCTATTTCCTTAGTGCTACTCTCCAACTTCCTTTTTCTACTGTTTTCTCTTTCATTTTTCTTTTCTTCTTTCTTTTTTTTTTTTTTAAGATTTTATTTATTTATCAGCGAGAGAGAGGGAGAGAGTGAGCATAGGCAGACAGAATGGCAGGCAGAGGCAGAGGCAGAGGGAGAAGCAGGCTCCCTGCTGAGCAAGGAGCCCGATGTGGGACTCGATCCCAGGACGCTGGGATCATGACCTGAGCCGAAGGCAGCTGCTTAACCAACTGAGCCACCCAGGCGTCCCTCTTCTTTCCTTCTTTTTAATAAAGACTTATGTCTTTATTTCAGAAAGAGAGAGAGAAAGAGAGCAGTGTAGGGCAGAGAGAGATGGAGAGAATCCCAAGCAGATTCCCCACTGAGCATAGAACCCAGCATGGGGCTCCATCCCATGACTCTGAGATTATGGACCCAAGCTGAAACCAAGTCAGATGCTTAATGCCTGAGCCCCCCAGGCACCTCCTTCTCTTTTGCTTTTTTGTTCTCACCCCATCTGCATCATCTATAATATTTTAAGGTTCTGTTAGGTTCCATAGGGGCTAATTAAATCTTACACATATGCACTTAATTCCTATCCTCCACTAATAGACACTTTAAATTAGAATTTGCATTTCCTGGGCTCAGATTTTTGCCACCTCACATACTATTTGTGTGGGTTTGGCCACCGAACCTCTGAATTTCAGATTAACTTCAGATTAACTCAACTACAAAATGAAGATAACAGTAATACCCATTAAGTTGTTAAGATTAAATAAATTAATATATGTAAAGAGCATAGAGCAGGGCCTGACATACAGTCAGCATTTTATGATTATTATATGCTCAAGGTACTGGTTTAGTACAGAGAGAGTTT
This sequence comes from Mustela erminea, assembly GCF_009829155.1. Taxonomy (NCBI): domain Eukaryota; kingdom Metazoa; phylum Chordata; class Mammalia; order Carnivora; family Mustelidae; genus Mustela; species Mustela erminea. The sequence continues at coordinate 110,975,725 of NC_045617.1, read as the reverse complement.
CAATATGGTTACATGTTCATAGGGAATTCATCATCTAATGGTAAATTAGCAACTTAAGAAGAGGTTGACTAAAATGATTGCCACATGGAAAAACAATTCATAACCTGAAAAGAACTGGTCTCCATAAGTATTGCAGCATTATTTATAATAGCCAAGACACAGAAACAACCTAAATGTCCATCAAGAAGAATGGCTAGATGATGAATGGAAGAATCCATAGCAAGAAGATATGCTATATAGGCATGCTTCAGAGATAATATGCCTGACCATCATAATAAAGCAAATATAATAATAAAGCAAGTTCAATTAATTTTTAGGTTTCCCAGTACATATAAAAGTTCTGTTTATACTATAATCTATTAACTGTGCAAAAGCATTATGCCTAAAAAAACAACATACAACAATGTTGAAAACCCCCAATGCTGTTAAGTAAAAAATGTTTTATTGCTAAAACCTGCTACCTGTCACTTGAACTTTCAGCAAATTATAATCACTGATCACAGATCACCATAACAAATATAATAATGATAAAGCTTGAAATATCACAAGGGTTATCAGAAATGTGACACAGAAACATGAAGTGAGCAAATATTACTGGAAGAATGACATTGAGAGGCTTGGTCCATGCAGAGTTGCCACAAACGTTAAATCTGTAAAAAATAGAGTATCTGTGAAGTGCAATAAACTGAGACATATCTGTATATTGGAATATGATTCAGTCATGAGAAAGAACAAAATCATACCATTTGTGACAACATAGGTGGTCCCTGAGTACATAATGCTAAGTGAATAAGTCAGGAAATGAAAAACAAATACATTATCATTTATATGTGGAATCTGAAAAAAGCCAAATTCATAAAAGCAGAGGTAGAATCGTCATTACCAGAAGCTGAAGGTGGGGGAAATGGGACGATGTCGGCCAAAGAGTACTTCCAATTATATGATGAATAAGCCTGGGGGCCCTACGCAAAAAAACTGTCAATAATAGATAACAATACTACATACTTGAAAGTTGCTAAGGGACTAGATCTTAAATGTTGTCACCACAAAAAAGAAATGCTAATTACGGGACACAAGGAAGGTGTTAAGGAAAGCTAAGGTGTAATGGTATTGCAGTATTTAAGTACTGGCTATGCAACTTAAACTTGCAAAATGTCCTAGGTCAATTATATCCCAATGATAAAAGATTTAGGTGAGACACAGTTGATTGAGTGCAAATTTAGCAACATGGAAAAGGAAGACATCTCAAGCTGATCCTTAGATTTTTATAAAGGTCAGATATCGTAAGGCTATAAGAAACAAAAATTATGATTAATTTTTAAAGATTTTATTTATTTATTTGACAGAGATCACAAGTATGCAGAGAAGCAGGCAGAGAGAGGGGGAAGCAGGCTCCTCACTGAGCAGAGAGCCTGATGCAGGGCTTGATCCCAGGACCCTGAGATCATGACCTGAGCGGAAGGCAGAGGCTTAACCCACTGAGCCACCCAGGTGCCCCCAAAATTATGATTAACTTTAAATGGATACAGGAAGGCTCCAAAACTGGAGTAACTAAGTTCCTTGTAGACAATCTGAATATCAACAGTTTAAAGTTTCAAACTTACACACTGAAAAATGGTGTGAGAAGAAAGTAGCACCATTCCATTTACATTTTTATTGTGTAGCTTGTTGAGAAAGTACTAAAAATAGATTGCTTGGCTTCAAGCCTAGATCAATGATTCTTGGAGCTTCCTTCCCTCCTTTTCCTTTGGGATTGGGGTGGGTTTATAACTACTATGTGATTCACCAAATGGCAGAAAAAGACTTAAGAAATTCTACGGTTAGAATATATATTACTATATATTAAAGGCAAAGAAGAAACTTTAAAATGATCAGCATTACAGAAGAATCAATAATTATCTTCAAATCATAGACCACAGGCTCCTCTAACAGCTCTCTTCTTTAAAACGGAGGATTCAGATTTTTAAAAATGACCCTAAGCTGTGGATTTTGTTGTTTTCACTTTGGGGAATTAAGTCTTCAAGTAAAATTGATGTGGCAAAGATAGAGAAATACATTTGACTTTCAAATAAAGGGACAGCTCTTGGATACTTTCTCTAAAAAGACAGGTTATAGTGAGTATAAGTAGAGGTGTCTTAAATACTGATTATAAGCATAGAGAGTTCACAATCAGCTTACACCCTTCACAGACTGGGTACAGTTTCTCACTTGAAAGAGAGTTAACTGGATTTTTTTTTTTTTTTTTTTATGGAGAGTCTGTCCCTGTGTGAACACATTATGCTGACTCTTAGAATGTGATTTCCTTTCTCTATAGGGAGACAGCTCTGGTATCTCTTTAGGGGGTGGGTATGAAAGAGGTATTCAAAGGCCTCTGTGTCCAACTGACATGCCAGAAGAACCCTATAATCTTGGCTGCAGCTTTGCTCTGTGGGCTCTTGCCTCACACAAATTCCTGGGCTCTGGAGCTGTGAGGTAGCTGATTCTTAGGTGTTCTAAGTGTTAAGAGTTTTTGGACAGAAGGTCTGAATAAGAGGTTTAGAAAAAAGATCTAAACAAGAAGTTGATCTATTCTGGAATAAAACGATTTCTGCAGTACAAAGGCAGAATCATAAAGGGTTTTTTTTTTAATATTTTATTTAATTTTTTGACAGGCAGAGATTACAAGTAGGCAGAGAGGCAGGCAGAGAGAGAGGGGGAAGCAGGCTCCCTGCTGAGCAGAGAGCCCGATGCTGGGCTCGATCCCAGGACCCTGAGATCATGACCTGAGATCATGACCTGAGCCAAAGGCAGAGGCTTTCACCCACTGAGCCACCCAGGAGTGCCCCCCCTCCTTCTTTTGTTTAAGTGCTTTTAATACTAACCATGATGCAGCTGTTTTTTGTATATTGCACTCAATATATTTTGAGTAGTTGATATTATAACCTCATTTTTATAACAGAAGAAAGACAGACACAAAAAGTTACTCAATGATAGAATAGAAACTGGATTAGAGGCAAAGTCTGTAGTTTCAAACCTAGAAATAACCCTCACTTGACGGTTAAAGAAATGGTCACATTGACTGACTGCATGTGTTTTAAGATATTGGGGAGATTTTTCCAATTATGACTGACTCTTCTCATACTTATGTTCAATTATGAGAAACCAAGGAACCATATTAGCAACATAAATTTACAAGAGTAGTCATTTCTTTTAGGACAAAAAAAGAAAATAAAATTATGGAAGTCTTCATTTAGGAGTAGATGCCAGTATTTAATTTCCAAAAGAAAAAAAAAAAAACACTATGTAGTTAATTTTTTTTTTCTCTTGGTATTTTTAAAGCAACATAGCCTAGCAAGACTTGAATATGATTATGAAGGCAGTAATTACTATGTGTGGAACAAAAAGCACAAGGCAAATTTTTATGGCAAATTTAGACATTATCTCATATTAAGGCTTCAAACCTCAAAAACAATTTTGTGTGGTTTATGGGTCAGACTGACCTGTACAGGATCAATTTTAACAGAAGTCAGAAGTCAGAGATCAGAAATAGACTTATAAAGAGAGAGAACACAGCTCAGGAACTGTCATGACAGAGAGGAACCATGTAATTTTGAACCAAAAAGAGATTTACATGGGGCGTTATATCTTTTTTTTTTTTTTTTTTTCATACAACAGATGGCAAAAAACCCAGTTTGGAAATTAGGAATATCATCTTCAATGATAAATATTCAAGTACAAAGACAAAAAAACAAAACAAAACAAAAAAACCAAAATGTGATTCATTTCAAATTCATATCAGTCAACCCATTTGCAAATAGTAATTAATATGAGGATGTCAAGCAGTAAATGATCCCATAAATACTGCATTATCCTTTTTCCTCTAGTGTTGAATCAATATTAACTGATTTCCTAAAATATATTAAGAGAATCTGCTATAGAAGTCTAAGCAAAAGTAGTAAGATGTGTCTTAGTGGGCTTGTGGTGAATGTTTTAATGTCACTTCTGGGCTTCAATTTTTAAGATTGAGAATGGAAGAGGAATTTCAGTTAAAAACATTCAGTTTTTAACAGTATTGGGCAGATGGTTTTGGGCCTACCATAGGTGACCTGATCAATCCATGTGATAACTATCCTTGGCCCTTAGAGATTGCTAGAACATTAACAAACTGCCATGACAGTGCCTAAACCCTATCTCAGAATACACAGTTGGGTCTTTTACCGTTTAGAACTGAAACACAATTACTATTAAGGATAAGTTGAGTATTTTCATTAAACAACATTGGTAAAGCACCTTACTGTAACATGGTTAATGAACATGCAATCCTTCATGTATTTATTTTAGAATTGTTCGTTTTCTTTGACATGGTCTCAATCTCAATCTGTCGTGATTTTTCAACAGGAAAACTAAATTCACTTCAACCTTATAAATAGTACTCTAGTCCTAGAGTTTTCTTAACCATGTCTAGACTCAAACATAGTGTCTTTTAGGTGAATATAGTCATATTCAAACATTTCCAAGATCTGGTTTCCATTCTTTCCAAATTCCCCTTTCTCGGATTCTAGAGCCTGATTAAAAGCTGTCCCCCCCCCAAAAAAAATAAATAAAAATAAAATAAAATAAAATCTGTCCCAGAACAGACCAAAGAATATTTGTACAAAGGGAGCTCAGTTACCTGAACAAGTTAGTGACAGACTGTGAGTCTGGTTTTGGCCAGGTCTCTACTGGCCAATCCTCACTTCATCTGTCCAGTGAGCATATCCAGCTTCTGCCTACTAGATGGCTTATTCAATGGTTTTGGGGGCATTCAGCTAAGTGCCCATGTATAGTTTCTAGACTTCATGCATCCTCCTAAAAGATGACACTTCCAATGGTCGGCATATTCCCTCACCTTTATAGGGTCCTTTACTTCACTGGGGAGAACATGGAAGTCCAAGCTACTTTCCCTGGTCATCTCGAGGCCCACAATAAATACAAGCATGCATACATACATACATACAGAATTCCTACCACACAGGAGGAAACAGTAAAGAAAGAAAAAACCAAAACTGAATTCCCATCATGTTCATTTTGACTTTGCAAAAAACTGGGGAAGGAGAATTTTTTACGTTTTCTAATTTATTTTAACAGTTCCTAATCTCTCTACAGTCCTTTCATGATGTTATGGGAGTAGATGAAGAGGTCCTACAACCAGGTAAGTTCTAGCCAAGGAATTGGGTCCTATTTCCCCTTACTACTTGAAATCCTGAAATGTCCAGTATACACATCCCTATGGGTATGAATAGGAGAGATGAATGTGTCTTACTTTTGCTCTTCTTCTCTCCAGACTCCAACCCAATCTCACTTTCCTAAACTCTCTTATCTTCCTAGCAGCAAATTCCAGCATATCTGTTCTGCCTCATGTTCAGCTGGGGAAGAAGAAAACCTGGACTAGGAGAGTGAGGTGGTTTAATTTAGGAGCTGAAGAGTTTAGCCTCCATTGTTCTATCTCAGAGATTCCTCTCTAGCAATCCAGCCCACTCATCTTACAGTTGAAAGAGTAAAACTCTAAAGGAAAAGGAGGAAGGGAATCTTGATACACACCTCCTCCTACGGCAATCTATTATGTTAGGCTTTAGTCTTCTACTCCATATTTAGAATCAGTTGCTGAGGCAAAAAGCACAGGGAGTACAAATTAAAAAGATATGGACCTGACCTGGGCCAAAATGTGGGACAGAGCACAAGCTTCTTCATCTCTGCTGCTTCCCCAATTCACTGAAATGACATAAATGTATTCTTCTCCTTTCCTTTAAAAAAAAAATTTTTTTTTAAATTTTTAGACAGGGAGCACAAAGTCGGTGGGGGGGAGGTGGGCAGAGAGAGTGAGAGAATCTTAAGTAGGCTCAGTGCTCTGCATGGAGCCCAATGAGGTTCTCAATCTCACAACTCTGAGATCATGACCTGAGCCAAAATCAAGAGTCAGGAGCTTAACCAACTGAACCACCGAGATGCCCCTACATAAAATGTACTCTTACGACAAGACCCAAGGGCCAAGTAGAAATTGTGAGAATACAGATACAGATAGAATTAGATTGACTGAAAGAAAAACCAAAGCCTATAAAAGTGCCTTCAAAGAGAGGTGAGCATTGTTCTTTTTAAAGAAGTACTAAAAAACTTTCAGAGTCATGAAGGAAATGAAGCAGACAATTGTTGGTCAATAACGTCCTCTCCTCCTCTGTAACTGAGAAGAGAGAAGTCCCCAAAGAATGTAACTGATCTGTGTGGGGAGAGTGCCTAGTATGGGATTTAGAGTTAAAGAAAGAATCAGAGTGCAGGTTAAAGGTGAGGTCTGGACTTCCATATATGATATGGGAGAAGCTTACACACAGGAGAGATAGTACCTTCCAACTGGGAGAGTTGTCAACCGTCTGGTCTACCTGCTTGTTCAGTGCTTATGACCTGCCTATCTCCACCTCTATCTGGTATTGCAGACCCTGCAGTGAGCCTTTCCACCCAAAACAGAGTTGGAGGAGAGAAAATTTGCAATATACAGAGGATTCCTCTATGTCAGCTCTCTATCTACAAAAACAAAATAAAAATCCCACATTTTTCATCCATTAATATAAACTGACAACTGAGCTTCTCAAGACATTTGAAGAAAACCAATGGCAAAAAGAAAAATACTAGTAAATAGAAGTAGAATGACAGAATTTGGGTAAGTGGAAATAATTAGGGTAAGAAAATAACTTCACATTTTTTCTAATTGTTTTCCTTTGGAAAATTTGATAACATATTGTATACACGAGAAAAAGAATAGGCTGCTATGCAGAAAAAATGAGTCAAAAAGAAAACATCTTTGGAAACTGAAGTTACAATTGCCTTAAAAAAAATCAGAGGAAATGTTCAATAACAGAATGAAGATACTGAACAGTGATCTGGAAGATAAATAGCTAACATTGATTTATCATCCCCTAATAAGTCATTACCACCACACAATGTTCCGATAGTGTAGGTATTATTATTACAATCATGCTCATTTCACAGATGAAGAATCACAGACTATATAGAGATTGAGTAATTAGCCCAAGGTCACAGAATAGGTAAGTGGCAAATGGAATTCTAACTCTGGAGCCTTTGGTATGGAAAAAGATAAATATGTAGAAAGTAGCAAAAGAAAAGTTAAAAGAGATGGGGAGATCAGAAATCCCATCATCTATCTTATAGGCATGTTACAAAAGATGAGATAATGAAGAAGAAGGAAAAAAGAAGAAATTTTCACTGGGTTGCAGACAGATCAGATTCTTTAGCTACATGAAAACAACTTTTGGAAAAAGAAGATAGAAACAGCTACTGGACGCAAACTCTACATCAAACATAAAGTCAATGAGAAATTCTAAACATTACAGAGGATTGAAATTATCATCTACTAAAGAACAAAAATTAGTCACATGCAATGCTGCATGGTTGGCGACTCCAAAGTTTATAGGAGAGAGAACTTAATCCTAGAAGTTTATTTCTAGGTAATTTCTCAATCAAATTAAAATGCAAAAAGAAGAGATCTTTGGATAGAAGCCAAATCATGTATGCCCTGTGCCAGAACTCTCCAGGGATTTCTATTTCACTCCAAGTAATTCAGTTCTTAGAAAAGTCCACAAGGTTCTTTATATTTTGTATCTTGTTCTCATCTCTTAAGTCTCACTGTCACACCTCTCTGGTCATACTGGCCACCTTGTTGCCAGTGCATATAGCACTCCACCACCAGTCCTCTGCAGACCCTTTTCTAACAACTCTCTTCCCCAAATATCTACATGGCTTATTCTCTCACAACCGTTGAGGTCTAGACTTAAATGTTACCTTCTCAGTGATTCCTTCCCTAGGCACTCTATGTAAAATTATCTTTCCCTCACCTCTGTGCTATTAATATATTTTTCCCATTTTATCTTTCTCCACAGCTTATGTAGCATATTATAAATAATTTATCTTATTTATTATCTACCTCTATCCACTGGAATATTATTTACAGGAGGCTATAAATCTTTGTCTGTTTAGTTTACCGTTATATCACACAAAGCATCCAGATATGTGCTCAACATATATTTGCTGAATGAATGTTGAACAATCTGCAAGAATATTACTAGAGAATTTCAGAGACAGAAAGTACAACCTTCCAAAACAGGCACGTGGCAATCGACTTAAGTTGTACTTATATAAAACAAGACTTTTAAACTTTACTTTATTGTTTAATCCCATATATATTACCTTCATTCTGTAATCAATGTATAAAAATATATAATGGTAGTTAACTTGTAATTTCTCAGACCAGTAAAGGTAGTCCATATTCTGAAAATTTAATCATTTCTATGTAGACCATAATAGCTCTTTAATCAGAAACCTAGAAAAATGATTAGCTTAAATATTAAGCGACACTTTTCTCTGAAAATCACTATAGCAGAACCAAGCTGGTATCAAACATGTTTGAAACGTTTTAACAAAAACCCAACAAACAAGATAAAACAAAATGTTAGTGACCTCAAATGCAAAAACTCATGCCATGTAACAAGTCCTTTAATCCTTAAAAGTGCTTTGCCACCGCAGAGACCTGGTGTTAGCAAATAGCATGAATACCTTCATTTGTAACAAAATGAAAGAATAATGAATTTTCCTGGACAAGTGGTTCCAAGACCACATCTTTAATTTTTAAATTATCTGCAGACTTCTGTAAAATTCATAAACCTCATACCCTACTTTGCGGAAAAGTAGAAAAATGAAACCTAAAGATTGCAAACCAAATATAAACAGATGTAAAAAGATAAATGATACACTTAGAGAAGAAAATGCATATTGAAAAAGTTTTCTTTTATTTCTATACCCAAGTGAAGTAAATAAATTATTAAACTAAACAGCCATTCATTCTACTGAACCATGCAAGTAGCATCAGCAATCTATCTGCCAAGCACTCATCTTTATTACCTGTGTTTTAAAGGTCTAGCAAAACTTCAAGAGAAACTCTGATCTTCTGTCAGAGTACCTTCCAATTGTAATCACTAGTATTTCTTCTTAAAAGCAGTGGGTTATTAGAGAAAAATAGGGCAAATTCTAGGACCTTCCCCTCCCCATCTCCAGCTTCTTGTCTGCTATCCTCAGTATCTGTGAGGTGTTTTATTTGCCCAATTTGTTAACATACATTGTTTTATCTAGTTGCTCGTATCAATCCGGTGACACACGTATCATCAGCCACACTTTAAAAGGTATAGAAGTTAAGGCTCAGGTAGAAGACCATCTTGCCCAAGTCAGTCAGGATTTGAATCCAGGTCTTCTAATGTCAAAACCCACAATATTCTCATTCTCAAAAAGTGGTCTCTGGTGCTTGACTCTTGGAGACGATATACATTATTTCTCAAACTTGGGCTTGCATTAGAATCTCCTGGCAAACTGGCTAAAGGACAGACTGCTGATGGAGAAGGTCTAAGATGGGGCTCAAGGTGTGCATCTCTAACGTATTCCCGGGTGATGCTGATGCTGCTAATCCAGGAACCATACTCTGGGAATATACAATATTCACTGCAGTATACAAATACAAATGTATGCCATTAACAAAATGATTCAGAGTTCCTGCTCCTATCTAGCAGATCTAATCCATGTGTAGTTTTCTCCATTTTGTTAATGCCAACTCCCTTCTACCAATAGCTCAGACCAAAGTCTTTGAAGTCACTGTTGAATCCCGTTTGTCTGCATAGTCTAAATCTAATCTTTCTAACCATATCCAGAGTCCGACCACCTCTTACAACCTCTACCAACACCAACCTCATAGGGACACCGTCATCTCTCATCCAGATCACTGCGACGGACTCCTATTGGACCTCCCTGCTGATAGCCTTCCCGATCCACAGCCTACTGTCCACACAGTAGCTACCACATTTTATTATTTATTTTTAAGATTTATTTATTTATTTGACAGAGAGAGACAGTGAGAGAGGGAACACAAGCAGGAAAAGTGGGAGAGGGAGAAGCAGGCTTCCTGCTGGCAGAGAACCTGATGCAGGGCTCGATCCCAGGTCCCAGGGCATCATGACCCCAGCGGAAGGCAGTTGCTCAAGGACTGAGCCACCCAGGGGCCTCTACCACATTTTAAACTGTGAGCTTATAGATCACTCTTCTGCTCAAAACCCTCACAGGACTCATTTCCTCAAAGCCACATCCTAAGTCCTTATAATGGTATGAGGCCCTATATAATGTGGGCCTTAGAGCTTTCTGAGCTTAGCTCCTGTGACGTCTTCTCCCTCACTGTGCTCCAGTGCCTGCACTTTCCCTTGGGCAAGCCTGGCACTCTCCTACTTCATGCCTTTTCCCCCAGCTCTCCCCCGCTGGCTGAAATCTTCTTTCTCCATATGGTCACATGAAGAAACTTTCTCATTTTCCTCCTCTTTGTTCAAGTCTTCCATCTCAATGACAGCTATGCTGACCACATCTCACCACAAACCCCAACCATATCACCTCGCTCTTTCTGTTTTCTTCACAGCATGTATTAACTTCTGTAATGGAATTTGCTTATGTTTCTTATTTATTGTCTGTCTACCCACTTGAGAATTACATGCTCCAAGTGGACGCATTTTTTGTTCACTGATGTATTCCAAATCCCTACTAATACTTCACACACAGTAGGCACAGATAAATATTTACTGACTGAATGAGCGAGTGAATTCCTTTTCACCTAGCATTTCATCCCAGTCTGATAAATCCATGCTAACGATCAGATCTTAGACTCAGCCATTCATCAATATTCTTTCTGAACTTTTTAGCTCAGCTAGATAAAGAAAACACAATTATCAATAATTGCTGACTTCTATGTAAATCAGAAATTTTCTATGACAGTGATTAACTAGCAGAAAGGCATGTGGACCCAAACTACTATTAATAACAAATGTCAGCTTTGAGAGATCTGCAATGCAAAGTACCAGTACGTGTCCATTACAATAGCAGCTCTAATTCTTTCTGAATAGAATAAAATATGAACAAAAGTATAGCTTAACTCATATTATATTCTCTTAGGGCATATTTACCATATACTCTTCATTTCAAAGGGAAAAAAAACAGTATTTAGAATACTGTTACCAAAAAAATTTTTTTTAATTATAGACTAATTGTGAAATTGATTATTAAATAATCACTTTCAACACTTTATACAGTAACATATTCTCACTTAAAATACACATACTCCTTACTGAGACATAAGCACACACTCTTTTGATAAAAAACAGTGGCTTATTTATGAGGTTCTGGTAGCACTCAGATACTGAACATCTGAGGCTGTCATCAGACTCCTTGATGCCCTCTATTGCAGAGGCTGGAAATCTAAAATATGACATGTCCCAGAGCCCCTTGCAGCTAGGGTTCTGAATGTGACTTCAGTTTCACCAGATTACATGCCCTGGATTGAGGGCTAATTTTAGAACTGAGGTGAATAAGAAAAGCAGCAGGGGACCAAGATGGGGAGTCTGAAACTTTCTCTTTCACATGCAACTTCTGGATGATGGCAATAGCAGCACTTAACCAGGTGCCCGCCACATTCTGGGTTGAGGCTTTGGGGGTCTCTTCTAGAAACTCAGCTCTGTCAATTCAGTAAAGCCACTTAATACCATATATTAACCTTGGTAGAATGAATTCTGTCTTAGCAATTTTGAGTCTGGCCAGTACAGAATCCCAAGACTGATACTTAGTCACCAATGCACAAGTTAAAAGAAGTTTTTCATCTCCACAGGGGTATACTATACCAGAATTACACCATGTTGGGAAGGATCTCAACGCTTATTTCATTCAACCTTCTCATTTAATAGGTAATGAAAGTGGGAGCCAGCTGTTTTCTCAATTCAACTGATGATAGAACCGTATCTAGACTCCAGGGGCCCCTGCCTGCTTGTGCAAAGTAATTCTCACTAACTCACATAGATCTGGGCCTAAACGTGTTAATCTTATTACACTGTTCCTTTGGTAACTTTGTGAAATGCATTTATTGGTAGAAGAGTCAGAGAGAGAGAGAGAGAGAGGGAATATGTGGTAATCAGATAACAATGCTGCACATATCTACACACTTTAAGCCAGTCATTCTAGAAATGAATGGTACAACTTTGTACTGTGCATACCAGCAATACCTACAATAAGCAGCAGTGAAGAGAAACTAGGCTCCTTAGAGACCACTGCTATTTATAATAAGCCCCCAAACTTAATTTTTAATCTAATTCAATAAAACGCATCATACTCAAACTCAAGGTAAGACAATAGTTAGAGGGCCCAGAAAATCTGTCTTGGGTTTAGAGCCTGCTGCCTTAAAGCTCAAGATAATGAAAAATTTTAAAATAAACTGTCCTTGATTCACCACTCTTAGTTCTGAACTTGTTGAGATAATTAAATTTTAAACTAATGTTTACTCCTGAAATAATATTACCAATTGCCTACAAGAATTTGGCTTCCTGTAATATGGCTGTGCCATTACTTACTAGAGGGTGACAATTTAGAACATACTACTATATCTTTTTCTATTTCGTCCTGCTTAAAGACAGAAAAAAATTATGCCCGCTAGCCTGAGAATTACAAAACTCTCAGGAATGTGTGTTCCAGTGAAATAACATACTTTATACTTTAGCAGTAGATTATATACTTCAACATTAGTAGAAAATATAAATATAATGGAATTCTGTGCAGCCCTATCAACCCTTCTAGAAATATGTCTACTAACACAGAACTATATTAATGATACAATAAATTTAAAAAAGCAGGGCATAAAACAGTATGTAAAGCATAAACCCATTTTTGTAACTATATTCTCCCTATATCCAAAGCCAGTCCCACATGAATATCCATGCTAAATTGAAAGGTTTAAGAATATGCACAAACATAAATGGCAGGATTAAAAAATAATTTTTCTTTTGATTTTGTTAACTGTTTCCTTTGCTGTGCAAAAGCTTTTGATCTTGATGAAATCCCAATAGTTCATTTTTGCCCTTGCTTCCCTTGCCTTTGGCGTTGTTCCTAGGAAGACGTTGCTGCGGCTGAGGTCGAAGAGGTTGCTGCCTGTGTTCTCCTCAAGGATTTTGATGGATTCCTTTCTCACATTGAGGTCCCTCATCCATTTTGAGTCTATTTTTGTGTGTGGTGTAAGGAAATGGTCCAATTTCATTTTTCTGCATGTGGCTGTCCAATTTTCCCAGCACCATTTATTGAAGAGGCTGTCTTTTATGTCCACAATAGCCAAATTATGGAAGAACCTAGATGTCCATCAACAGATGAATGGATCAAGAAGATGTGGTATATATACACAATGGAATACTATGCAGCCATCAAAAGAAATGAAATCTTGCCATTTGCGACAACATGGATGGAACTAGAGCGTATCATGCTTAGCGAAATAAGTCAAGCAGAGAAAGACAACTATCATATGATCTCCCTGATATGAGGAAGTGGTGATGCAACATGGGGGCTTAAGTGGGTAGGAGAAGAATCAATGAAACAAGATGGGATTGGGAGGGAGACAAACCATAAGTGACTCTTAATCTCACAAAACAAACTGAGGGTTGCTGGGGGGAGGGGGTTTGGGAGAAGGGGGTGGGATTATGGACATTGGAGAGGGTATGTGCTTTGGTGAGTGCTGTGAAGTGTTTAAACCTGGTGATTCACAGACCTGTACCCCTGGGGATAAAAATATATGTTTATAACAAATAAAAAATTAAAAAAATAATAATTTTTCTCCATACATTTTTTTAAAAATTTCATTCAGGAACTACATATTATTTCTGTAATAAGACAAAGATAGTTGGGGGGGGAAGCATAGTTGGAAGTATCCCCTGGGTTTTGACTTTTGAAGTCAGCCCGGCTCAGCTGGAGGTGAGGGGCAGCTAGGGTAGAGGCTGTACAGGGCCCACCAGCCAAGGACCACTCTCCTAGCTAAGTCCCCCTCGACAGGCACTAATGAAGCATGCATATGAGGGAGGAACATTAGTAAGCACAGCATGCTTACTGTTGTAAAGTGCTTTCACAAAACTCTGCCCCAGGCAATAAGCCACCTGCCCAAGGACAGTCCTTTTTGTTAATGAAAGTTTTCTCCTGAAATCCCTACACCATCTTACTCTAGCAGTGTTAATCTTAAAGAAGTCACAACTGCCGCTTAATACTACAGCTTTCAGAAGCTCCATCTTCCTTCTTAATACCTCCTAGCGCAAGAAATTGCCTTCAGTTTTCACTGTAATCAGTGGAAATAATCAACCACAGTCCCTTATTTTCCTGATTCCTCCTTCAGCTTACATGGGGATCATCCAAGAAAATTTTATTTCTTGCAAATTTGGGCCTCGTCTGTGTCTTTTTCATAACTTTTATGCCCAATAACTTTCAGGCCCATAGACCTATCAAAGCTGCAGGAAGCCTAAGGTCAGTTTCTTTAATTTTAATTTTGTGTCTTTAATGCATAAAAGGAGATTCAGGGGTGAAAGTAAGTGTGTGTGAGGTGTTATCTGAAAACCCTCCACAATGCTTAATATTATGTGTCAGCTTGGCTAGGCTATGGTATCAGTTGTTAGGTCAAACACTAGTCTAGATGTTTCTGTGAAGGTGTTTTGTGGATAGGATTAAAATTATCACCAGTTTTCTTCAATCAGACCGTCCTTCATAATGTGGGTGGTCCTCATTTAATAGGTTAAGGGCCTTAAGAAAGAAAACTTGGGTTGCCTAGTAACAAGGAATTCTGCTTCAAGCCTATAACATAGAAATCCTGGCTAGGAGTCCAATCTGATGGCCTGGCCTATGGGATTTTGGACTCAAAACTGCAAATCAACGCTTATTTGAATTCTGAGAACTACCCCCTTACCCAAAATCAAAACAGCAGTATGGTCATAAAAACAGATACATAGATAATGGAATAGAACAGAAAGGCCATAAATAAATCCACACACATATGGTCAATTAAATTACAACAAAGGAGCTAAGGTTACATTATGGGGAAAAGACAGTCTGTTCGATAAATGACGCTGGGAAAACTGGACAAACCACGAAAGAATGAAACTGGACCATGACCTTACTATACATAAAGATAAACTCAAAATGGATTAAAGAGTTGAATGTAAGACCAAGGGAAGCCATAACTTCTAGAAGAAAGCAGGCATTAAGCTCCTTGACATAGGTCTTGGCAATGATATTTGTATCTGACACTAAAAGCAAAGATAACCAAAGGGAACTAAACAATGGGACTACATCAAACTAAAAAGTTTCGGTACTGTAAAAAAAAAACCGTAAACAAAATGAATAGGTAATATATGGAATGGGTGAAAAATATTTGCGAATCAAATATCTGCTAAGTTATTGTGAAAAATATATAAAGAAATCACATAACTAAATAACACACACAAACACAAACTGTTATTTAAAAAAATGCACAGAGGATCTGATTAGGCATCTTTGCGAAGAAGATACACAGACAGCCAATGGATCCATGAAAAGATGCTCATAACGACCAGTCATCAGGGAAATGCAAGTCAAAACCACCATGAGATATCCCCTCACACCTATGAGAATGAGTAGTTACACACACACTCACACACACACCCCTACACACACACACACACAGAAGAAATAAAGAGCACTGGTAAGAATGTAGAGAAAAGGGAACCCCTGTGCACTGTGTGCACTGTTGGTAGAAATGTAAACTGGTACAACCACTACAGAAAAATGTAGAGAGTCCCTCAAAATCAAAAATAAAACTACCGTATGATCCAGCAATTCCACTTCTGGGTATTTATCTGAAGAAAATGACAGAACTACCTTGAAAAGATATATGAGCCCCCACATTCACTGCAGTATTATTTATAATAGCTAAGATATGAAAACAACATAAGAGTCCCTCAACAGATAAAGGGATAACGAAGATGTGGTATATTCCACATAATGGTATTTTTTTTCAGCCATAAAAAAAATCTTGTCATTTGGAAAAATACGAATGGACCTTGAGGGCAATATTTTAAGTGAAATCGGTCAGGGAAAGACAAATACCCAATGATCTCACTTAGGAATCTATAACAAACAAACAAAAACGAACTCATAACTACAAAAAAACAGATCGGTGGTTGTTAGAAGATTGGTGGGGGCGGGTTAAATGGGTGAAAGTGGTCAAAATGTACAAACTTCCAGCTGTAAAATAAATTACGGGGTTGTAAAACATGGCGACCACAATTAATAATATTGTATTGCACATTTGAAAGTTGCTAAAGAAAAAAAAAAAAAAAAAAAAAGAATGGAACATCAACTCACCCCGAACTCCCAAACTTCACCCACGAGGACTGGGGCTCGCCAGCCAGGTGGAATGAGGCGGACTCCTTATGAAGGCCGAGAAGGTAGGCGGAGCCACTTCTGACTGTGGAGCGCGCAGCTGTTTCTGGTCCCAGGACTCACCTGCCACTCCCATAGAATTTTTGAGATCAGGCTTCCTCTGGGACTGGGAGGAGTCTTGTCAGTGGCAGAGCCCAGGGCCCAATTCTGCGGGTTTCTGAGCTGCCCCTGACAGCTCCTTCCAGCCATTCCTCTCCGCCCCTCCTTCAGGAACTGCACTCACTCCGCCCATATAGCAAAAAAGCAAAGCAAACCAACCAACCAAACAAAAAAACACCCCCAAAACCCCACAAAAACAAACAACCCCCCCCCAAAACAAAACAAAACAAAACAAAAAAAAACACACCTCCCTCTCTTACTCTCTCTCTTTCTCTTTCTCTTTCTTTCCTGCAGGTTTCCTATCGCTAAACTGGTAATAATAGCACTTGCCTAACCACTGTTGGAAGGATTTAAAAGTGAAGCATTTAGGACAGTGCCTGGGAGCACTCAGGAAGAAGTGGCTTTAAAAAAAAAAACAAAAAACAAAAAAACAAAGAAGAGATTCATGTTGGGATGCTACTGGAACACTCCAACTTCCAACTTTCCTCCTAAAATGTCATTGTTTGGGCCCTTTCCTGTTGTAAGAACCAGAAATACTGCAGGGCTTATACACTGGGAGCATAAGAGATCAAGTAACCAAAATCTCTGTTTTATCTTGCACTTGAAAGAGAGCCCTCAGGCTGTATAAATTTGACCACAGAGGCTGATTCAGGTGATGTGATTAATGTCTAAATCAGACCTAAAGTAATTGTCATTCAATTATTTGATACTGCAAAACATTATTAGGGAAAGTCATAAAGATAAAAATTATGCCTACTGCTGCTCACAAAAAGGCTTTGAATAAATCACTTCCCAGAAGCAAAATAATTGACTAATAGCCTCAATCATGTTTATTTTTCTCACATTTTCATGCCAGGAAGTATAACAAATAATATAGATTTCTGAACTTAGGTAATATGTTGCTATATTTAGTCATTTCATATAAATATTTATAATCTACTGAAATGAAAATTTGCTTTCTCAATTTACTTAGAGTTATAAAGGAACTGGAATTAGGCATTCTATTCTGGTTACTAATTATAACTTAATTTTGTTTTTTGGGGTTTATTTTTTTAGAACTTGAATCTCCATTAATTGGTAAAGTCACATAATAATTAGAAAAAAGTATTTCCCTGTGGAGTAACTGGAGGGGAATGCATATGTGAATGTGTACATGTGTATATTATGTGTAAAATATACATAGTATAATGCACGTGTAGATATGGGTATATAGATATGTATAATATCTAGATATCTATAATATATAGATATGTATAAGAAGAGCATTTATGGAAACATGAAGAAATATACTTGTGATGCATACTTTTTCTCTACTGCTCTTATTTCTATAGCATTAGGGTCCTAGAGAATTTTAGAGACTACATTTCCCCAGCTTTTATTGAAAACTGGTAGGACACATGTTTGTTTGTTTGTTTGTTTGTTTAAAGATTTATCTATTTGAGAGAGACAGAGATAGAAAGCATGAGTAGGGATAGAGGCAGAAGGAGAGGAAGAAAGAATCCTCAAACAGATTCTTTCTCCATGATTCTGGGGATCATGGAGCCCCAGGTAGGTCTCCATCCCAGTACTATGAGATCATGACCTGAGCCAAAAATCAATCGTGCCCCATCTGACTGAGCCACCCAGGCAACCTAGAATACCTGGTTTTGACTAAGTTTTGGCCAAAAGGAACTGGATGGAAGCAATATGAACAACTACCAAATCACATTTTATACTGTTTACTCTCCATTTATTTTCCTATTTCTACTGGCTGGGAAAGAGTTACTAGCAGAGCATTTGCCTTTGATCCAGAGATGAAAGCCAAACAAAGGATCACAAAGTAGTACCAAGGGCGAAGAGTAGGTCCTCAGGTGACCATGTAGGCTAGAACCACCTACCCTTCTTGATCTGCCTGCATATTCATGGACTGTTAAGAGAAAAAGAAACCTCTTCCTTGTTTGAACCCCTGGATTTTTAGGTCTGTTGTTACAGTGGGTTACTCTACTCTCTATCACATATCCCATTAGCAATCAAGAGATTCCTTGTCCCAAATGGCTGAATAATTTCTTCCCATGAAAGTATTCCAAATCATTGGAACTATAATGATCTGATTACTTCATGTCAACTGAAAATGACCCATACCTCAACATACCCAGTATGCAACCCATCTGGACAATAATTCTTTCATAATTTCTATTAATACTATTGTAGAAAGGTTTTTGAACATGATGGGCTCATACGTGCTCAACTGTCCTGTTTCTTCTGCTTTTCACAAGTCTAAACTAAAATGACATTTTCATTAAAAAAGAGTTGATTGCATCAATTACAATTATATTGGTTTCACGTCACATAAACTCAAATGAGACAATTAGACAAACATGTTGAGTTACTTAGTTGAAGAACACAGTGTAGGTGCTAAAATGTGACTTGAGTAAGAGGATCCACAACACCAAGGGTATGTTTTTATTTTTCCTGTTTTTCCACATTGCTTTCCTATGTTGATACTTTTATATTAATGCTGGCTCCCCGAGGTCAAAAGATAGCTACAGGTAGAGACCAGGGCTATGTACTATCTTATTCAAAACACACACACACACACACACACACACACACGGGATCTGTTGTTCTAGAAAAAGCCATGTAGTATGGTTTTATTGGACAGCCTCAGATCATATGTCTACCCCAAAACCTATTAGGTTGCCATGATTTAGGCCAGTCAACATATCCCATTGCTTTGGTAAGGAATGAGATCAAACTTAACACAAAACACACAGATTTATATGGAAGAATGAAATTTCCCCAAAAAAGCTGTGTGATTCTACCCAGGAGGAATGGAAATACATGCTGGGCAGCAAAACACCACATAATATATTTTAAGCTCAGTTTATTTGGAAGATCCCTAAGTGATTCTGATATGCTTAAAGGAGCTACGACTGTAATAATGTTTCTATGTGAGGACCATCTTATATATTGATAAAGGAAAACATCTTTATAACGCAACAGTATTCTACTAAAAACTAAGTCATCAGGAAAAAAAATCCACTTGATATTCTGAGTAATGGTAAATATGTGTATTTTTTTTAAATTCCTAAATGTGTTCTACTTCTGTGAAGTTGAACATTTCCACAAATGGAAAGCCTAATCATGCATATTCCACTGGGAATCTGAAGACCAAGATTCACAATGTTCACCATATGTAAGCTGAAGATAACAAATATCAATATTCAGAAGGTTGTTAATTTTCCTGCTTCCTCTATATACTCTTGGTACTATCAACAGCCTGGAAATTATGTACCAATTGTTTATACTTTATCACTTTTGATGGGCTTTGTGTTATTACACAAAATAAATGGGTTCTTAAAATCATTGTTAATTTAAAAAATAATTTCTTATCTTCTATCATTTTAATCAGGAAAAGGGACAAGATAAGGATGAAATAGCTTTTGGGAGGAATGTTAAGGACTTGATCACATACTCATTACCAAAATAAATTTTATAACAATCAATGAGGTTTCATCTACACAAGAGACTTTTAAACTTTATAACAAGTTCTGGTTTTTTCTACAGCAATTTCCTATCTCAATGATGATACCTTCTTAAAATTCTTTTTCAACAAAGTTAGAGTGATTAGGCAATCATAATTCCCCACTATTGTTAGGGATATTAAGTCCAAAATATGTCCTTCTTCCATCTTTAACTCAATACATGGCATGTTTTAATTTTATAGTAGGCATGGGGGACCTTCTGGACTTAGTACTACAGACTTGAAAATGTAGCAATAGTTCATCAGATTAAAGAAAAAAAATAAAGAAGGCAATCAGGTGTCACTGAGTCACTTCTATTTTGAAAACATCATGGTTATTGGTTATTAACAATAGTGATAATGACAACTTAAGGCAGCGAAAATCTCTCGTAACTGTCTACACATCAATTGGCCTTAGAAATTAGACTTGCTACACTAAGTCCAGCAAATGGAAGCTAATCTTATCCCTCTGACCCCCACTGAATGATGGAAACAGAGTTCTGAATAGTCACTGGCCTGCCATCCCCAGTATAGAGTGGGAACAGGTGCTCTGCTATCAGACAACCTGGGATGAATTTCAACTCTTCACTTGCTACTTATGTAAAGTTGACCTCTATAAAGCACTGTTTTCTCATCTATAAAATAGGGCTAATAATACCTATCTCACAATTTGAGATTTAAATAAGACATTGAATGTAAAGCCCATAGCCAAGCTTTCCTGTAATCAATATTACCTATTGTTATTGTTACCATTTTTAAAATTAACATATATTTGTTTCAGGGGTACAGGTCTGTGATTTATCAGTCTTACACAATTCATGGCACTCACCATAGCACGTACCCTCCTCAATGTCCATCACCAAGCCACCCCATCCTTCCCACCCACCATTATTACTATTTTTATTATTTACTCTTATTGAATTATATGGGGCCTAATAGAACAATATATTGAGGTATAAGGGAACAAGGAAAGAGAGTATTGACTTTATAACTCTTGTTACCACTGATTTTAGAAGCATATTCAAATACTAAGCAACATTAAAAGAACTTCTGCATCCTTCTTGAAGATACAAGAGATACTTCCTCTTCCCCATTTATTTCATTAATGATAAATAGTTTCAGAAGAAATCCAGCCTTGTCTAAAATATGTCATCAAACTGATTTTTGTTTGTTTGTTCATACGAAGAGAAACATTTCAAGCTTATAATCTTGGGACCACTACAGTAGTAGTTTTTGTTAAAATAAAAATCAGATAATGCCACCCTCTAACTGACTGCCCTCCAGTGGCTTCCCAATGCACTCAGAACAAAATCGAAGCTTTCTGACACGGCCAAACGGTAGGGTACCTGAGCAGCCATGTGTGCCCAGGATAGTCTTTTGAGTTCAGATTCCTGTTCCTCCATAATGATCAGGGTCCCTTCCCTATGACCTTTACTCTTTAGTGGGTTTTCCAGGTCAGAATATAAGTTATTTAATCACTTTTCAAGTGAGAAGCAATTTATTTCCCATCCTACTCCCATCCATACCACATCATAAGCATTTCAAACCCCTGAGGGCACCAAAGTCTTTCCTGTCTGAAGGCCATCCACCCAGAACCCTCTTAGAACCCTCCAAATCTTTCTCAGGATGATTCTTACCAGTCATTCAGACCTTTGATTTTTATTTACTCAAAAAATCCTTTTTGGATTTCCCCAAACTAAATTTTGACCTCTACTCCACTCTTCTCTCTTTTAACATCTCATTATTTACCATCTAGCCCTTACCACAATTTGACATTACACACACACACACACACACACACACACACACGTATGTCTTTCTCATCTCATCTCAACATGATAAGTTTGAAGAGGTTAGCTGTTTTGCATATGGTTTTTGAATTCTATCTCCTCCAAAACCATTGTATAAGCATTCTTATCCTAATTTCAGGAAGAAATTCAAGAAAACAAGAACCTTACCAGTTAGTTACAAGTTCATTTGACTTTATGTACCATAAATTTGCCTAGACCATGTTGATCTGATCGCTTATTTAAATACTCAGCCATTTTGCTCTACTCAACCACAGGGGGTAGAGAAATTATAATGTTAAAAAGAGGTCTCTTGGCCAAGGTTAGCAGTTTCAGGCCCCCCTAAAAGGAGGAAATTTTTTAGCCACAATGTTTCCCCAGGGGGAACTTACCAAAGATTATAAAAAGAAATTATTGGACTTGGAATTTGCCCCAAGTTCTTCAGTGCTACTCTTGCCAGCAAGATCAACTACCTCCATGGTACATTCTTTCCATGGAGACTTTCAGACACTATTGGGGACAGTCCTTTGCCCATTCCTTGACATCAGGAGATTGATTAGCAACTTTTTTTAAAAAAAGATTTTATTTATTTACTTGTGAGAGAGAAAGAGAGTACAAGCAGAGAAGGAGAGGGAGTAGCAGACTCCCCGCTGAGCAAAGTCTGATATGAGACTCAGTCCCAGGACCCTGGAGTCATGACCAAACCAAAGGCAGATGCTTAACTGACTAAGCCACTCAGACACCGTAACAACTACTTATTTAGTAACCCTTCTACCCACACCTCTGTGAGAGCAGCACCATCAGAACCCTCAAACCTTTCATCATCTAGCAACTCAGGAAAAAGGGACCCAGTCAGGAAAAGAGTGTTGCAGAAAGGGGGTGGAGAGAAGATTTTAAACAGGAGGGGAAGATCTAGAATGGGGACTCAAGATGATGGTGAAGATGAAAACAACTCTTGGAATGGGAATTCTAACAGATGTAGTGTGACAAGTACAGTGTGTGCAATAATCATTGTTTCTCTTACGATTTAATTCAACTAAAATTCTACCGGAGAAGGGGTGGAGAAAAAATGTGGCCTGAAGCTAGAATTCACATTCCTTATCCAACTTACTCCATGATCCATGTAACTGAGACAGCTCAGTCTCTTCCTTCAGTTCCTCCTTGGCTTCTTCCTTGGCTGCCGCTTTTTAGCTCAGTGATATTTAAAATAATAATAATAATAAATAAGTATCAATATATTTTGTGACTGCTAATAATTCATACACTCTTGGTTGATTTCTCAACAACGACAAAGCTACAATCTAAGAAGGGATATGAGAAGGAAAAACTGTTTATTCCTAGAACCCTATATAATACCTGGCTCATGGTAAAAACAATTAGTTGTTGTTAAATAAATGTTTTTCTTACATTATAATGTATGGTTAATGTGATATATCAAAATAATATATGTTGAAACTGATCTTTATATATGTATATATTTAGTGTACTAAGAAATAAACATCAGTTTTAGGAAACCTGGATTTTAGAGACTCTGGCTCATAAGGCAGAAATGTACTTAAGGTTTTTGCTATTAAAAAAAGTATAATCAATAAGAAAAGCACACTTACACACACCATGTAATTTTCTTACAGAAGGTTAACAAAGATTAGTCATAGAGTCTATTGTTTTATTTAGAAAGAACATCAGAGATTTATTTAGAAATTCTTTGATGAAGATAATTATTGAATAGATTTATGTAGAAGAGTAGCATGAAGATCCTTGCTGAAGTAATAAACGTTTTAGAAACCAGAGTTTTGGGCCAGATTTATGTTCAAGTGTGCTAAGGTGACTAGATAAAAATTGCTTCCATTTTGGTTTTTTCTGACAGGAAATTTTTTCATGCTGAATATGTGCAGAATCCAGTTACACTATGATGATCCCCGAGTGGAAGACTCAAAGCACATTTAAATGCTGAGGTGATCTGCCTTCAGTTATTTACCCATTCGGTTTGTCTTTTACATGGCCACTAGCACACTAGTTATCTCTCCATTACCAAATAGCACAGGCATGAACAAACAACTCACAATGATTGTTCTCTCAGAAGCACAGGCCTTTACAACACAAGTACCTTGAGGAAAATGTCTTTCTAACTTCACAATACAGAATATAATTAAAACCTTGGAAAACTGCTGAATCTGTTGAATTCTCCTGGCAAACACATGTTTCCAATGTTTCCAACCAAAGACGATCACTGAAATAAGCTGGTTGAAGAACCAAAACTTACTTAGATACTCTTCAGAAGGTGATATACTTCTTCTTGGGAAGGGGAAGGAAATGCAAACATATTTTCTCACGTTTTTAGTGCTAGTTGGGACAAAAAAAATAAGGCCCAATAGAAGTAGTATGTGGCAGTTGAACCTACGCCTGTCAGGCTATGCACACCACTATCCATTAAATGCAATTTACACCTCTTTACAAGCACATGCTTGGAAGTGCATGGCTAGACAGGCATACCTCAGTCAAGTAACAGTGGCAAAATAATGTAAAAAGTGTAAAAATATGACATGTAAAAAATGTTTAAATTTGTTCAAAAAATAACAAATTACCAAGTTTGATCATTATTTAAAAATAATATCCTTAGGTCATTATTATTTTTTGACACAATATTTAACTTTTTCAGATGCCTTTGGTTCAGGTAGTTGATTGAGGGAGGGAGAAAGCTTTTGGGAAAGTCTAATTCTTATTGTGATCATGGTAATCTGTGTTTCTTTTTTAAAATATGACTATTTCCATGCTTTCTAGATGAAGATCATTCTGTATTTATTAACTGATTTCATAGTATATTCGGCAACTAGGGAAAAATCAACTGTGTAGTCAAGAAAAGAAAAAAGGAAATGAGGTACATAATTTTCTGCAAACTAATCTGCAATGTTGCCAGGAAAACAAGTGCATGTTAGGAAGCTGATGAATGCTGAAGCCAACCTTAGATTATTTAGCAGCTGTGCTATGGGACACGCAGATCTGTTAGAAGATGACAATTCAGTATCCCAGTTGACCTGTTTTACCCTAACAATACCTTACCATGATAGGCTTGCAATAAGAGATTAAAAGAACATTATACTAAACTGACCCCTACACAACAAATAAAAGTACATATCGATTTCACAGTTAATTGTATATGCACATATAGAGAGAGCAGTGGTTCTCAATTGGAGGTGATTTTGCCTCCCAGGGAATATTTGGCAATGACTTGAGATACTTTTTATTGTCATAATTAAGATGTTACTGGCTTTTAGTGAGTATAGCCCAGAGATGCTAATAAACATTCCTACAGTGCCACAGAAAAGCCTTGCACAAAAAAGAATTATCTAACCTAAAATGTTAGTGGTGTTGAGCTTGAGAAATCCTGATATAACAATTTGCTGAGATGTTGATTTGTTTCTTGTTCTTATGTTTCTTCTTTCTCCATTCAATGAGGTCTCACCAGATCTCCCTAGAGCTAGACTGTGTCCAAATCTCGGTTCTGCCACTAACTAGCTGGGTGATCTTGGGCACCTTACTCAACTTGTCTTGTCCTCCTGTTCTCAGTCTTCTCATCCATAAGAGATCTCCACTATAAGGGTTATTTTGAATATTAAATCATTTTCCTTTTATAAAAGTCTAAACTCATAGAGAAGGAATAGGAGGCCTAACAGAATGAGGCCAGGAATGAGAGTAGGGTTAAGAAAAAGTGATGAACTCTGAGCCTAGACCAAAGAGTAAGAAAGATTACTCAAGAATAAGGAGGTAGAGGGCTTCATAGTTATGAGGAGAGCTCACTCACAGCACTGCTAGAAGGGGGCAGGAAGTTAAGGGAAGAGCTGCTTGGTACTTCAGTGCCCAGATCAACCACTGGGAAGGATGTCCATGCCCAGAGGGCAAAAGAAGTAGTGCAGAAACTGCTACTCATTTATGGTAGCCAGCGTGAAGTCAGGATCAGCAGAAGTCCCCAGATGTCCTCAGTAGATCCCTGAGACCCTTAGGGACTGGGATAAACAGAAGGACAGTCTGGGAAAAAGAAAAGAGTAGTATAATAACAGTTGACTGAATTTCCAGGGGACTCAGTAGGCTAGGGGGCTGGAGTCAGGTTACACTTAATTTTGAGAAAAATAAATGACGAGACATTTCTTGCAATCCAGAGTTGGCGGTACACAGACTACATCCACCATGTAACAATTCCTATATCACTTATTATACCTATTCATATTGATTAACTTCCTACTTCACTTATCTATGGCTCCGTTCTCAAAAGTCATTTGACATGAACCACAACGCTAGAACAAATTCATTTTCCAAGTGTTATGAGAACCATAAAAGAATTATATACTGATTATGATTTGGAGTCTCCCAATAAGAAGGTATTCCAAAAGAAAAAATATCTTTTAGAAGAAATTAATAGGTAATGAAGTAGTAAAAGAGAATGTACATATTTGTTCAAATTTCTTTGAGGCAGGCCACAAATGACTTGTTTAAATATGAATTATTCCTGGAAATTTCCACAAAAGTGAATTACCAGAAAAGTGGAAAATAAAACAATGAAATATTAGATTATCAAGCAACTAGGTCTTTTACTGAAACAAATACTATGTTTTCAGTGTTATTCTTTGGTTCTTTACCACAAATGTGGTTGGTTAGGGTTTTCCCTATGCTTTCCTTATCATATTAAAGAAAAGGGCAGAACATTCTTCACATAATAATTTTATTATGTTTATACGTTTTTTTATCAAAAGGCTTCAAGAAATCTAATAAAACAAACAAAAAAATCCCAAACTAAAATTTAACTACTAGCAGAATTTATGCTCTGTCCTAGACCTTTAACAAATTAAAATATGATGTTTCAGGGAATCTAGGATACAAACAAAAAATTCCAACTTCATAACATATTATTATTCAGTGCCTGGCATATTCATGTATAATTTAAATATTAATGCCAGTGTCCATGAAAGCCTTGAGATTGTTAATTAGTTGGCTTATAAATTCCCCCACTGTCACCACCTGATAATTCTTAACACAAATGCTTCTGCCTTAATGTATGCCACTTTATAATTATAAAAATATTCTGCACAAACTCGCTTGATATCTAGATGACAAAGAGAGCTTTTCTGAGTGCAGATGAAAAAGGAGCCATGCAATCACCCTTCCTCAGTACTTAGCGGTTTTGCTACAGGATGAAACTAAGGATGGCACATATAGGAAAGATGGTTTAAAACCTTCAGGCCATTTTAAGAGAGGATTAAAGATTTTTTTAAAAAGATTTTATTTATTTATTAGAAAGAGGGAGAGATCACAAGGAGGCAGAGAAGCAGGCAGAGAGAAGAGAGGAAGCAAGCTCCCTGCTGAGCAGAGAGCCCAATGCAGGGCTTGATCCCAGGACCCTGAGATCATGACCTGAGCTGAAGGCAGAGGCTTAACCCACTGAGCCACCCAAGCACCCCATGATCAAAGATTTTTAAAAATTGGATAAAAGCCATTAATTTGTCATAATTAATAAATATCCAAAAGCTCATCAACAAATGAGATTCCCCCCCCACCCCCCTTAACCAACAGATTAAGAAAATATATTTAGGGGGACAGAAGGTTAGGACAATTGGCACACTACTTATAATGTGTATAATTAAATCTAGAAAAATAACTTGTTTAATGTAGTATCTAAGTGGAGCTACATAAAATAGTTTTTCAGTTCCTACTCTGCTTAACAAAAACTAGCTTCTCTTGATACACTGGCATGGTCTACATTTCATTTCAGCAAATACTAGAACAATTTCATAGTTACAACCCATTTCTTTCAGCTGAATGAAACAGAATGTCAGTATACCAGAAACATTCGGACTCTCTAAAGTTCACTATAGCTGAATTTCATCTGTACGTGGCCCAACATGGGTTATGCCATCTTCCCCACAGAGGTCAGCAGCTTCTTTGTTAGCTTTTTGAGGACAACATCTGAGCACCGCGAAATTTTCATTTTGAGAATTACCATGGAAATGAGTTCATTCAAAGCATATTTTTCCTGTTGGTACTGTTGTCATGAGAACAAAATACACAGTATAACACAATGCTTTTTTTTTCCTCTTTAATAACAAAATTCAGTCGGAAAAGAACAGCAAAAGAATGAAATGAATTCTACTTTGGAGTCTCTGGTTGTCTATTCTCATGGACATATTCGAATCAATCTCAACATAAGAATGAGCTCCAGCATAAAAGGAAAAACTTCGGTGATAATTTATTCATAAGCCCACCCAGGAAGTATATCAAAAAAAAGGTTATGACTTCCTTTGAAAGAGGTCACTTCTATCTGAATTCTCATTACGGGTCCAATTTGTTCCATAAATCAGATGTGGCACCAGGTAGACTCTCTCCTATCAAGTAATTGTACAAAATCACTGAAGCTCCATTTTCCATTTGGGTTTCCCTAGTGTGCCTTTGTGGCCCCGCTGTTCACTCATCCACACTTTAACATCACCTAATACGCATGGTGACATGAATGCTTCGGCTTCCTGTTAGCCCAGGGACCGTGGCCTCAATCACAAGGCCAAACACCTCTCTAACACCAGGCATCAGGATGGCTGCTTCTTGAAAGCTAAAACACATTGTAGAAACAAGTTGGTGTTTCTTGAAAGGAGTTTCATATGTACATTTAGAGTGTACAAAAACACACATATTTGAAATATCGTTGCAGCCTTATCCTAAGACACTCACCATACTGACTTATTTAACCCCCAATAAAAATTTCAGGAAAAGTGTTACTTTGTTATTTGGTACCACTTTAGGTAGTTCACTACGGCAAATCCAAATTATTCCAATGTGAAGGCTTCAAACTGACTGACTATGCAAATTTTGTACTTAGTATTTTAAAAATGCAGATTTTTTTTTTTAAAGATTTTGTTTATTTATTTGACAGACAGAGAGCACAAGTAGGCAGAGAGCCAGGCAGAGAGAGAGGGGGAAACAGGCTTCTTACTGAGCAAAGAGCCCGATACGGGGCTCAATCCCAGGACCCTGGGATCATGACCAGGGCCGAAGGCAGAAGCCACCCAGGCGCCCTTTAAGGTATCTTTTGAAGAAGTTTTAGCAACTAGAATAGTATCAGCGCCTGATCTTATTTGAAATTAGAAGCCAGTGTGTGATCTATGATAGGTCTGCTTATAGTCCCATTGGCTCATACAGGTTCTTTTGCCCATACAGGTTCAACGCATTTAATACAGGAGAAAGTCAACTGTTTCGAGTAACACTTTCTGGTTACTAATTTAAAAATGGGAGAATTTAGATTTTGTCTTTCTTTCTTTCTATCCCTCTTAAAACAAAAGCAACTTTTCTTAGGCATCAGAGTCACAGAAAAAAAAATTAGTCTAGAGAAGCATGCATTTTTCATCTTTTATGCTAGATGTGGATATTCATAGCTGTGAATACTGCTGTCTCCCTGGTTATTGCTCTGAGTGTAAAAAACCTGATATACGCTGCACTAAATTGGATGTACCTCTCAGTTGTACAACAGAATAAACAGAAGCATAAAATACCCAGTGTTTGTTGAAGGTTACCCGTGCTTCTGTGCATCAATAACTTTTGGGGTGTTATTTTGAAGGCACTATAGTCTCAGTGAACATTTATAGATTGGAACAAATGTTTGTTTTTTGTTCTTGTTTGTTTGTTTTGGTTTTTATTTTTTTGGTTATTTTGCACCCAACTACAACCCTCCAGTTGAATAATGAATAATATGTGTGTTTCAGAGAATGGGAAGGATGAAAGCCATCAAAACCAAAAAGTAAGGAAGATTAAAAGAAAAAGTTAATATATGAGATACATTTAAAAATTATTGATGTACGCAGAATGATTTAGAGGGGACACTGCGTCCCAACGGAGGCAAACACATTTACACATACTCCTATGCAAGTGGGTATCTCTAAAAAAAGTTAAAATAATATCTGGAGGGATACCAGTAGGAGTTGTTTCTCATGGGAAACATGATTATTTAACTTGTTCATATGTAAATGACCTCTATGTCTAAATCTAACAATAAGGTTTACAGATTTAGCTTTAAGAGTATTTTCTACATTTGGAATTACTCCACTGTTTCCTACCTTATGGATATTTATTCAAAAGCCACAAACATTTATATAAGGAAACAAAAGACTAAAAAATATTACATTTTTCACATGTAAATCCTTATGAATGATGTGATTAAGCCTGATTTGCTTAGTTCATATTATGTGCTACTGGGCCAGGAAAGGCTAAGCAGAATCAGCCTTGGGACCATCTCACCCATGTCTGGAATGACATTGTACTGGTGACACAGACCACATTTCCTCCTCTTGGGAATGAAGGCAATGCATTTTTACCTCAAACACCCCTATGGTAAACACAAATGCATGTGGAAGTTATTTGTTTTGGGGAGTGTTAATGAATAAAGACTTAGAAGTAGCAAGTACAGCATAGAAAGGTCATCCTTTTTTGAAACATATTGAAAAGAAGCAAAGCCTCCCTAGGATACTAGAAATGAAAGGTTTACTTAAAAGGAACTCTGCACTAATTCTGCTAATAATAAATAACATGGTAGGAGTCCTTATAACACATCTGCCATACAGAAGGAAATCAACACTAGAAGTAAGTCTTAGTAGACTCTGAAAGCAGAGATAGTTAGGCTCAATCGGAATACAAGCTGTTACCCTCTTAGGCAATTTAACCATATGGTTTCACTCGTTCCTGAAGTTCTATTTTTTTTCTTTTTAAAGATTTATTTATTTATTTATTTGACAGAGAGAGATCACAAGTAGGCAGAGAGGCAGGCAGAGAGAGAGGAGGAAGCAGGCTCCTTGCTGAGCAGAGAGCCCGATGCGGGACTCGATCCCAGGACCCTGAGATCATGACCTGAGCCTAAGGCAGCGGCTTTACCCACTGAGCCACCCAGGCGCCCCCTGAAGTTCTATTTTAAAAGAGGTTCACAACCTCGTCACTATTGACACTTTAGACTGGATAGTTCTTGCTGTGGGAGACTGTCCTGTGAATCGTAGACTGTAGTAGTATTCCTGTCTTCTACCTACCAGATGCCAGAGGTACACACAGCCCTGTCACGACAACCAAAAATGTCTCCAGAAATTGCCCATGTCCTCTGAGATGCAAAGTTACCCCCACTTGTGAACCACTGGAAGGAACCTGATGTTATCAAAATTTCACACACCCTATTTTTATGTAGACATTTCAATTACTTAAAAGATTCCCAAACCACAGTTCTCAGACAGACCATTGGCAATGATGTTTTCACTGAAATGAGATAAAATAAGAAAAAATAAAGACAACATAGTGACTTTCATCGTTTGAAAATGTTCTTTATAATTTTTAATTACATTTTTAAAAGTCACCATTTTATGTGAAAAATGTCCTTTCTATTATGTCCTTACGGTAATAATGTGCCATCTTATTTGGACTTTTTTTTTCTAGTAAAGTAAGAAGTTGAAAGCCATTTGTTGGTAGCCCATAACATCCCAAGTTAATATAGAGTAATTGTGAGTGTATATTTTCTACTGTAGATTCATTCAATCTCAAAAAATTCTTTTGCTGGCCTCATAGAGTCCCAAGTTAATAATACTTGCACTAGGTGGTTGGTTTCAGCTGTTATGCTTGTACTCAAAGTAGTAAAACTCAGGAGGCTGCACTCCTACTTGAAAGTTTTACGTGAGTGTGTGTGTGTGTGTGTGTGTGTGTGAAGTAAGATAAAGGACTGGAAAACAACTGATAAAGTTGGGGTAGTTTATTCAAGTCAGAAGTCATTCAATGGGTAGTTTAAGAAAATAACCTATTTTACACAAATGATCTAAATTCAAATATGTAAATGAAGCCATTGAATATCTGGTTTTAATGCTAACATAATTATATTTTTACTTTTTCTTTTTATATGGATTCCTACAACTGTCGCATTTAAAATACCTCATAACTGGGTGGCTCAGTCCAAGCAACTGACTTTTGAATTTGGCTCAGGTCACGATCTCAGGGTTACGAGATGGAGCTCCACACTGAGTGTGGAGCCTGCTGAAGATTCTCTCTCTTGGGGCACCTGGGTGGCTCAGTCCATTAAGCATCTGCCTTAGGCTCAGGTCATGATCCCAGGGTTCTAGGATAGAGCCCTGAGTTGGGCTTCCTGCTCAGCGGGGAGTCTGCTTCTCCAATTCCATCTTCCCTCTGCCCCTCCCCTGCTTGTGTTTTCTCTCACTCACTCTCTCTCTCTTAAAAAAATTAATAAAATCTTTTTAAAAATCCCATAAATGCTTAAATTAAAGTTTTTCATCTGTTTTCTAGGGTCTTTTGAGGAAAGACTATAATTTTTTAACTATGGTGAATATACTTGTATATTAAAATAATTTTAGGAAACACTTCCAAAGTGCTTGGTATATCCAGATTTTTCTAACATCTGCAGCAGCCTACAGTATGTGTGTGTATACACACACACACACACACACACACACATACATACACACACAAAATCATTATTTTGTAATGAAATGGTTCTAACATGCAGCCTTAACTAAAGCATGTGGTGATATTAGAGATAGCTTTGGAACTTGGAATTACTTTTGCTAGTGTAGAGAAAAGTTATATCTATTGAGGCAAGTTGTCTTAAGCCTACAGACATGATTGGTTAGGTATACATTTAACTACACAGGAAATGTTTCTCATTTAATAATTTCAGAGATCT
Source organism: Mustela erminea (assembly GCF_009829155.1). Lineage (NCBI taxonomy): Eukaryota > Metazoa > Chordata > Mammalia > Carnivora > Mustelidae > Mustela > Mustela erminea. Next base: position 110,943,312 of record NC_045617.1, on the reverse strand, counting down.
CAAAAAATACAATGTGCTTTCAGCAAAAGATTAATTCATCCTATGATCTAGTAATTATTTTTGAAAAGTACTTTCTTTAAGTGTGTCATTTGGTTTAAAACATTCATTTGGAATGTTTAATCCATAGATTGATTTGTATTATTCTTATTAAGCTGATCATCATGTATAGTTTAAGCTGAATTCCAAATATTCTAATCTCATAATGTAGTAAGTGGCATCAACATGACCTATCTTTAAAAATTATTAAACATCCCCAAAGATAAAATGAAACAGAATGTGATATTTAACTCTCATTGCCAGTTATAGCTTTTAAGGTGAAATCACTTTCTTAGTGTCCTCTTTTATTCTAACACCATAGGACACCTGGGTCAGCTTCTAGTATTTATATACAGCAAGAGTTCAAATAGCTAACTCACAGAGAGAATGTGATTTCACTTTCTTTCAGACTCCATGCAAATTCCACTTGGACTCCTGAGAGACCTTGAGGTTCACTAAACATTTCATTTGAAATGTACTATGTAGTGTGGTTAAAACACAGGAGAGCAAAACATTTGGGTGCCTGAACTGGTCCCTGAGATTAAATGAGGCACTTATGGAGGTCAGAAAGTTGAAGTTGAGATTTAATGTATTCGAGCAGGATGCACCAATGATTTTTAAAACTGGATAACAGGTATGAGAGCAGGGTCATGAGTAGAAATGATCTGAGCTAAGATTTTTATAAAGAAGAAAGGTAAACACAAAGTATAAGCAAAATTACATGGCTTGGGCTTAGGAAAATATCACATTTTAAGTTTAAAAAGCTAAGAACCCAAGGACTTTTTAAAAATAAGGCAACAGGAGAGCTAATAGTCAGAGTTTTAAAAAATTGTAAGTAGTCTAGTGGCATCAAATAGTTAACATAATTGCTAATGCTTCTCTTACTTTCAAGGAAAATCTGAATGTGCATAATAGACACATATAATAACTGGTGAATTTAATAGGTAATAAACAAGGAAAGGTAAGAAATCCTCTTTCTTGAACAGAATACAGTTGTTTCTAATTAAAGCAAGCTCTCATAACTTTGAGACTTGGGTTGGTTTTACATCCTGATTCAGGGCACAATCTCATAAAAATGGTAAATTAAATTTTAAACTTTTGACTATTAACAGTTTGTAGTGAAAAATTAGGAAACCTAAAATATTCAATTATAACCTAAAGGGGCTTCTGGACTTTCTCATATTGGAAACACTTCAACTGGAGTCTTTAAAATTTTCCAGAAAGAAATGGAAAGCTCTACTAAAAAATGCAGTGTGAGTCACAGAGAAATCTGCGACAGAAGAATGAATACGGTGCTGATTTTAATTGTCTTTAAAGGTGTTCTAGATGCCCTGATCTTTATATGAGATCACTGTTCATTATTTATATCTGCCCTGTGTGTATGCCGTCTTAACAAAGAAATAATAAAAACTAATGTGATATAGAACATGTATAAAGAAAAAAACAATATGCAGTATAATGGTACAAACAAGCACCTGTGCGTGCATGTGTGTGTGTGTGTGTGTGTGTGTGTGTGTGTGTGTGTGTGTGTGATACCATCCTATGATATTGAAGCAATAAATTGCAATAAGCATCTCTATTTGCCTAGTTCCGGAAACCACTTTGTGATTGCTGTGTAAGCTGAATCTTTCATATGACCAGAACTCATGGACTAAAAAGTAAAAAGAAAGGAAGAAAGACAGAAAGAAAGAAAGAGAGAGAGAGAGAATGGAAGGAAGAAAGGAGGGAGGGAAGGAAGGAGAAGAAGGAAGAAAAATCCCCCAATACTGCACTTTGTTCTAGACAGACAAATTACTAAAACATCTAGGCAAACTGAAAAATCTTACTGCTAAACCCAATTTTCTCAGCCTGGACTTTAAGATTTTTCACAAACCAGTGTTCCTTGCCTGACTAGCCTACTTATCATTATTTTCACTATGTTGGTTATGCCTTTGAGGTAACTGACTCTCTCTCCTCCGTGGAAAAGCTGCTGTCAACCATGCCTCTGAGGTCCTGTCTACTTGTAGATGATCTTTCACAAAATCCTTAACTCTTCTCTGCTGAAAGCCTTCCATGATCAATTATTACAATCAGGACTTGCAAAACTGATTCAGTAACTCTACGGCCCTTCTATTTATTCTTGTCTTTTAATCCAGATTCTTCTTGAATGTTAGAAGGGCCTGCTGACATAGTAGGTGTCACATGTGAAAAGGAACCTACAGAAAATCATAAGGCCATTAAAAAACACTGGTTTTATTAATTCTGACTTGAACTATTTAGAACAAAGGAACCACGCGCAGGAGGGAGGGAATTAATGAAGCCTTCCAGAGCCTTAAAAAGTCCTAAAGCATAAAGGTCACCCTGATGTCATCTAAAAAGTCCTTAACATTGGTTTTCTTCACGTTGCGTAAGTCAGAGATAGCTTGAGAACAGCATTTGAATCTTAAAATGTTCTAAATAAGTTTTCCACCTTAGATAGGATTGATCTAGGTATTGGTGGTTTCTCAGCAAATGGGAAGGCATCCCAATATAGCCACAATCTCACAAAATCTGAGATTTAGACTTTTTATCTTATATAAACTAATCCATTTAAAAATTTTTAATGTTATATTCTATGCAGATAGTCAACCATGAGTATTTGAATGAAACATAAGAAAGGTAGTATATTTTGATGGAGTAATGAAAGCAAACACCTGATAACCACCGTTACACAGAATGAAATACAGATTTTGGTATCGGCTGAATAAATCAATCTTCCTCTTCTGGGTGCCCATTTAATTTGCATGTATGTATCCAAAGGCTAAATATTAATTAGTCTACTGTTAGTGCTCAATCAGAAAGTAGTTTGACTGAATAAATACCACCACCAGCAACTTTGTTAATAAACAGTAACCACTAATAAGTGAATAGTTTTGAAAAGAATACCATCTTTAATCATTTCAACAATTAGTAAGTCGGAGCATGAGAGAGTCATCAAAATTTCCTTCCTAAATAGAGGAAAAGGCCACATAGACAGGGTGTTGCATAGACCCACACCTGGCCCACCTGAGTCATTCTTGACTCTTCTCCTTCTCTCTGCTCTATAGCCAGTGGGTCACCAAACTCTGTTGGTTTTTGCTCACAGACAGCTCTCTGGTCTGTCTATACCTCTTCATCCCACTTCCACTGTCTACATTCCTTACTGTCTGGTCTGGATTCCTGTAGGAGCCTCTGAAGAGGCCTCTGGCCCACAGTCATGACCCCACTGGTTCCGTTTCTGTCTCCATTACTATCGACATTAAAAAAAAAAAATGCGTTTCTTTGTACACGTCTCTGGTTTACACAATTTCTGTGCTCTCCATATCTTTTAAGAAGAAGCCTCAGCGCTGTAGCAAGGCAAACCAGCTCTTCTCTCTCTGGCCCTGACTATCTTTCATTCTTGGAGGTCCCTCCTCCAAGCTTAGGCTGCAAGCATTCTCAGCAAGGTAGTTACTTTAACCACTTCCATACTGTCATACTTGCTGCTAATTCTGTTTAGGGAACTTCCTCCCTCTGCTCCCCAACCACCCACCAACACTGCCCTGTCTGTCTAACAGCCAAAAACCTTCAGGAATCAATGCAGACACCATCTCTTCTGAGGGACCTTCTCTGGAGCCCCTAGTCTGACAGGTTCTGCTTTATATGCATTCTTTCACTTAGCAGCTACACTCACATAGTCACTTCTCTGTTTTCACCACTAATTGTAACTTCTTCTTCTTTTTTTTTTTTAATATTTCACTTATTTATTTGTCAGAGAAAGAGGGAGGGAGAGAGAGCACAAGGAAAGGCTGCTGCAGGCAGAGGGAGAAGGATGCTCCCTGCTGAGCAGGGAGCCCAGTGCAGGACTCAGTCCAGGACCCTGAGATCATGACCTAAACCAAAGGCAGACGCTCAACCCACTAAGCCACCCAGGTATCCTTAATTGCAACTTCTTGACAGTAGGGTCTGTGTTTATTAATTCATAGGTTCTCCGGTACCTGGAATAGTGACTCGCACACCAAACATATTTCATATATGTTGGTTGCAAGCATCAGCAACAGATCAAACTCCAAAGACTTTTCTTGATCATTTACTATGTGCAAAGAGAGATATGAGTTTGGGATGGAGTTAGAGATGGGTGGAGAAGTAAATAAAATTGAGACTCTATCCCTAAGGAGTTCATCATCTATTTGGCTAAAAAAGTAAATTCATGAAAAGTTCCTTAGAAACAGTACTTCAAATAAACAATTCAATAAGCATGTAAGATATGGGATCAGCTTTAATGATTCTATCTCTTTCCAGAATGAACACTGGAGCCAATATAAAGGGCTGGATATTTCTGAAGTTCATTAAGGTAAGTCAATAATCTTGAAAAAAGATAGACTAGGACTTGAAACTCCAGCCTATAAAGATGGCTTCAGAATTTAAATAGGAGTTCTTTTTTAAGGCGAATGGGACTTGAGGATCTTTGTTAGCAAAGGAGAAAAGCCTGTGGGGAGGGCAAAAATGAAGATATGAGAAGAGAGGATATAACTGCTAGACCTCTGAAGTCCTGGGAGATGCTAGACAAAAGGAATCCAGGGCTCAGGAGAGAAGGCCATGCCCACAGGCTGCTTAAAGAGAAATTGGCTCCAGACAGAAACTTAATCATATGTAAAAGGTACCTTTTTCACAGTTTTCTAATCTTGTCCAAAAATACTCTAAACCTAACTTGATGATTCTTTTATTTAAAATTAATGGGAGATATGGAAGGCTTATTTTTTCACATCCTTTTATGTCTAGAATTAAACTATTGTGTTAACTTAATTAAATTTCAGGAAATTTTCCTCTCCCTGGTAGTAAGAAAACAGGAAATACGTTTTATAATACTGTTGAGCTAATTTCCTCTATGATATTCGTTGTGAGCGGAGCAAACATTGAGTACTAAATTACCTTTTCCAGACAATTAGGGTACTATGTCTTTCGCTGCATAGATAAGTTGCTAATTAACCGGCCCTCTCCAGCTAGCTCAGTTAGAGCCCTTTGCTGACAAAGAGCACAGGCTTAATCTTCAAGTGGTTGAGCAGGCTTTATTTGACTTTGTGGTTACATCTCTCACATTTCCCCTAGAGACGGCAGGCAAGTTCCCTATCTTGCTCACTAGTTGTGTCCTCCAGTATTTGACAAGTGCTCGACACATGGTAGGTGCCCAATGAATAGTTCTTGAATAAATGGATGCATGAATGTATTAGAGAAATAACTGAATAATTTAGCAAATCAGTGAATGGATGAATGGGTGTTATGCCCCATCCACCAAGGTTGCTATTTACCTGATTAGTCTAAGGAAATTCACAAGTAATGGAAGACATGGCCATAGTGTACTTCAATCCAAAGAAAGGTCTGTCCAGAGACATCACTCATCACTTTGGTATGTATAAAACCTCACATGACAGTCCACTGTCACTCTGATCAGGCTTCCTAATAGGCCCCAAAAAGCTTTGGACCCAGAGGTATTGAAGATGTTCATGATTTCGTAGTCCATGGACTTAACTGGAGGAGTGATCTAACAAGTGTTTAAAAGTATATGTAAAACTAACTTGATAGACTCAGTTTGGCTATTTGATTTTGCACCTAGATAACAGAAATCTAGAAAATGGAAAGTTGTTTTTTTTCTTCAAAGATTTTTATTTATTTATTTGACAAACAGAGATCACAAGTAGGCAGAGAGGCAGGCAGAGAGAGAGGAAGGGAAGCAGGCTTCCCACTGAGCAGAGAGCCCAATGCAGGGTTCAATCCCAGGATCACAGGACCCTGGGATCATGACCTGAGCTGAAGGCAGAGGCTTTAACCCACTGAGCCACCCAGGTGCCCCTAGAAAATGAAAAGTTTTAAGGGCACCTGAATAGTGGTTCTCAAACTTACTGTGTGTGAAACGCACCAAAGAAGTTTAATCTGCTAAAAGATGCGGTTCTTACACAGCCCCCAGATCGAGTAGATTGGAGTTGGAGAAAAAAATCTGCATTTTTGGTAAGCTGCCCTATATTAGTAGTTCTAACCCAGGAAGAATTTTGCCCTTGCCCATCCTTGGGGACACTCGCTGATATCTGGAGATACTTCTGCTTGCTCCAGCAAAGAAGGAATGTAGTGCCGCCGATATCCAGTGGGCAGAGGCTAGTGATGCTGCTAAATATGCTGTGGTGCCCAGGTTGAGAAACGCAGTCCGTTGGTGGGGAGAGAATGCTCTAGGGCAGCCAGACGATCTCAGCCTGGACCACACCCATGAGACAGATGTGAGGAGGTGAAGTACAGCCAAGAAAGATTTAGATTAAGTGAGCAGGACTGGAAAATGGTTCTTCCCTTAACGGCAAATTCCTTTACCAAGAGCACTCACTTTGCAAGAACGCTGGATAAATGAGGTGTCAGGGAATCGCTGATTTAGTTAGCCCTAACAATAGCGGCTCAGAAGAGTTCCTGATGTTCCTGGGTGTACTGCAAGGGGGGAGACTAGCTCAGGAAAAGAAACAATGTAAATGTTCATTCATTTAACAAATATTCCTTTTAATATGTAATCATTGACTAATTGACATATATCAGGAAAAAAACTGAAATAGTATACCTTTATGAGGTTAATGATTATGCCTATGTTCAGAATAAGTCTCAATAAATATCTTGTGTTAATAGTTTTTGACAAGTTTAATTACAGTTTGAAATGATTCCTGTCCTGCTGACATCCTACAACACTATTAAATAAAAAAATACTATTGTCTACTTTCAATAATAGAACTCTGTAAACGAATTTAATGAGCATTTTCAGTATCTGAAAACAATATAATACTTGCTCTTTAGTGCTTCAAAGAATTTCTACTAATTAACCCTTTATCTCCTTAAAATGAAATTATCACTCCCTACCATTTCAAGACAATTATAAGCCTCCTTTTCTGAACCTCTAATATCAACATATAAAAATCACTTCTTTCACCAACTGTGGTTGATTTACCCTTTGGTAGAACAAATTAAGAACTTATCAGTAATTATGAAAATAATTTCCTTCTTTTATTAAAATACTTTGCAGTCCCTGCAGCTTAACACATTATTATTCTGGGTGGCGTAGGTGTTTTGAAAGGCAGTGTGAAAATAAGAGCTTGAATTATGAATTCCTCCCATGAACACTGAATCATTTTATATTTTCTGTGGCAAAAAGAACTTACTTCTCTCTTCAAGGGGAAAAAAAAAAGGAACAAGAACATTTTAACTTCCAGGAACATATAAGTTTGCTGTATGGTATGCATTGCACTAAATGACCTATCAACACTAAAATAGTAATTTATTATTTATTTATTATTTATTAATTTATTATTTATGTGTATATATGTATATACATATGTGTGTATACAATGTGTATATATATAATATATAAATACAAATATATATATAAAACTTACAATTTTTGTGCAACATATCTATATAGACAAGGAAATAACCCATACAAATTAACTAAAATGGAACACTTCTTTCAATTTTAATTCAGTAAATACTTATTAAATACCTGTACTGCTCCAGGAACTGTGTTAGGTGCTGGAAAAATAGATAGGGAGTCAGACAACAAGGGAATTCACAGAGATACAGAGAGGAGGAGAGCCTCCCGGAAGAAACCAACGGCATCCAGTACAATCTATTGTTTTGCCTGAAACTGGAGAATATATATCTCCTTATACTTACTTTTTGAAGGGGATCTTACATGTTGGCTTCTTGGTATCTATACTCAGATCAGGCTGAAAAAACCTATCAACACAGGGCCTACACTGAGCTGAGGTATAAATGTCTTTTATTATTCAAAGGAGAGCTGTTTATCTGTGACATAGACTCATGGATGGTCTGAGGTCATTCCAAACAAAGGGGTTTATATTTCTTTTACCTGCATCATGGGCTAATTATGTCTCAAGTTATTTTCCAGTTTTCTCTATCTATATCTTTTGCATAATTTCTTTTGATTTCCATAATTTCTTTTGATTTTCTTTTTGATTTCTTTTGGTTCAGTATGCAATGCTGTTTGGATAACCATGCTTCCACACGCTTCTAACATAGGAGAGGCAGATGACAATGAATTTAGGTCAGGGATGTTAAACTTTCTAACCTCTAAATCTCAGCTATCTTGTCCTGAGACTTGAAGTTGACCAAAATTAAAGAAAATAAATGAGATTCCCCTTTTAGGTAGAAGATATGGATGTGGTTTAGGCCTCTTCTCTGGCTTTTTTTTTTTAATATTTTATTTATTTAATTGACAAAAAGAGGGAGAGAGAGATCATAAGCAGGCAGAAAGGCAGGCAGAAAAAGGGGGGAGGGGGGAAGCAGGCTCCCTCTTGAACAGAGAGCCCGATGCGGGGCTCGATCCCAGAACCCTAAAATCATGACCTGAGCTGAAGGCAGAGGCTTAACCCACTCAGCCACCCAGGCACCCCTGACTTCTCTGGCTTTAATTTTAGTCTAGGCTCAAGCCATAAGATGTAAAGGATCCATATATGTGCCCATTTCCCAAAGAAGCTGAGTAGTTGTAAACTTGGGTACGTAGTACTTTTGTTGGACTGAATTCTGAAGTGACCCAGCACATCATACAACTATGTTTCTAACAAAATAGCTCAGACTGTGTGCAAAGTATTCCTTGCAGACCAGAACAGTGAACCAGGGGAGGGGTCTTGATGGGTGAATAAAATTTCAGAATCTACTTAGTTGGATGTACATTTCAAGAACACAGGCATCCACACAGCCATTCCTGACAGCTGCCACTGGGATGCTCAGGAGAATTTCAAATACATCCTATTGGAAGATTTTCTTCAGTGCTACTCTCACTTCCTTCCTCCTCTTTTTCATCAGCTACTGATGCTGGTGAAAATTCAGGGCAATGAAACTTGCCCAATTCTTGCCAAAACCCAGTTCTACAAATAGCATTAAAAAGAAGTCACATAATACCAGTACACACTAAAAGAGCTGCTGGTAGGAAGTAGAAAGAACAGCTAGACAATCTTTTGTAACTTAGGTATTGGCAATATAGTGTTTTAGTTTTATATTGAAGATATTAATCTCTTCTAGTGCAGATTTCCAACTTTACTTCTTTTTTATAGACCATATTTATACATATTTTAAAATGACTTCTATTGTTTTCAATCTTCACAAAATAGTGTCATCTGCAATGAGAACTCAATTTGACTCTAAATATAATTGGTAAGATATAGTGGTTATAGTTATTAGTTGATTTATACCTCCCAAGTATACTAACTTATGTCCATTATATCAAGCCAATAAAACTATTAAAGAGTAGGCTTAATTTTTTAAGTCAGAATCATTTCTAATACTACAACCATTTTTATTCCATTGCTTTTCCTCAGTGGACCCTATAGTTAAATCTATAACTTACATCTTTATTACTAAACTTGAAGTAATTTTCTTCCCATTGACCTCAAGCTTACTAATGCTCATTCAAATCTATGTTTTAAATAATTTGCAAGGGAATATTAGTAGGGTTTAATAGATATTTACAAATGCCTGGTGAATTGCTTGGTTAACCGTGCCTAAGGAAAGACAACATTAATTACTTTTCCTTAATGGTTGAATATCTCTAACAGCAAAGCTATGTATAGTTATTAACTATGGTACAAGTGAGCATTTTTGAGGCATTAAAAAAAGAGGAGGAAATAGAAAAATAAATATTAAGGAAAACTTCCAGATTGTTGTTTATGGTATACATAAGTAGGGGGAGTTTTTAACCTGAGTCACTGAAAGAATTGAAAAATTATAGTTCTAAAATTATCTAATACGTATCCTCAGTAATTCAAACCTGGATCTTTTCTGAAATAGAACCACAGACATTAGCAAATTAAGAAAGGTTCAGCAAGGGCCTATCCTCACCAGCCCGTTCCAGGTTGCTCCTATTAATACTTATACCCATTAATATTTTAACAACATAATTTTAAAAATCTCATCAAAAAGATCTCTTGGAATCATCCCAAGGCCCCTAAGAACAGTATAAATTATGTTGGATGAATTCCCAGTTTTGCTTTTATTTATTTTAAAAACATTTAGTTTAAGTAAATACTTCGAAAGGTAACCCCAATGCCTTTATGAGGATGAGGAGGAAAAAGGGGGCTACATGGGGCAAGGTTTCTATCATGCATAAATCCCAATGAGGGCTTTCTATGGCACTTAGGAGACACTTGGTCAGCAGCTTTTGGCCTTTTTTTTCCTTTTCATACTCAAGGTACTTGACACTTTAAAAAATTACTTTTCCACCAAATTTTCAATAAGAATAAGTTAAAAGACTGTCAGATATTCAGGATAATACTACTGGAACATCAATAAATCTTAAGATACCACTGACTATACGAAGAACCACTGTTTAATGAGTTTAAATGGAAAAAATCGTTGCTAACTAATCTATGATGATGCTTTACTGCCATGAAGAATTATTATTTATATGTATTAAAAATCTCCTTTTGATACAAAAGAAATTATTTTTCCAGATACATGAGGCCATTATTCAGGTAAGGGAATATGAATAGCCATCTTTCCCTGTTAGAATTTCCCACTACTAGGGGTGCTTGTGTGGCTCAGTTGGTTAAGAGTCTGGCTTTTGATTTTGGCTTAAGTCACGATCTTGGGGGGCTAGGATTCAGCACCATGTTGGGCTCTCTGGTCAGCCAGAAGTTCGCTTGAGGATTCTCTCTCATGCTCTCCCTTTGTCCCTACCCCAGCTCACACATGAGCATGCACGTGCACACACTTGCTCAAATAAATCCTAAAAAAAAAAAAAAAAAAAAAAAAAAAGAATCTCCCACTAATCAACCAACCAACCAGAAAACCCACCCATGCTCCACAGCATTGATTGGTGTTTTTTATTTTTTTAAAGATTTATTTATTGGGGGGGAAGGGCAGAGGAGAAGGAGAGAGGGAGAATCTCTAGCAGACTCCCTGCTGAGCATGGAGCCCAATTCGGGGCTCGATCTCACCACCCTGAGATCATAACCTGAGCCAAAATCAAGAGTCGGTTGCTTAACTGACAGAGTCACCTAGGCACCCTTAACTGATGTTTTTAAAAACATCTGCCATGTTTTAGTCACTGCCAAGTTTACTGGAGCTGTTCTTCTGTTGATCTTTATGACCATCATGTGCAATAAGTAATATTATGACCATTTTGACTTTTAAGAAATCTAGATCTTAGAGTGATTAGATACATTGGAGTTACTTTTATTATCACATTTTTTCTGTCTTACTGTTTAAAAAGTTGAAGCTAATTTTCAGTTTCATATCCTCACATAAGCAGACAACCCTGATGACAAATTGAAAGCTCTTACTTCTTACAGTATTTTCATTGAAATATAAAGAAGAATATTGTACCATATTATTCCTCCAAAATCTGTGGACTTTCCAGATTATTATTTATCTGGTAAGTAATTATCTATAGAAAATTATAAACCTAAATATCATTGGTAAAATTTTGGATTTAGAAATATCTATGAATAAGGTGAATGAATTTTAATTTCTGAATTCTAAGAGCATGTAGGAAATTAATGCTAAAGAACAGACTGCCTCTTCATTTTTTAATAAACATGTATTTTTATTTAAAAAACATTTTCCTTTTATATTGTATGAATATCTCTAGGTTAGAATTTTTAGTTGTTTCAGTTTCAGAAAATATTTAACTTTCATAGTTCGTGTCTAACATTTCTCTAGGCATTATACAATCTAATTGGATAGGTGGGATAATGACTACTGTGGGGCCAGAGGAACAGACATTTTATTTTATTATTATTTTTTTTAATAAATTTATTTATTTTCAGAAAAACAGTATTCATTATTTTTTCACCACACCCAGTGCTCCATGCAATCCATGCCCTCTCTAATACCCACCACCTGGTACCCCAACCTCCCACCCTCTGCCACTTCAAACCCTTCAGATTGTTTTTCAGAGTCCATAGTCTCTCATGGTTCACCTCCCCTTCCAATTTCCTCCAACTCCCTTCTCCTCTCTAACACCCCTTGTCCTCCATGGTATTTGTTATGCTCCTCAAATAAGTGAAACCATATGATAATTGACTCTCTCTGCTTGACTTATTTCACTCAGCATAATCTCTTCCAGTCCCGTCCATGTTGCTACAAAAGTTGGGTATTCATCCTTTCTGATGGAAGCATAATACTCCATAGTGTATATAGACCACATCTTCCTTATCCATTCGTCTGTTGAAGGGCATCTTGGTTCTTTCCATAGTTTGGCGACCGTGGCCATTGCTGCTATAAACATTGGGGTACAGATGGCCCTTCTTTTCACTACATCTGTATCCTTGGGGTAAATACCCAGGAGTGCAATTGCAGGGTCATAGGGAAGTTCTATTTTTAATTTCTTGAGGAATCTCCACACTGTTCTCCAAAGTGGCTGCACCAACCTGCATTCCCACCAACAGTGTAAGAGGGTTCCCCTTTCTCCACATCCTCTCCAACACATGTTGTTTCCTGTCTTGCTAATTTTGGCCATTCTAACTGGTGTAAGGTGATATCTCAATGTGGTTTTAATTTGAATCTCCCTGAGGGCTAGTGATGATGAACATTTTTTCATGTGTCTGATAGCCATTTTAGATACTAGACAGAATATAGATGAATATGGATTGCCAAACACTTAAGGAAAGCTAACTGGAATGGGAAGAGAACTCTATTACCAAATGTAGGTAGCATAGGAAAGCACTTGATCAAACATGAAAAAAAAAACAGAAATGGATACTGAAGTGACACCATGCACATTTTGGGCACCTGATAAGTAAATGTTGAATAAATGAATGATGGCACTCAAAGGAGTACAAATAAATCAGTTGAATTAAATGGCATTCCCTATTCTTCTATCTTGATCAACTGCCTTCCCATGAAACTTTTACCTTTCAACACCCTATATAATTTATTTATCTTTGATGTTCATGTTCTTATGACTCTCCCTGCACTCCTCCTCCATGTATGCTCCATAAGTCAGGTATTTTTGTCTGTTCACTACTATATGTGCCAGGTATCTTGAATAGAAGAACAACGATTCTTAAGAATTAATGAATTCTTGAGAATGATTGAATTAATGAATTTACAGAGATCTATTTGCAAATCTTATTGGCAAGCACAGCAGAATTTACAAAGATAAATGTGACATACTCTCAGTTACCAAGGTATTTAAATCTAGAAAGGAATATCAAATTACTAAAACATAAGGCTGAAAACATAAGGGTTATCAAAGTTATAGACATAAAATATGGTATGGCACTGCTTCTCAACAGATATGCTATGGGTATTGTGAGCTGTTCAGGAATTGCAGGTGTGAGAAGATACTGATTTAGATTTCCTGGTTTTAGCAATAAGTTATTTTTTTTTCAGGTTAGTCCTCGAATTTGAATACTGGTAGAATGCTGAAATACATGGTCAATCCAGGTCGCCTCTAGACTGAATTTATTTTAAGGGATGTGGGGATGGTAATATCACTGAGTGGTCAGAAGAGCAAATAAAAAATTATCTTTGGAAGAACATACCTTTATATCAGGCATCAAAGAATCCTCACAAATAATACATTAAGGAAAATAAGCATGACCTAACTTAGTAAACTAGGATACAAGGTACTGTAAGTGAGAATTAAGAGAAACAAAAGGAGCAAAAACAGACTTGTAAAAATTTCAAATATAGGAATTATCAGCCACAAATTATAAAACAATTGTGCTTACTAAGTTGAAATAAATAAAACATAAGCTTGAAAATGCCTGCAAAAATTAGGAAACTCCAAGCAGTGATCTAATAGATTTAAAAACTATATAAAAGAAACTCTAGAGATGAAAAATTGACAACTTAAAATCAAAACTTTACAAATAATTAAATAACAGGTTAGAAAAAATAAAGAGAGAAATACTGAACTGAAGATTAAAAAATAATTTTGTAACTAAGAGGGGAAAAAAAGCAGAAGATCTGGAAGAGGGTTTATGATACCAGAATACAAAACAATGTTCTTTAGAGTTCCGGATGAAGATGAGACAAATTATAGGTGAGTCTATATTTGGAAAAATAATGATTGAGAATTTTTCATAACTAATGGAGATATTGATCCTCTCTACCCTTGGGACAACCTACCTTGTTTCTGCTTCAAACATTTTTATTCATTTACCCCAATGTGCTTTAAAATTATTTTCTATGTATACCAGGACATGGAAAATGCTGGAAAACAATGTTTTGGATAGGTGTTAACAATCTTCTTCCATTGAGAACCAGATAGCAAATATTGCAAAATTTGTGGGCCATATGGTTTCTGTTGCAATGACTCAACACCATAGTTGTAGGACAAAAGCAGTCACAAACAGTACGTAAACAGATAGATGTTACTGTTTTCTAATAAAACTTTATTTACAAAAACAGATATCAGTCTGCATTTGTTCCACAGTCTATAGGCTACAGTTTCCTAACCCTTACTTTAGAGGATCAAGGCATGGCTTACAATAAAAAACATGTGGTTCCATTTTCCTCCCAATATCAGTTCTCAGAATACACTGTTGAAGGCATAATGCAATGTTTCTTGAACTTTATTGCTCACACTATTGGACATACTGAGTTGGTAATAATATTACAGGTACATACCTAGACTATATCAGTTAAAAAGGGATTACTTATATACTAACAAAGGCAAAAAATACCTCAGGAAACTTAATTCAATATCATAAGATCTATTATGAAATTCAAAACATTCTGAAGAAAATTTAAAACATTTTATTTTATTATTTTTTTAGGATTTATTTATTTGAGAGAAAGAAATACAGAAAGAGAGACAAATTACGCAAGGGCGGGGTGGGGGATGGGCAGACAGAGGGAGAGGGACAGACAGAATCCCGAGCAGACTCCCAGCTGAACATGGAGCCCGACACAGGGCTTGATCCCAGGACCATGAGATCCTAACCTGAATCCAAAACAAGAGTCAGACACTAACCACCTGAACTATCCAGGTTCCCCAAGAAGATTTAAAACATTTTCATGGGAGGAAAAAGAAATATTTTTCTGAAGAAAGCTAAAGCAAAGTCATTTTGAATTATAATGGGTTTATGAGGCAATGCACAGCTGTGGATACCAGAAAACTTCAAAAAGTAATGTACAGTGTAAGACAGAAAAATAAAGAAAGTTCCATTTAATTTCCTATCAATGAATTTTTAATTGTCTTGCTACTTTCTCAAAGTATTATGATTTTTCTATTAATTTTAGTACTTTTTCAAAAGCACAATTATCTTGCAAAAAAAGCAACATTTTATCAGTGATATATCTGAAAACAAATAACTGTTACGAATTTGCGTGTGATTATTTTTGATTCATGATACAATATCTAAATTATTGGAAATTGGCCAATTTTAATTTACAATGACTTGTATTTTGATAACATAAAAGTCTAATATTCTTGTTTCTGTCAGTGTGAATATAATGAACGGAAATATAACGTATTAACATAGTTTTATATTATCTAAGAATTGATCACTGAAAAAAAAAAAAAAAAAGAATTGATCACTGAACGGATAGTGGGAAATCCCACGGAACCCTGACATCTTAATTGGTTCTGCAGTTGGAGCCATATGGGCTCAGACTATGCCAATTAAGACAAAATTATAATAAATGCAGGTCAGAAATAGTTTTTTTATTTCTTACCACTCTCACTACAGAAGGGCAAACATGAACTTAGACTGTCCAGTAAAAATGACCATGTTGCTACCAAGGACATACACTGGGCATACTGGAAATTGCACATAACAAGGTTAATTTGGAAGACTGAACAGCCTATGCGTAATATAATCATGTAATTTATTCCCAAAGTACTGACTACCATGATGTACTCCATTAGAGTTTAACATATTTTAAAGATTTATTTTATTTATTTGAGAGATAGAGTGTGTGTACATGCACATGTTGGGAGAAGGGCAGAGGGAGAGACTCTCAAGCAGACTCCACTGAGTGAGGAGCCCCACACCAGGCTAGATCTCATGACCCTGAGATCATGACCTCAGCCTAGATCAAGAGTCTGACATGTAACTGACTGAATCACCCAGTCACCCCCCTTAAAGTATTTTGAACAGAGCAATCTATGCAATAAAAGTAATAACACTTTTTGAAGTTAAATAGTTTTAAAATCCTATGTCTGGTTACTTAATTCACTAAGAAATTCCAGAAATAGTGTTCTACTGGAATCATGGCTAGATGTATGCTGAATATTTTGAATACAGACTTCATTTTCTTCATTGCTAATCAAGAAAAGATTTCAGTTAGGTAATTGCAGGTCTGTAAAGGATGCTTCTGTATATCATCTAAAACAATAGGACAGATGTAGTGAAAAGAAGGGCCGTCTGTACTCCAATGTTTATAGCAGCAATGGCCACGGTCGCCAAACTGTGGAAAGAACCAAGATGCCCTTCAACCAATGAATGGATAAGGAAGATGTGGTCCATATACACTATGGAGTATTATGCCTCCATCAGAAAGGATGAATACCCAACTTTTGTAGCAACATGGACGGGACTGGAAGAGATTATGCTGAGTGAAATAAGTCAAGCAGAGAGAGTCAGTTATCATATGGTTTCACTTATTTGAGGAGCATAACAAATACCATGGAGGACAAGGGGAGTTAGAGAGGAGAAGGGAGTTGAGGGAAATTGGAAGAGGAGGTGAACCATGAGAGACTGTGGACTCTGAAAAACAATCTGAGGGTTTTGAAGGGGTAGGGGGTGGGAGGTTGGGGGAACCAGGTGGTGGGTATTGGAGAGGGCACGGATTGCATGGAGCACTGGGTGTGGGGAAAAAACAATGAATACTGTTACACTGAAAATAAACTTTAAAAATTAAATAAATAAAAAAACCCCAAACAATAGGACCATCATATTATTGTTTTGCATAATGTTCTTTGCCTACTTTCTTTTTTAACTCTTGTATAAATTAAGTCCCCAACAAGATCTCTCCCTTGTTCTTTCTGGTCCTTTCTAATAATTGTAAGGATATTGAGTTTTGTCCATATCAATTTGCTGAGTCTGACAGTGTGAATAGGGCCTTATGAAAGAGTTTTATCCTTTGGTTATCACATGGACAGGAAAGGTTGGTTACCCAGTGACAGTAATGCTTTGAGTAATTGTGGTGAACTCCTAAAAGCTAACAGAGCTTTTTTTAAGTGTATGTCCCTGAAGTTATGACATCATTTCTCCATAATGGCATGAATATGTCAGTCGCCTGAAAAGCAAAGAAAATGATGCTGACACCTCTGGAGTGACGGCATGAGGCCAGAGTGTTAGTTTTATATTTTTAGGAATCATATTGTCAGGTATATGAAATGGTGACTACCAATATAAATGACTAAAGAGAGGGAAAAGTCCCGGCGATGAAGAAACAAGGGCAACAGAGGCAAAGGAGAGGCATCACTGCAATTCAGTTACTTGAGATAAAACAAGCCGGTATCAATCTCAATCAAAATGTGACTATTGCTAAATCAATTCTAATTGTAGAAAAACGGAAAGCCCATTGAAAATTCTTGTTTTGGACCACAAGGGAGGCACATAACTCATAAATGGATTGATAAAACTTTTTAGCAATAGTTACAAAATTATAATTGAAATTCACATGATTGACACTCTGAAACATTTTCTGAAAACAAACATGATCCTTCACAGACCTGACAGCATCAGATGGTGTTACTCAGACCCATGGAGAACAGCCACAAGTTAATTAAAAGACCATAGATAATTTATGGGTTTTCCAGAAAATGATCTAATACACAAAATCTAACTTTAGAGTGTCCCAAAGAATGTGCAAATTATTATCTTAATGATAACTTTGTAAGCTATATTAAAAGAAAACATTTAAACATTTAAAAAGAAACGCTTCTCCTAACCAAAAAACCTTTCCTGAGGTGAGGAAGTACTTTCAATTAATTGCATGGGTCACTCATAATGAAAATTTTCTGCATCCCGCCAATTAGTTAGCCAAAGCAAGATGAAAATATGTTTTGAAATTGTCTGAGACTATTGTACCCAATCAGATTAAAAAAAAATATCCTTGCTTGGGATTATCAGGGTAATTATAATTAGAAATAAAATTGACCATTTATAATGGACCTGAGTATTATACCAAGATGAAGCATTCTCCCTTTAAAACTTCTAATGTTAGATCTAATTGTTATGGAACTAATAAGATGAAACATAAATAGAAATAATTCTTAAAGAGAAACAGTACCTGAGAAAAATGCAAATATTGATTCTTGGGCAAAACTAACACAAGAATTGGGTTGAAGTACTTGTTGAATATATACTGTGTGCGGATGTCTTAGGCATTAAGAGTGCAGTGATGAATAAGAAAGATAAAGTATCTCTCTCATGGCATTTACTTGCTGGTGGAGGAGACCGACAATAAGCAAACAAAAATAAATAAGTAGGAATGCATGCTGTGAAGAATATAAAATTGGGTGATATACGGAGAATAAGAGAATAACACTTTCAACCGGATGGTCAGAGACAACCTCAAAAAGGGATGTACAAGGAGGTACACAGAAGCACAATACATTCCATTAAAAAAATTTAAAATCACCTCAATGCCATCAATATTAGGAATACTAGATCGATTATGATAGATTTATGTAATGTAGTACATACAAGAAAGTGTAACATATGTAGTACAGTTTTAAAATTTCCACAGTATATTGTGAAATTAAAAATTGATGATGCCAATGTTACATACTGTATGATAATATTTATGTAAAAATAGTATTAATTTTTATGGTTGCATACATATGTCAATGCGTGCGTGGATACCTGAAATTACACATAACAAAATATAAGTAGAAGTGACCTTGGGGAGATGAGTGGATGTAGACATCCAAGTTGGTGATGATTAATGGGGACTTTTGCCTTAGCAGTTATTTTTAAAATTTTATAAGTAAATGATACTCAGATAATAATTTTATAATAAAAATTAATTAAAAATTAAAAGTAGGGCAATTTGATGTTGCCAGAGGGAAGGGGGGTAAGAGGTGGACAAAATGAGCGAAGAGCGAAGGAGGTCAAAGGTAGAAACTTTCAGTTACACAAAATTATACAATAAACGTCATGGGGATATAATTTAGAGCATGGTGACTATAGTTAATACTGTGTCGCATATTTGAATGTCGCTAACAGAGTAAAAAAAGTTCTCATCACAAGAAAAAGATATATAACTATGTGTGTGGTGATGGATGTTAAGGAGACATACTGTGGGGATCATTTTGCAATACATACAAATATCGAATCATTGTGTTGTACACCTGAGACAAATATAATGTTATATATCAATTGTAACTCAATGAAAAAGGTAAGACATTCTGATAACATAAACCAAAATTACATTTCAACTTTATTAATGCAGTCTTGAGAGCATTGTTTAAGTAAACTCTTTTCTGTATAAAAATTAGTAGCCATATCTCTTCACGACTAACTATACTTAGAGCACTTATACTCAAAGTTGAAATCACTGTATCGGTAAAGTCATTATGTCTATATATGACCATGATCAAAATAAAACAAATGTGAAAAAAATAAATAAAGTTGTCTTAACCTTCATTATTTAAAACTCACCCAGAAAAACAACTTAATGATAAAACACTCTGATAAAAAGTGTGATGGGACAGAAGTTCTGTCAGTTTTGATTACTTTTCAGGTACATCAAGGAAACATGAATTACACTGATCTCTTCAGATAATCTACTTTGAAAGGCGGATTACCATACTTCTGACTGAATAGTTTTCTTCAAGGACAACTTAAAAGTTGATTTTTGTAAAGCTAAGACATTGCGGTTTTGTTTGTTTGTTTTGTCATGGATAAGAGTGATGTTTTAGCAGATGCTGGAGAAAGAGTATGATTGATTCCCAAGATTAGCACTAACCTCAAACACCAATATCTCTCTCCATTAAACTTAAAAGCTTAGACCTTCTGTGAAAGGAAACCAAGAGAGTCACAAAATAGAGGAATGCTCTTTCTTCATAGTATTCCTTTAACAGTTCCAAGGGTCTTTAGGAAAAACTAACACTTCCCCTGTTTGGATTAATATGAAGCACATTAACCATTAAAAAGATAATAAAACTACATCAAAGTTGATTATTATTCACAAAGATATGCAAGTAGCTATAATCAGGAGTTTAAGATGGCATATTTTTCCTAAGTAGAAAATATTCATTTAGATGTTTGTAGCATTTCATTCTTCCCTTGACTATACAACATACTAAACAGTGTGTCAGAATATATTACTCGAGTCTTCTCTCTCTAATGGTAGAGAGCAAAGCTTGCAAAGCTTTTACTACCATGGATTTCAAAATTGTGTTTCAAAAGAAAAAAATAATGACATCTATGAGGACATCCAGTGCATGTCATCATCATGGCAATGTGGATTCTCCTTATGGCACTAAAATTCCTTGAAGAAGAGGATCCCTAGAATATCAGAATCTACAGCAAATAATATGCCCAACATTACTGATTCATCAGCCACATAAATACTGTAATGTAAACTATATCAGTATCCTAGAAATAATCACATCCAGTAGATATTTTCTTTACCTAGAATTCTAATTATGTCCTTTTTCTAGACTCTCCAGTACAGCTACTGGTGAGATGCAAGTAGCATAGTAAAACCTCAGCTGTAGATTAGATTTAGGGTGAAGAACACTGGAGAAAATCTTAGAATACCTCGAACTCAACATCATGGTACCCTATCTGACAGCATCCACAGGGCAGTATTAGCCTTTGGAATTGATTGATATTTATCTCCCCTCCACGCAAAACAAAACAAAACAAAACAGCTGTATAATCTGGAAATAAATGTACCTAAGTATTTAAAGTGTAAGGGTCTAATTAACACTTAATCAGGAGTTTTCTGCTCTGTGAGACTATCCTTAAAATCCCATAGGATTACTAATAAGACTAAGATGATTTTGACAAGATATATTGCAATTTCTTGTACAAAGGAACGCATCGAAGAATTATTAATCCTTATTTATTGCAATGGTTTTCCTTTGTCTTCATGAATTCATAAAATATATGAATAAGAAAATTAAATGTCACTCAATGTATTTATAACAAAACAATTTGGAAGAGCCATATAAATATCACATTACTCTGATAATAGATTCAAGGTCATGCAAGAAATGTATTGGCTAAATGACCATAGAGATTGCATTTTATTCTGCAATGCTAAGCTGAATGACTAGAGCAAAGTGTTGAAACAGCATTTGAGCTTCTATGATTTTAAAATATTAGAGCTTTTAAAATATCTTCATGGAATTTGCATTGCAATGTGCCTTACATATTAGGTAACACAATTCTATCTTGGGACGTAATCTGATGGCATCATCACACACAGACACATTCATCATCCTGTCCTGCAGATGCACAAAGGAGAATGTCTTCTGAGTGTAACTCACATCCCACTAACTTATCATATTCCTGTTGACTAGCAGGCAGCTGAAATAACTTAATGTGCTTTGAATATTTAACCCAGAGTAATATAAGAAAACATCTGTCACTTACGTTTTTGAGTCATCCCATAACACACAATAGGGATTCAAAGTACCCTAAAAATAAGCAGAGAAAGAAGAAATGTCTCTTGAATACATACAACAAAAATGGAAGTTTTATGTGAAATGCAAACAGAATGGCAGCTTTCTTATCTTTCAGTATGATACTTTAAAGACTCCATCTCTATTTATTTTGCATAAAAAATTTGTCCTTCCTCAGCGTTAGTGATGCATTTCATTAAATTCTAATCATGAAAACAATACGTTTATTACAAATGTCATAACCTGTATTTAGTTTTTCTTTTAAAAATTGAAAGTGAAGCTCTCATTTGGCACAAGGTCCATATTTTGATAGTTTACAAATTACCTAATTTGTAAAAGATTTCATTTTTTTTAACCTGTAAAATATTAATTGTTGGATTATTTCCTTTCTGAAGACCAAAGTACCTACGCAGTGTAAATCACAGGGAAACACTCTGTATTACGCACACGTTACAAACACAACCACTGCCACCCTTATTAGTCTCTGGTTGTCGCCTTCCTAGGGGCAAGAGATGGTTATATTAACTGTCCATTTCCAGAAAACGTGTTGGATAGCGATAGCTTCTTCTTCTTTCCTCCTTTTTTTTTTCTAAAAATGGGTTATTAATAGCTGCATTTTTTAAAAAAACCATTTTATTCAATAATGATGATGAGTGAAATAAAAATCGATGCACCTCATAGCATTCTCTGAGTTAGCTTTCCCTTAAAGTATGAAGAATGAAGTGTCATTAAAGGGATTTTAAGTATAAATTTGTACATGATGTGCAAGCTCCTCTGCCCCAATGTGCCACCTCCTCCTAGCAAGTCACGACTGCCCTTTTGGTGTGTATTTCACAATTAGTATGAACTAAACCAGATCCACTATTTAATAACCCCTTTGTATGTCTTCTTAATTATAATAGTCATACCTATAGAGTGAAGATAGAGAAAGAAGCATAAAATAGGATGTTCTTTTGAATTTGGAAAGAAACATAAAGTTTTTTTTTTTTTTTCTAAAGATTTTATTTATTTATTTGACAGAGAGAAATTATAAGTACACTGAGAGGCAGGCAGAGAGAGAGAGAGAAGGAAGCCCGATGTGGGACTCGATCCCAGGACCCTGAGATCATGACCCGAGCGGAAGGCAGTGGCTTAACCCACTGAGCCACCCAGGCGCCCCAAGAAACATAAAGTTTTATCATTTCCTTCCTATAAGAGTAATCTAAAGTGTAGAAACGCTCAAGTCCCAGTAGAGCTATTATTATCGTTTAAAGACCATCTCATTCGTTTGAAATCAATTGAGAGAAAATGCAGATGTGGCCACATCTAGTCCAGGGCAAAATGTTATTGTTGTTGTTGTTGTTTCTTAAATAGCTCACAATGTTACATTAGTTTCAGGTGTCTAACATAGCGGTTACACAAGTTTATACATCATGGCTTGCAATATCTTCTCAATCAATAGATTATTTTGTATTGAATCATGTCTAATGAAAATATGCTAAAAAATATCAAATATTTATTCAGTTCAATAATTGTATATGTATGAGTAGCCCCCCTGGCCCTCAGGATGACGCCATGAGGTTTTCATTATCTTGGGAAGTGCTTTCTGTTTTAAAGAGTACTAATTGTCTAAGTGTTTTCTTTCTGTCTGTCTGTCACATTCATTGGGCCTTATTTTGCCCTTTTGAAACTAGCTAAAAATTCTTCCTTTATATGATGCTATTCTACCCATGAAGAGCCCTCTTCTTTATTAAATGTACGCTGTTTGTTTCAAGTTCTCTCATTCTCCACATCACTCATTTCTTAGAGCACATAGTTTTGAGGTGTGTTTAGGGAAACCATCAATATGTGTCCCACCTGTGCAGAAAAAAGTGGTGTTATTGTCCCTCCCCTGTAAGATGCCATATTCCTAATATTGCAAGCTATGACTGTATCAGATATTTTGGGAGTCTCTTCCTCACCTTGACTACTTATACATTAAAGTCTCCTAGGAGAGACTTTTTGAATCCTGATTTTGAGATCCCACACATTCACTATTGATTCAAAACTTTTTAATTGTTACAGGATTAAGAAACAAGCATGGTGTCTATCCCCTCATTGAACCAAATCATTAATAAAAATGATGACTAGGTCAAGGAAGATAAAACCAGCTTTTGGCTCCGTTCCATAGGTGGACATGCTCCTTCCCTGGCTGCGACCCCTACACCTCAGTCTTGTTTTAGTAGATAATCACCAAAGTATATCCAGCAAAACAACCTCTTTAAAAGTCTAGGCAGGGGCGCCTGGGTGGCTCAGTGGGTTAAGCCGCTGCCTTCGGCTCAGGTCATGATCTCAGGGTCCTGGGATCGAGTCCCGCATCGGGCTCTCTGCTCAGCGGGGAGCCTGCTTCCCTCTCTCTCTCTCTGCCTGCCTCTCTGACTACTTGTGATTTCTCTCTGTCAAATAAATAAATAAAATCTTTAAAAAAAAATAAAATAAAAGTCTAGGGAGGCTCTTTGTAAAATGTTGCCTAAGTGCTGTTTACTGTATCTGTTCAAAAATTTCACTAGAAATAAACATTAAAAATAGTGATTGTAAAATTTGTGAAATCCACCCCAATTTTATTTTTCATTATAATTAGGACATTTGACTAATTCTAATATTTTAACATCATTACCAAAATCCCTCAAAGTCTGCATATCCAAGGTATCTTTCTTCTTGTCAAATGCTAATACCTATAAACAATGCTCTTGGCATAAAAATGCTCCTTCCCTAAGAAGGTTATAGCCTCAAGGAGGTTGATGAGGAACACACATATGTGTGTTTATGTTTATATATGTTAATATTCATATAACAACAAAGAGACATGGTTTTATAAGTGTCACTTGTCATAATATACTGTGTAAGGGAGAAATGAGGGACATCATGGCTTGTGTTAGATCAAGTTTATCAACTAAGTGAGTCTTAATGTGGTTCTACATGAGGTATAGATCTAGGGAGGGTCACAGAAGGGAAAGGTGCTTCAAACTGTTTTCTTTTCTATTCTTTCCATTTCTTTTTTTTTCTAAGTAGCTTTCTTCCCCTGTCCCATGAGGTCCTATCTGGTTTTAGTTAAAATTTTCATTCAGTCTGTGACTTTCTAAGAAATCTTTACTATAGCTACAATGTTGTATCATAAAGCTATACTACATTTTATCAGGGAATTTGTTCAAAAGATCTCAGAACACTTTATAGAAAATAAATTATCCTTGAAATATCACAATGAGGGGTATGGGAGTATATTTTTCATGAATATAGAAGCTAATTATGGGTGAAGAACCTGAGATAATAATTCTTCTGAATCTAGTTTACTTCTTTTAGTAAAGTATGAGTTAGGTAAACTTAAATTTCTATGTAAACCAATATAGGATACTGATTATAGGATTACTATTTCATATTTAGAATTCATAACAAGTTATAACAAAAAATAATACTCAGAAAGAAATATAAAACAACCTTAATTGTTTGGATATCTTTCCTTTTTAAATCCCCTAATGAAACTGATTTCTATTTTCAGATAAAAGAATAAAGGTGAAAAATGCTTATTCTACTCTTAATCCACACCATCGTAAACCTTAGTTTTATCTTCTACCTTCTTCATCCCTCATCTCTTCGATTTTATCTCATGCTTCTCTCTCTTCTTGTCCTTGTGAAAATTTCAAAAGTATCTACTTGAAAATTATTATAGGTTCCAAAATGCACCACTCAATTTTGTGTTTCACTCTACATTCTGGAACTTACACATGACAGACACCATCTGTAAGGGTTCATTCTTGTGTAGTTACCAACACGTAGGTCTGTGAGCTGAGGTCAGTTATTTAAATAATTGAAGTTTAGAAAAATAAGCAGAACAAACAAATTAAAGAAATCTTAGTATCTGGATAGACCAGGAGCTTAAAGAAAAAGAATGTGCAATGGAAAACATAAAGCAAACATCAATGATGAGTGAATCCTAAACATGAAAAAAAAAAAAAAAAAACAACCACTGTCTAAAAGGTTCTGCTGGGAAACCACTTGTTAAGTATTTGTTATAATTTCTAAACACTTTTCTCAAAGGTACTCTGCTACAAGATCTGTTATGAGGAATTTACTGGAAATTGATAACAGGAAATGGTGAGCCCAACAGAGAGTAATAAAATGTAATGACAGGAGCAAGAGGATAATGGGTGAGCTATGCACTAGCCTATAGAAGTTGGTTAAAGAAATGCATTGGGGTGCCTGGGTGCCTCAGTGGGTTAAGGTTCTGCCTTCAACCCAGATCATGATCCCAGGGTCCTGGGATCAAGCCCCGCACTGGGCTCTCTGCTCAGCGGGGAGCCTGCTTCCTCCTCTCTCTCTGCCTGCCTCTCTGCCTACTTGTGATCTCTGTCTGTTGAATAAACAAGCAAACAAACAAACAAAAAGCATTAAACTAAGGAAGCAAACAATTCTCAACCAAATGAGACAATTGTGCTTAAGAAAATTCATTTCCGTAGCTGTCAATCTCATTGACACTTAAAATATAAAAACTGCATGTATTGAAAACTTTTGGAAAGGATACTTTATTCTTGAAAAACACATTTTTTCTAAAACAAGTAAACAAAGAAACAAACAACAAAGAACTTTCTTGACCCCATTCAAAATAGAATAGTTGAACTCAAGTTAAATAAATATTTCTACTCACCCGATTTTAAGGCATTTAAAAAATGTACCATGACCCAAATTTCCTCATTACCATAGTTGTTCAATATATAACTTTCAAGTGTCTTTAATAGTCTTTGCTGTTTTTTACTTTTACTTCTTTTCTGTTTCCACATCAACAAACCAATGTACCTATTTAACAATATAATATATCACTGGCTTTGTCAATGTATTTCTATAGGTGGTTCTCTTTTCCTTTGATCTGCATAACTTTTCTTTTTTCCTTTCTTTTCTTTCTTTTTTCTTTTGAATAGAAGAGGGAATTTGGACATCCTTTCTAGTTCTAGCTCTCAGTGATTCCTAAATGACTTCATAAGTGCATTCCTCCTCTTTCAAAACTCTCTTCCAAGTCAGTTTTTTTTTTTCCCTATAGAATACCCTAAATACATCTCCCTATGGTAAATTACTCTCACTATGATAAATTTCATTTAGTCATTCATACAAAAAAATAAATCACTTAGTAAACACGTATTATATTCCAGGTACCCTTTGAAGCACTGAGGTTATAGCAGTGAACAAAACAAAATTCTTGCTTCATAGATTTAACTATAGTGAAGGGGGCAGGGAGAGAGACAAAATAAAAACATAAATATATAACATGCTGGATGGTAATCTGTGCTATGACAAGAAGTAAATCACAATGAGAGGAAAGAATGGGAAGTGAATTAGTTGCAATATTATATACTGGGAAGCCTTCACCCATAAGACAATATTTGAGCAGAGATCTGAAGCTGATCGCAGAAAAGATAAGAGTAAAGTCACAATAAAAATGAGTGAAGACCAAGTTTCTCTAATTTTTCTTTGGTGTTATTCCATTCTGAGTAAATTCAATCCACATACTATGCTTACTACACTCCTGCTATCTTAGTGTTTTCCAATGGTTTTTTTCTGGACCTACTCTAGAATCAACTGGGGTGCTTATCAAAAATGTAGAGTCCTTGGCACCACATATTTTGAGATTGGGGCTATCCCTAGGAATGTGCATTTTAATTATTACTGCCTCTACATAGTTTTTATCCACATCCAATCTGAAGAACACTGCTCAAGACACACACAAGAGAAATTATATGGTTTCTTTCTCCCGTTTTTCTTCAAGCTTCCAAATGCTTAGTGCTCATATGCCATCACAACTTCCAAGTCTGGAAATGTCTAACTTTCCTGTACCTTTCATAGTCCTTTTAAAACAATACATCCTCTTGTCTATAGAGGTAAAGCAAACAAGCAGACGCGCATCTAAGGGCATGAAGAAGGGCACTGACTTCATCATAACTATATCAACATTTCCAATTTTCTGACTCAGATGTTCCAGGTTGACTCTCCCTGTCACATCTTCTAGTGCACTGTACATTGACTTCTTGCATGTAGATGGGAGGAAGATTGTTCAATGGACATTTCATAGGCTCTCTTTAATTTTCAAAATTTTAGCCATAAAGGTATTGCATTAAAAATACCTGGGTTTTGCCAAGCTTATGTTGTCTTTCTTTCTCTACTAAAGCTTAACTCTAGTTATTATATAACTGTACAAAAAGATTTTGGGAATCTCTTGAGAACATTTCCAAAATGACTGACCTGACCTACAAAAGACTATTTTAATATCTTGTGTATAATTCTAATACTACTTGAGAAAAGACACATTAAAAAAAAAAAAAAGCCTAAAGAATGCATGCTGGAGGAGGTAAGACCTTGTGGATGTAAATTTTTTCATCGTCAAATCTAAGACAGGCCCTGTCCCTAAAAGCTGATTAGTGAGAGTATTTCTTTAAACAATAAATGGCTTCATAGTTCCTGAAGGTATAATATACCACCCAGGAGTACGACACAGTTGAAAAAGGTTGTGTGAAACTCAACAACAGAAAATGATCTGTTGAATGTTCTCCATATCTTTTTTCAAGGTTATGTATTTTCATATGATATTTAAAAACAACTAAATTTGGTTTTAACACACTCTCTCTTCTCTTTTCTTTTTCTTTCCTCCTTCCCTCTTCCTTCCTTCCTTTCTTTTTCCCTCTCTCCCTCCCTCCACTTCTTTCTTTCTTTCTTTCTTTCTTTCTTTCTTTCTTTCTTTCTTTCTTTCTTTCTTTCTTTCTTTCCCTTCTGAAAGGGTAGCTGACAGACACCTGAAGTCTAAAGAACATCACTGAAACTACAATACTGTGTTTCTACTTAACAGGAGAATGCCTATAAAAGGATTTTTGGATAGATTTATGAGTGTTCTGTAGAGAGCTTCACATTGAGAACCAGTCAATATGGAAAAGAAGGAGCTGCCTTTCACTAAGGCAGACTGGTATAAAGACCACTGAAGTGAGAAATGCAGAATATTGTTTTATCAGGATGAGTCCCATCCGCGTTGCATAGCTTTTCTTGAGGAGTTCACAGCTACTCAGTTGGGGCATAAAGAAAGAACGTATATTCAGTTCAGCTTCTGCTATGGTTACTCACTAGCCCACATTAACCAGATGACACTATGTTTGTGAATGTGATAACAACTTGCTTCTCTAATTTCTGAGATAGATTACTAACCTGAATATACATTATTTCCCGATGAATACTGCCTGTTGGACATATGGAAAACAGTAAACAGTCGAACCACTATCAGGGATTATTTGTGTGTGTGTTCTTCAAAGAAAATCATTGCCTCTATGTAGGTATCTTAGAGTGCCTTACTACATGATTACATCATTTCCAACAATGTCTGCACAGGAGTCTGGTGTACCTCCCAACAAACACATACATGGGTTTCCTAGGGGCAGAAGTATGAGTTGGAGTGGCCAGGAACTTAAAAAAAAAAATAGTTAAATAACTAGATTTCATATATATGAAACAGACAGCTTAAGTCTTTTCCTTTTATAGCCCAAAGGATATTACAATGTATCTTAATAACACTTTTATAGGATTGTAGCAGAGGCAAGGGCAACTGCAGTGTTTTGCACTAGTCAGTCTATCAGCTACTAGCAAAGAAGTTCTACTAAATTCCTTCAAAAGCACAACATATCTACACATGCCAAAGTTGCCCCTGATGTCCAGCACCTGGTTCCATAAGGCCCTTCCCGTGGCTGCCTAGGTGGTGCTGTCTTGTGACATCCTCTGACTTTCCTTAACATCTCACAGCCACTTCACAGCTGCCATCTCATTGTCTGGTGATTCCTTTAATCAGGTTCCTAAAGCGCTGGTATGATAATCAGCAGGACAGAATTTAATCTCAGGTTGCTAATTAATTCTTATTGAATAATATATCATCAGTATTGCATTATGTCTGATTCAAAATGGCACTATTAATGCTTACATATATATTATCTGCATAATCTAAAATTAATTTTGCAATGTTCCAATGCAGCGTTATTAGTTTTCTACTGCTGCTGTACAGTTTACCATAAACAGCAGCATTGAATAACATGAATTTATTATCTCACAGTTTCTGTAGGTCAGAAGTCTGGTGAGATCAGCTGGATCTCTTGCTCAAGAGATGCACAAGGCTGAAATCAAAGACAGAATCGGCAGGATCACAATACTTTCTGGAGGATCTAGGGATAAACCCATATTTAGGCTCATTCAGGTTTCAGCAAAATTCAATTCCTTGCAGTTGTAGGACTGAGGTCCACATTTCCTTCCTGGCTGGCAACCATGGGTTGTGTTCAGCCTTTAAAGCCTGCCTACACACCTTGCTTGAGGCCCTTTTCTTCTTCATCATCAAAGTTAGCAATGGTAGTTGAGTATTATGTTGTATTTCTGACCACAGCCATAGGGAAAAGTTACCCACTTTTTATGGCTCAGGCGATTAAATTGGATCTACCCAGATAATCCAAGATAATTTCCCCATCTCAATGTGCTTACCCTTAATCACATTTGCAAAGTCCCTTTTGACATGTAACACAACAGGTTCTGGAGATTAGGACATGGGCATTTTGCGAGAAGGGGGGAGCATGCGTCTATGTACTATATAGAGGCTGATTAACTTTATACTGTAGAATCCAAATACACTTATCTCTGTAAATAAAATTTCATTGCAGAGCCACACCCATTTGTTTATATACTGTCTGGCTGTTTTCATGCTCCAACAGCAGAACTGAGTAGAAGGGACAGAAACCGTTATGGCTCACCTATCTAAAAATATTTGCTCTATGACTCCTAAGAAAAAGTTTGCTAATTGCTGCTCCAAAAATAGTGTACTTATTTGAAATCTTTTTGAAAAATATTAACTATATATTATGAATCAAAATAAACTGAATTTGGAATGTAAGTGGGAAGGTCGCTTACTCAAACTGAGGAATTTAGATATAACCAAAACAAACAAACAAACAAAGAAACCACAAAACTGTAGCTAGGAAACAACTTCCAACTCAATTTCTGCCAATGGCAGAGGCATCAATCTGCTTATTTAGTTAGTATTTCGAGACTTTTCCTTAAAAGTTACCAAGAACTTTAAGCAGGGGGAAAAGAAATCAGAAATCTCTTTCAAATGGACAAAAGCTCGGTAGAAAAGTAATTCAAAAAGTAAAGCAATACAAACACCCCTTCGTAGAAATTATATATGCACAGACTCAACTTTCTTAAGCTTTACCAAGTGATTTTTAATTCCTAGGGTTGTTATCAGCTGTTGATATTCAGCAAAATACTCACTGATGAGTGTTGAAATCTCTTCATTGTCTTTCATGCTTATCTAAGGGTTAACAAGCATATTCATTAGAGTCTTCCACTGTGTTTTCAGCTATGATTTACAAAGGTTGTGGCTCATGATTAATTTTAGTGTATACACATAACACAAACTCCATTTGTTAGCTTGATCCTGTTCGTATGCAAGCAAATATGGCAAAGAAAACAAAACCTACCAGCCCAAATTCCCATGAGATTTTTTTCTTTTTCCTTTTCTTTCTTTCTTTCTTTCTTTCTTTCTTTCTTTCTTTCTTTCTTTCTTTCTTTCTTTCTTTCTTTCTTTCTTTTTCTTTTTTTTTTTTGTGAATATGACCGATTTGAGAACTACGAATAAATTTTGTAGATTTTTTTTCAATGTTGAAAGACAGCAGTATCATGTTACCTACAGCACACGTCACTACTCAGAGGAAGAAATAAAAAGAAAGGCAAGACTGCAGACGGCAGGCCAGCGTAGTCCAATCTGTCTTTCTACTAGAAAGGGAACTGCATAAAAATATGCTTACATTTGGCAAAAGAATTTATCTTCAGGCTAACAAAGTTGATAGAGCATGAACTAACTAAAATGCATTTAATTTCTTATTCTTCTAACTCCTCTTTAAAGATGGAGATGTTATCCACCTTGGAAAGCCATAGCAGGTTCAGATCTGTCAGATCCGAGACATCTTAATGCTGGGTGTGTGTGTGTGTGTGTGTGTGTGTGTGTGTGCATGCGTGTATATATGGTGATTCTACTATATTTATTTAGGACTCAATAATTTTTTTCAATAAAATTAGTAACTTTCCTTATGCATTAGATAATCTAACAATATTGATAACCATCAATCTCACAACTGAAGAAATCTTAAGTAACATGAAAAATAAAATTCTTTTCCTGGAAAAGCAAATTTGATATTTTTTAAAAGTAAGTAATTGCTATGCCTAAGCACTACAGACCCTAACTCTAGAGGTCATCACAATAAAGCTGTAAAGCCCCCCAAACCCGAACTAAGAATAGCATCTGCGTCATTAATGATTTATGAGCTGGGTAAAACTGCAATTGGCTTTGCTAAATACAATTTGTAATTTCAGGATTCCATATTCTACCAACTATTTCTACTAGTTCCCAAGGGC
Source organism: Mustela erminea (assembly GCF_009829155.1). Classification (NCBI taxonomy): domain Eukaryota; kingdom Metazoa; phylum Chordata; class Mammalia; order Carnivora; family Mustelidae; genus Mustela; species Mustela erminea. The sequence continues at coordinate 110,911,283 of NC_045617.1, read as the reverse complement.
CCTATTATATTTAACATACTTTAAATGCTATTTGTTAAAAAGCTTTTTAAAAGGACACATTTCATTTAGGAAATGTTAACAGGCTTTTCCCTAGACTCACTATAACTATTAATTCTCATTCTTCATTTTTTTCTACATGGTATATGAAACAGATAAAATTTGCACGTCATTACTGTTTTCTGAGCTCAGGAAAGTGTGGTGCGTATTTTTGATATAAGAAAATAGGTGAAAGTAGACTTGATATTAGAAATATATCTAAAATAGTTCAATTTTAAAGGCAGAAACAGTGATTATATACAGTTATAATAAAATTTCAGCTTGTTCTCATCAATTCCTATTTTCATGTTTAAGATGTATCTTTTTTCACATTTAATGAAGGTCAATATATTCCACTATAGGCTCTTTGATGATCTCTTCAATGGAAATAAGCTAAAATTAATTTGTATATAGCATATTTTTCTAAGATTGGTAATAAATACTAGGATACTCAACAAATCAGTTACAAATCCCTTCCCTCAGTGAGTAGTAAAGTATTTTACAAACTCTAATTTGGGCGATAAGCATTAGAAATTCAAAACAGGAGACCAAGGGCTGTATGTATTGTATGGAAGAAGTGTGAAAGGTGTTTATAAAATAAAGGGGAGAAATGAGGGATCCCGCCACCCAGAGAAGCTCTGTTTTGTAGCTGTTAATTGGGCTAGCCTCTGAGGGCAGCTGGGCACTGCAAGCAAGGGGACAGTAGAAGCGTGTGAGAAGACTTGGCAATATTTTCTTCTCCAGCGTAAGCTTTTCTTCTTCCTCTCCTTCTCCCTCAGAATCCCTTTCAACAGATTTGTCTATTTTCTTTTGAATGGATGTCTTTTAGAGGGGAGATTATATTGTTTCGAAAATCTGCTCAACTCATATGCTCAAAATATTGAAATACAGCATTTTGTTCTAAGTGACCTGTGATAATTATCTCATTCTTATGTTCTGACTTTCCCTGTCACTCCAACTGTCTAGCTGGTGCTTAATAAAATGTGTTGATGATAAACTCCAGTTTTCATAGATAAAAAGTAATTTTCTGTACATGGTTTATCTCCTTTGTAAATTGACTGGCAGAATCCCCAGAAGAGAAGTTTGACTCAAAGTTTAAATCTGTTAATTTCAAATAGTTTGACTGAATTAACATTAGTGAGACGGTTTCATCAACACTACTGTTGAGGTTACTCGGTTACTCTTTCTTCAACTTCTGAAAAAAAGTCCTTTAATTAATATGTTCTCTAAATTCTCAATAGTGACTTTGTTTAGGAAAGTTTTGTTGATGTCCACTTACATAAGTGTTTTCTCCATAAGAAATATGATATTCACTCTGACATCGTATTGCTTTTTCTTTTTAGCAAAGAATTCTGGGAACTAGTAATAGAGATTACTATGTTTCACTGATGCTTACAACTGGTAGACATTATCATAATAATAAACAACAAAAACATAAGTAAATAAATATTTTTAAAGAAATTTTGAATGTACAAAAAAATAAGTTCTTTCTCAAAAGCAATGTTAAAGGAATTCCCAGTGTTCAGTGCAGTGATGAGATTAGGTAGAGATGAGATTATTCTTAGTATAAAGGAGGTAGATTTTATAGAAATAAAACACATTCTTAAAATTAAATAGAACTGGTATGGTCACATTTGGCAAAGCAGAAAAAGATCCAATAGTTTAAGTATTAGTTGTAATGTTTAAAAGTCATTACTAAGAGGTTTGAGATTTTCATTAAACAATCTAGGAAGCCTGAAGCATCTTAGAAAAAAGTGGTTTGCAGGGAAGATAATTGTCATTTTTTTATAAAACCAAAATTGGTTTTCTTTTTGGAAACCAGAAATTATAAAATAGGAGAGAAAGCATGGGTTTTGTAAACCAAAGGATTTGAGTATAGATTCTATTTTGCCATTCATTAAATTTATCAATTTGGGAAGATGACATTCTCTGCTTCTGTTATTTGTATGTAAATGTCAGCTTCACAGAAATTTTGCAAGGAATTAAAAAAAAACACCTGTGTAATGCAACACACGAGAGTGGCTCACTTTAATATAGGGAGTATCAAAGCATAATCAGCAGAGTCTTAATAGGAATCACTTTCCCTGTCCCTCCTCATCAGTGATTGAAGCATTTCAAGTGAATGTGTAAAGTGTAAGAAATTTTAAATTTCTACAGAAGGAAGGAGCAAGATTTAAAGAATTCCAGTTGTGGTTGGATGGATTCAAGAAAGGGTTCTTGTCATTCTGGAATGAGAGGTTTAGGTTTGGATTACTGGTGTACCCAGGTAGTTTTAAGAAGTCTTCCCTGATCCTGGACCCAGCACTATCAAATGCCATCCCACCCATTCTCCTACTCTGGGGTACTCAGAAGTTAATTACCTACCTTTGTGTTATGTTTAGAACTTCTATTGCTGCATGCATTTTACACCTACGCATTTATGCGGCAGTCTCCCCCACCATGTGGTGAGACACGTTTTTATTCATCTTGGTCTCCTCTACTGCTTGACTCAGAGCCCAATAAAGATGTGAACATAGAGAAACAATTTAATAATGATTATCCTAGATAAACTGAAGGGAATTTTATTACAGACAAAAACATAGGGTAATCTGGCATTTTTTAAAGCAAAATTCTACATTTTTATAAAACTTGATAAAAACAGTATTTCAAACTACATAGTCACCAGAAATAGGGTTATCAAAAATGCATGCACATCACTTGGTATTTCCTGGCCTTTGTTTCCATATAATATATATCTTCATGGAAATTACTTCATTTACAACCCTAAATAAAGTCTAGAAAAATGTGCTCTGAACAAGTGAGTGACCGTTAACCTTTTTTTTTTTTTAAAGGTAATTACTATAAGCAACTCAATGCCACACAGGTGATACTTACATTAGCCAAATGAGCCAGTTCTATCTCCAGGAATGAATCTGTTGTTTTGGGTTCAGGCCTTATGGTGACCACGATGATTTTGGAATTGACGACAGTGTAATTTCTGAAACAGAATAATTTTGATTAAAAGGAGAAAGAATGGATGACAAGTATGAATTCCTACTGCTCGGTACATGTTGGGATGCATGTTAAATAAATAAAGATATCCTAATTTATCTTAAGGAAAACAGAGAAACTGGGCAAACGGATTTAAAGCATGATACTAACGAACTCCTCATGGAAAGCTATGGTTCATTTCTTCTTATAAACAAATCCTATCTAGAACTAGAGAAGTTTGGGGGGAGGGGAAAGCTAGTGCTGACTGTACCATTTTAGAGGCAGGGAGGATGATAAGCACTGACAAGCATTCGATTCCTTAGATCTGATTCACCTCCAAGAGAGATGGATTGTGAATTCAAACCTTCAGGCAATCTTTAAATGAATATAACCCATGTATCTCAAGGTGGGCTTAACGGTTTTATTCTCCAGGAGACCCAATATTCTTCTTGTAAAGTGCTATCTTGGCGTTTTTTAGACTATCTCAAAATTTATTAAGATGAATGATTGGGATGTGGTTCAGCATGAAAACAAGCAGAGTTGAAATATAAATAACTGCTGTTGCTAATCATTGACCATCATTCATTTCAGCCATAGAGACTTACAGGCCACTTCTTTATCTCAATATGCTTCATGTAAGGAATTCATTTGCCTTTTGAAATATCTTACCAATTACAGTTCACTCACAAAGAAGTTTTAAATATATTTACAAGATACAAAAATTATCCATAAACATAAACATAAAACAGAACCAACTCTTTCTTGTACATATTGGTTTTTACTTAACATGTATAAAATGCCACACATCACCTCTTATTTAGAGATTTAAAGTTTAATTATGCTTTTAGCTATATATATATCTTCCATCCCTTCTTTTTGACTTGAAACAAACAACAGAGCATGTCCTTCCACAGAACAGGTAATGTACTGGGGAATTTGTAACAGGTATCGGAGATGAAGTAATTTAATTTTTCCCACTTTTTTTGTTACTTAAAGTGTTATTTATAGATAATAAAATTCACCAATTTTAAGTGGGCAGTTTAATGCTTTTAGTAATTGTATACTACCATACAAGCACCCCAAATCAAGACAGACAATTGATCCCTTACCCTGAAACACTTTTCTTGAGCTCTTTGCATCTGTTTCCCTCCTGTTCCCAAGGTTCTAGGCAACAACGAACATGTTGCCACTATAATCATGCCTTTCCTAGAATTTCATTTAAATACAATCAAACAGTACAAAGACCTTTGTGTTTGACTTAATTCACTTAGCATAATGTTTCTAAGATGCATCCATTTTGTTTCTCTTTATAGGTGAGTACTATTCCATGATATGGCTATAACACAGTTTATGACCCACTCATCAATTAAGTAAGTAACCTGTGGGTTACTTCTGATTTTTAACTTTTATGACTAGTACTATTCATATTTGGCTATTATGAATAATTGGTATACACACTTTCTACATAGACATGTGTTTTCATATGTTTTGGTATGGTATGTTAGGTATTTGGGTAAATACCTAGGAGTAGAACTGCTTGATCATGTGGTTTCATGTTTAATTTTCTGCATAAATGTCACACTGTTTCCAGAAATGGCCATCCCATCAAAATTATATAATTTGAATATTGTAGAACAATGTTGAACCTCACATTCTTTGTGAAAATATTTTCTCTAATGGGATGGTCTTTGCCTGATATTTCACCAGAAAAAAAAAAAAAACTGCTGACTCTGCCACCATGAAGAATTTACTATATTTAGTAATACAGGAACTATAAACATATTTTGTGTTGGATAACATTTTTTATGTTCTCTCTCTCTGTGTATTCAGTAATGTCAAGTAACAGGTACTTAAACACCTACGAGGCTTCATGGTATCTGGCCTAACAGTAAAAAGTAAAGAACAGCTAAGTAATTGGACTTTATAAATTGGACTTTATATTTCTTAGGGGAAGATATCTGCAAACAGAGAGGGCTGGTTAACTGTACTTTATTTCATTTAATACTAATTGAAGTCAGTTGCATTGAGAATGATTTGAGATAAGCTCTAAATGCCAAGTTCCCTTTGCAAATTTATTGTTCCCTATTTCTCTGAGTAAAAGTGTTCAGGGGATCAAGAGAGAATAGATAGAATTAACAAAGCTGTGAGGTGATGCTGGGCAATTAATTATATTAGCAGATATATTAGCAGATTAGCAGGATTCTCAGAGAATGACAAGGTGTATATAACTCTGGGTTGAGAATGTTTGTCTGTTGCCACCAAAAAAAATTATGAAGGTTCCCCCCAGGGAACAGTCCTGAGCACACAGATGCAAGTTCCTTTCCCAAATTAGCCTAAATATGTTTGATTTCTGGTTTGGTTACCTCGAAATAAAAATACTTACATGTCACTTTAATTCCTTTTGCCTCTTTATTCTGGTTCTATTTATAATCTCATTTCTTTGCTATAAATAAAACCCAGGTTAATTTAGCTCAATTGCTAAGTTTAATTTCATAAATGTTAGTTAAATTTGATGGTATACAAACATTTTATATTGTTTTAAAGTTGCCTAAGTGGTTCATTTACTGGAAAATACAGATGTGAGTATTCCAAATAGGAATTTATAATTCTGTCAAGACATTTATGAAGTTCTGTTTGTGTGTTTGGGCATGTGGGAATTCTGATCCTAGGAAACTGGGGTATAGAAAGCAAAGGGGCTAAGATGAGCAGCTTTCTGTAAGGTATGTTATTCTGGATCAGGTTTGCCAGCTTTTCATCTGGCCTTGTGGAGATGACCCCTAGAAGACAAAGCCCACCTTATGACTTCTGCTGTGTGTGTGAACTTATTTAGAATTCAACTGGGAAAGGATGCATGCCAATATAATTATGCAGATGGATGTTCTCATCACATTCATGTGAGTACTCTCCCCCACCTTGTCCTACTAATATGTAACGATCTCTAGCACAACATCTATTAATGATATGTAAGTCTCCTTCTACACGATTATAAGTCCAATGAGGGCAAGATTTGTATCTAGCATTTATATATCCTCATTTGCATTATGCTTCACACATTTTAGTGCTAACACATGTTTAAATATCATATTAAATAAACATATAATAAACAAAAATATCAAACTTTGGATCAAGTTGGATTAAAATGTAATGCCATTATCATGGCATTAAAATGCTTAATGAAGGAAAAATAAGCAAATTTACACTGTGCAGTGGGTCCCTTTTTAAAAAGTGTACAGCGGGGGCGCCTGGGTGGCTCAGTGGGTTAAGCCTCTGCCTTCGGCTCAGGTCATGATCTCAGGGTCCTGGGATCGAGCCCCATATCAGGCTCTCTGCTCAGCAGGGAGCCTGCCTCACCTTCTCTCTCTGCCTGCCTCTCTGCCTACTTGTGATCTCTCTCCTCCTGTCAAATAAATAAATAAAATCTTTAAAAAAAATAAAAAAATAAAAAGTGTACAGTGTGTGAAAGTATCTTTAATTTATTCCATCAATTTATTCTAATCTGCATAAGTGAGTAGCTGGCTCCTTATGTGCCATGTCAGGCTTTGTGATCTACTAATGCTTCCTGGCTGGGTACACATTTATATTCACTGCTAGAAAGGCAACTCTTATAGCCAAATGGATTTCATGACTAAAATAATAAAGTTCCTTTCTGTTCTTGAGATTTGTGCTAGTTGGTTTGGCTAAAACATTAAAAAATGTGTAGAGTTATTCATTCAAAGGAGACCCAAATTATTGGGTTATCACAATTGCTATTATAATATTATATTATATATTATATACTTTATAATATAGAATATATTGTTATAATATATAATATTATTATAACACAATTGTTAGTCAATTATTACAAAGGCTTAAGGCACTTCATGTATATAAACCATATCTTAAAGAGAGTAAAAAAGTGACTATAAAATGGAATGTAGCTGTTTACAAGAGACTCACTTTAGGTATAAGAACATACACAGGCTGAAAGTGAAAGATGGAAAATGATGGCCATTCAAATGGTAACCAAAGGAAAGCAAAGATGGCCATATTTGTTATGGACAACTGTACTTTAGATAAAAAACCATAATAAGAGACAAAGAAGACCATTAAATACTGTTAAATGGACCAATTCACCAGGGAGATATAACAGTTATAAACATATACACATCTAACAGCAGAGCACTGAAATATATGAAGCAAATGTTGACAGAATGAAAGAGAAGAATAGTAACACAAATATAGTAGATTTCAATTCAATAGCCCACTTTCAAAATGGATAAATCAACCACATAATACAGCAATAAGAAATAAAGGACATGAACAACACTAAGGATCAGCTGGATCTAACAGATATATAAAGGACACCCTACCCAACAACAGCAGCTGGATCTAACAGATATATAAAGAACACCCTACCCAACAACAGCAGCATATACGTTCTTCTCAAGTGCATATAGAGTATTCTCCAGGATAAATCACAGGTGATGCCACAAAAAGAGTCTTAACAAATTTAAGAAGATTGAAATCATTCTATCTGTTCTGACCACAGTGGAATGAAGCTAGAAATCAAAGACAAAAAAGAAAAAAACCTGGAAAATTCACAAATACATGGAAATTAACTAAAATATTCTTGAACGATCAATGAACCAAAGGACAGATCACAAGAGAAACTAGAAATATCTTGAGACAAATGAAAATGAAAACACAACGTATCAAAACTAATGGGATACAGCAAAAGAACTAAGACAGAAATATATAGTGGTAAATGGTTCCATTTAAAAAGAAGAAAGATCTCAAGTCAACAACCTATTTTTTATATCTCACAGAACTAGAAAAAAAAAAAAAAACTAAAACCAAAGTTAGTAGAAAGAAGAGAACAATAAAGATTAAAGCAGAAACAAATGAAATAGGGAATACAAAAATAATAGAAAATATCAACCAAAATAAGAATTAGTTGTTTGAAAAAAGAAATCAACAAAATTGGCCAACTCTTAACTCAACGAACTAATAAAAAAGAGAAAACTAAAATAACAAAAACCAGAAATGAAGAGAGGAGACCTTACAACTGATGCCACAGAAATAAAAATGGTTACAATAGACTGTTATAAAACAACTACAACTACATGCCAATGAACTAGATAACTTAATTGAAATTCCTGTTAACATAAAAGCTACCAAGACTAAGATTCAAGAAGAAATTAAAAAATGGAACAGACCTATAACTGGTAGAGATCGAATCTGTGATCAAAACCTTGGACAAAGCAGGAAAAAATATACAATGGAAAAAAGACAGTCTCTTCAATAAATGGTGCTGGGAAAACTGGGCAGCTATATGTAGAAGAATGAAACTCAACCATTCTCTTACACCGTACACAAAGATAAACTCAAAATGGATAAAAGACCTCAACTTGAGACAGGAATCCATCAGAATCCTAGAGGAGAACATAGGCAGTAATCTCTTCGATATCAGCCACAGCAACTTCTTTCAAGATATGTCTCCAAAGGCAAAGGAAACAAAAGTGAAAATAAACTTTTGGGACTTCATCAAAATCAAAAGCTTCTGCACAGCAAAGGAAACAGTCAAAAAAACAAAGAGGCAACCCACGGAATGGGAGAAGATATTTGCAAGTGACAGTACAGACAAAAGGTTGATATCCAGGATCTATAATGAACTCCTCAAACTCAACACACACAAAACAGACAATCATATCAAAAAATGGGCAGAAGATATGAACAGAGACTTCTCCAATGAAGACATACAAATGGCTATCAGACACATCAAAAAATGTTCATCATCACTAGCCCTCAGGGAGATTCAAATTAAAACCACAATGAGATATCACCTTACACCAGTTAGAATGGCCAAAATTAACAAGACAGGAAACAACATGTGTTGGAGGGGATGTGGAGAAAGGGGAAGCCTCTTACACTGTTGGTGGGAATGCAAGTTGGTGCGGCCTCTTTGGAGAACAGTGTGGAGATTCCTCAAGAAATTAAAAATAGAACTTCCCTATGACCCTGCAATTGCACTCCTGGGTATTTACCCCAAAGATACAGATGTAGTGAAAAGAAGGGCCATCTGGACCCCAATGTTTATAGCAGCACAACACCACGGTCGCCAAACTGTGGAAAGGACCAAGATGCCCTTCAACAGACGAATGGATAAGGAAGATGTGGTCCATATACACTATGGAGTATTATGCCTCCATCAGAAAGGATGAATACCCAACTTTTGTAACAACATGGACGGGACTGGAGGAGATCATGCTGAGTGAAATAAGTCAAGCAGAGAGAGTCAATTATCATATGGTTTCACTTATTTGTGGAGCATAACAAATAGCATGGAGGACATGGGGAGTTAGAGAGGAGAAGGGAGTTGGGGGAAATTGGAATGGGAGGTGAACCATGAGAGACTATAGACTCTAAAAAGCAATCTGAGGGGTTTGAAGTGGCGGGGGAGGGGGTGGGAGGTTGGGATACCAGGTGGTGGGTATTATAGAGGGCACGGTTTGCATAGAGCACTGGGTGTGGTGAAAAAATAATGAATACTGATATGCTGAAAATAAATAAAAAATAAATTAAACAAAAAAACAAAAAACCTTCCACAAAGAAAAGCCCAAGAATAGATGGTTTTGCTGGAACAATTCCATCAAACATGTAAAGAAGAATTAACGCCAATTCTTCTCAAACTTTTCCAAAACATTGAAGAGGAGGACATACTTCCAAACTCACTTTATGAGACTGTCCTACCAAAATCAGAAAAAGATACAAGACGTGAAAACTACAAACTACAGAGCAATATTTCTGATGAAAAGAGATGCAAAAAACAAACAAACAAACAAAAAACTTAACAAAATACTAGTAAATCAAATTCACCAACACATTAAAAATATCATACAACATGATCAAGTGGGAATTATTTCTGAGATGCAAGGATGGTTCAACATATGAAAATCAAATTAACATACCACATTAACTGAACACAGGACAAAACAACACAATCATTTCAATTGATGCAGAAACAACATTTGAAAAAAATTCATCTTTTTGGGATAAAAACTCTTAACAAATTAGGCATAGAGGGAATGTATCTCAACATAGTAAGGACCATATACGAAAAACCCACAGCTAACATTTATAGTCAATAGTGAAAAACTGAAAGTGTTCACTATTAGATCAGGAATGAGGAAAGGATGCCATCTATTGACACTTTTATTCAACACAGTATTGCATTCTTAACCAAAGCAATCAGGCAAGAAAGAGAAATAGAAGGCAACCAAATGACAAAGGAGAAGCAAAATTATCTCTGTTCAAGGTGAAACGATCTTATAGGTAGAAAACCTTAAATATTTCACAAAAAACCCTGTCAGAACTAATAAACAAATTTAGCAAAGTTACAGGATACAACATTTACACTTAAAAATCAGTTGCATTTCTATACACTAACAAATAATCCAAAAAGTAAATTAAGGGGAAAAATCTATTTATAACAGAATCAAAAAGAATAAAATACTTAAGAATGAACATAAGGAAGTGAAAGACTTTTAAGCTGAAATCAAACAAACAACCTTGCTGACAGAAAATCAAAGAAGACACAAATCAATGGAATGATGTCTCATGTTCAAGAATTTGAAGACTTTTTTTTTTAAACTACCCTCCAAAATTATGGTATCTATACTAATGCTAAACTTCAAGGGAACAACTTTGCTCAATAGACAGAAAGATGTTGTATAATGGTAAAATGATCAATCCATCAGGAAAGTAAAATAATCCTAAATCTTTGTTCATCTAAATAAAACTTGGTTAAATTAAAAAAAAAAGAATTTGAAGACAATATTGTTAAAATGTTTGAACTATCCAAAGCAATCTAAAGATCAATGCAATTCCTAGCAAAAGTCACAATGACACTTTTTTTTACAAAAAAGAAAAAAGATACTGAAATTCATATGGATTATCAAAACACTCTGAACAGTCAAAACAATCTTTGCAAAGTATGACAAAGCTAGAGGTCTCATGTTTCCTTATTTCAAATACAAAGCTACAATAAGCCAAAACAATATGGTACTGGAATAAAGACAAGTGATAGATAAACCAACTGAACAGAACAGAAAGCCCAGAAATAAACCCTCTCATATGGGCTCAAATTATCCTTGACAATGGTGCCAAGGCTACACACAATAGGGAAAAGATAATCTGTTGAACAATTGATGCTGGAAAACTGGACATCCACATGCAAAGAATGGAATTGGACCCTTACATCGTGCTATATAAGAAAATTAACTCAAATAGATTAAAGATCCAAAAATAAGACTTGACACTATAAAACGCTTAGGAGAAAACATAGAAAAAGCTTTATGACATTGAATCTGGCAATGATTGCTTTGCTATGATACCAAAAGTATAGGCAACAAAAGCTCAACTAAACAAAGGGTACCTCATCAAACTTAAAAACTTCTGTGCAGTAAACAATCAACAGAGTGAAATGGCAATCTATGGGATAGGACAGAATATTTATAAGCCATATATCGGTAAGAAGGTTAATATTGAGAATATATAAAGAAATCCTAAAACTTAACAACAAAAAAAAACAATAGGGGGCGCCTGGGTGGCTCAGTGGGTTAAAGCCTGGGCTTTCGGCTCGGGTCATGGTCTCAAGGTCCTGGAATCGAGCCCGGCATTGGGCTCTCTGCTCAGCAGGGAGCCTGCTTCCTCCTCTCTCTCTCTCTGCCTGCCTCTCTGCCTACTTGTGATCTCTGTCTGTCAAATAAATAAATAAAATCTTTAAACAAACAAACAATAGGATTTAAAAAATGGGCAAAAGACTTAGACATCTCTCTAAATATGACATAGAGATGGCCAACGCAAATATGAAAGATGCTCAACATCACTAATCATCAGGGAAATGCAACTCAAAACCACATTAAGATATTTCATATCTGTTAGGATGGCTACTATCCAAACAAACATACCAAAACAATAAAAAAAAAAACCCAGAAAATAATAATTGTTGACGTTGTTGTGGAGAAATTGGAAGCCTTGGGCACTATTGGTGGGAATGGAAAATGCTATGGAAAACAGTATGAAGATTCTTCAAAAAAATGAAAAATAGAATTAGCATATGATGCAGAAATCTACTTCTGGATGTATATCCAAAAGAAGTGAAAACAGAATTTCAAAAAGACATTTGCACACCCTTGTTTATTACAGCACTATTCATGATAGCCAAGAAGTGGAAGCACCCTAAATATCTATTGATAGATCATAAAGAAAATATGGTATATACAGATCATGGAATACTATGCAGTCAAAAAAGAAGAAAATTCTGTCCTATGCTCTAACAAAGATGAACATTGAAAACATTATGCTAAATGAAACCAGTCTCTCTCTCTCTCTCTCTCTCTCTCACACACACACACACACACACACACACACAAGTAATGCAGGATTCCACTCATATGAGGTACCTAAAGTAGTCAAATTTTAGAAATAGAAAATCTCCAGAGGCTAGGAGGAGGTGAAAAAAAAAAGGGTATTGTTGTTCATGAGTATACAGTTTCAATTTTGCAAGATGAAAAAGTTCTAGAAATTTGCTGCACAATAAGGCACACTACTCTTCTGTGCATCTTAAGATGGGTAAATTTCATGATATGTGTTTTTTTACCACATTAAAGGAAATACACTGCAGTGTTACAAATAAACATCAGTGGAGAGGACTGTGGAACTTATTGTGCAAATAAAGTATAATCAGATAAGGTACAGTAAAGAGGTGTTAATGGTTTAATAAAAATTATTAAAATTACTATAGCCTTTTTCCATTTTTAGAATTAAAGTTCATGTAGCTTCTAAATTGAGAGTTTTCATAACTGTTTAAAACCAGCTCCTCAATTTAAATAAAACCAAAACAAAATAGATGACTTCATATATACTAGGAACTGGGATTTCATCAAAATATTAAGTTAAATATATTTATTTTTAAAACTAAAATCAGCTGATGGCTGCTAAAAAGTAGGATGGGGCTAATTTAGGACTTTAAAATGAATTAGAATTTTAGGTAGGTTTACTAAGGGATGTAACACCTAGAACTACGAAGAAGCTAAGTGATAAGAGATTTAAATTCACTTTCCAAAGGTATGGCCAAATTAAACTCAGATTTTTATAAGTAATATACTGAATGAATAATAATATTTCATAATATTAGTTATGCAAATTTGTTATGTCCATAGATAATTGTAATTTCTAGTGTCCTCATAATAGGATATTATAAAAAGATACAGGATATCACAAAACTACAAAATGTCACTGGAAACTCAGAATGAAGAGGCAAGATCCAAGGGTTAGGTCCTGAAACTGAAGAACAGGTGCTCTTTAAAGGACTCAACAATTTCAGGTTGATTGCCTTCAGAATGTATAGGTTTAAAAGTAATTATGTTTTCATTTTTTGATTATTTCTAATATAATTTAGTTCAATTGCTTTTCCCATTTGCTGTAATTCCTATAACATATGAACTCAAATGAGTTCCATTTGCTAAATATGAAAAAAATTCCATGTCATTTATCTTTATTAGGTTGGTACACCTGACAGCAAATTTATGGGGCTTTTGCATTATTGAAATTTTTTTTTCCTTTTCAAAAGATAATTTTCAAACCACTACTGGCTTGTGAGAACATAGCTCCTTTTTGGTTCATCTGTATTTTTCCTTGCATTTTAATATTATAGTGGAATTTGCATATAATTTTCATTAGATCTTTTACAATGTCATGAATGTTAATAGCTACATTAAAATGCTCTTTTTTTTCCTTTTTTTTTTAAACATGACTATATCTTCCACATGTCCTACAGGAAAACTATAGAGTACTCCTATACTCAAAAGTATTGTGATTTCATATAAAACTGGAATCTATTAAATGAATCAGAAAATGGACTGCTGACAACTGCTTCTTATGGATACACTTTTATCCCCCTTAGAGATAATTTCTGTACCATAAATTCCTAGAAGTGGCTGCATCAATGACAATGCATTTTTAAAGCCTCTTGATATTGCCAAACTGTCCTTCTAAAAGGTTATTACAGTTAAAAATCCTTCCGAGTGGTTTGGGAGCTTCTCAGCCAGTGAGAGGTTGCTAGTTTCTTGACTTGTTGGGGATGTGTGCTGGAGGCTTTGCCTCTCCCAAAAGATCCTCTGGCCCCTGCTGGCCAGCCTTCATCCCTAAAATGGTCATGAGGGGCTGGGAAGAGTGATAGCATCCTGCCCTGATGTCAGTAGCTTGGGTTGGGGCCACCAATTTGAACCCCAAGTATCCTTGAGTTTGCTCATACCTGGTCACCTTCTCCTTGACCTTAGGAGATTTTAGGCTTAAGAGCAATATGTATTCACACTAACACTGAAGTGCATTGTTTGTACTGCTCGAAGGAATCGATACTAGCATGACAGAGGAAGCAAGACAGCAGAACTCTCCTAAGTTTGGCAGAGAAGACTTGAGTTGGATTAGAACTCCGTCATCTACTGGATACATAATCTTGGGTAGGTCACTGAACTAAGAAGGTGGTCAGTCTCTCATGTGAAAAATTAGAATTCTAGATGGTACTAACCTTTAAAGGACCTTGCAGCACTAATATCCTGGTTCTATGCTTTTTGACTATTGAAAACTATCCTAAGAGGGATAAAAGTGGAAGGCTGAGAACAGCACATATTTAGTTTGGACTTAAGTAGAGCACTTCAGTTGAAGTGACAATCTGAATATACCTAATTATAAAAGGGAAGACAATAAAACAGCAAAATAAAAATTGGAGCTCAAACGATACTTGCATGCATATTAGGGCAAGAGAAGAAAATAAATCTCTAAATGAAAGAGTCAACATGCGAAGTTATTTCTGCCTATGTATGAAGGGAAATTTCTAAATTATATCTATCCAAACATTACATTAAGTTCTCCTTCTTAGTCCCCATGAGAGAAATTATGCAAAGTATTGTTTTGAAAATGATTATATCAAAATATAAAATTTCTGGAAACTTACTAGCAAGCCTAACATTATTCAGTGTATGGGAAACTTGGCTCTAATTGTTTCAACAGACAATGAGTAAAATGATCACTCAGAAAAATGTGTCATGAAAATCTGGTAAATAACTAAACATAAAGAGCAAATCTGTGTATTTTTGCATGTTGAATTGAAAGATATACCTTTTTCTACTGGGTTCCATTCACATAGTCTAATTAATAAGTAAAGCAATAAGATATATGTATTTTATTCCTCTGTACTTATATGGCATGTACACTAAACTTCTATGTACCTTATTATCTTATAAAAATGGCTTAAGTAGACTATTCTATCAGATAAGACAATTAATTATTCCAGTACATTTCTTGAACCTTTATTACTTACTAAGCACTATTCTGGAGTTTCAACAGAAGGGAAGATTTAAAAGAATTCAGACAGTAAAGTTAGCCAGGTTGCTGTTTAGTAAATATTTGTTCAGTGACTAAAACAAAGACATCACCCTTGTCCTTTAACAGACTTATTCTTATTTAACAGATCTATCATTGGTACAGTTACTAATTCAACTTTATGGAGTAGTTTTTTGATAAGAAGAAGAAGTTAAAAAACAAGCCTGAGAATGCTTAGTTACATTATTTTACTATATAAAATACAAGGAAGTGAGAAGTAAATGCTTATTTTTCTCCTTTGAAATAGTACTTAAACATTTTATTCTGAGTGTTCCATTGTTATTATTTCTGGTCTAAATGTGAATATTGTTTCCCTATAGTCATTTACCTAATTACTTTATACATAGAATGTATGAGTGGATACACATATTCATAAACTTTATAGGAAGATTGTTAAGGGCTTTAAGCAAAATAATACGTCAGAACTGCACAATTCTACTTTACTACAATAAAGACAAGGAATTTTTGAAGTTGGAAAAAACCTTTGAGTTTAACCGTACAATACACACACAAAAAAGCCAATGACTTGCCCCCAAATTTGAATCTATTTGTGTCACAGGTGGTACTAGGGGAGCCACTGCTCTGGACTATTCCCTGCTTTATCCATTAAATCATTCCCAATATACCTATTAGTCTACCCTAAATAAATTTTCAACACCCTTGACTTAAATTTATGGAACATGGGATAACCTGGCTAGGTGCGAGTGAAACCTATGATATTATGCAAAACAAGATTAATCATAATGCAACTTTGTTAGGCATGTGGGAGAAAAACTAATTCATAATCTGAACTATTTTATGTTGAATATTTTTTTGCATTCACTATATCCCTCAGCAGCAAATAGGGTGAATACTGCACACAGGTGTTTATTTATTTATTTAGTGCTTATATTTCAAGGCTGACCTGAAGGCAGACAATTTCTGAGTGACTGGATAAGTTTATAAATTCTTTGTTATGTGAGCTTAGAATTAAAATCCAAGTCCTCTGATTTTAAGTTAGTGTCTAATCTAGAGTTCTTAAAAGATTAGCTTCTTACAAATGAATCCCCTATGAAAATATGGGTCTAACTTGGAGTATCTGTGTATATTGGACTTCACCACATTTCTTTTCAAAGGAACAGCATACACAACGTTAGAGGATGTGTAAGTATAAATCTATTTTATCTGTAATTGTGCACACCAATGTGTTTTAACAAAACCAGTGGAAAAGTTCAGAGTAAACTCATTAGTTTTGAAAATCTGTTATTGGTAGAACAAAAGCAAACACAGACCAATTCAAATTCAGAAAGCCCAGATTCCATCCAGAGAAGAAGGGAATTAAAGAAAACTCAACTTTCCAGAGATGTCTCTTTGGTTGAAGGAGAGCCTGTGTTGCTGCTAGAGATTTACCGACTGTATTAATAATTTGCTGCACATGGAGAGATTTTCTCCAAAGAATCATGACTAGTCACTGCCGCTGCAGAAAACTTGGTTGCTTCATTGCAAGGCATTTTTTCTGCTGGACTGAACTCTAATTGTGTTTATTCTTGAGACTATTTGTTATGCTCCTGGTATAACTGTACACATCATTCACAGACTTTCCTCCCTAAAAACTTGAAGCTTTATTCATAAGGGTGTGAGTAAGAGCTCACTGCAAATGTGCCTATGTTTAACTAAAACAAAAAGGAAAAAAACTGGGTCTCCGTTATCCAGGAGTTGGGGTGGAGGAAACAGGTCTTCATGAGTGATATAGCATCGCTATCCAAGTAGGTGTGAATGATGTTTTCGGTGAGATCCGGTAAAGTAGTTAAGACAATAGAGCAAATACATTAACGTTTATAGAATTGCTATGTGTACTTGTTTCTTTTTATGTCTGGGAGGGAAGAAATCAATGGATTTCTTCCAGAAATAGTCCTCTAATTCAACAACAGCATTTTTCTTAATGTAGCTATAATTGAATATTTATTTAGAGGCAAATTGAGATCCTGTGCAAGTGAAGAACAAAGCATGCATTCCCAGTCATCGTGGCATTCCTTTAATTTCATGTAATGTTGATGAACAGTACCATTAAGTGCAAATAAAGAGAGAAGATAGATTAATTTTACAACAACCCATTCTACTACAGAGACTTGAATTTTTTCTTTTCCTGATTTTTTTTTTTTCCTTAGTCTTAAGGCAAGTCATGATTAATTACAAAAGAATTGCAGGGGTATAATCAGAGACCAAAATTGTCTTTTCTAGTTGTTTTGAAGTGCATAATATGCTAATAAGCTGTTCATTAAATGAGTATTTTCTATTTAATTTAAGAAAAAGCCCTTTGTATTAACAAAGCTTGTTTGACTATTTTCATAGAATGAGCTAGAGTCACATTTTTGGAATAATTTACAAAGATTATAACAGCTTATTACTTCGTAGCTTACCTCAAAGTGGGCAAAATTAGATCTAAGTTTTTGTACAGGACTGCTCCAAGAACAAATACTGATGATTCATCTGATTCTAGAAAAAATGAAATTAAAAATATTAGTGAAACTACAAGAAAAATACTGTCTTCTAAAACTTTAATCTGCTCGTTATGAGGGGATTCCAGTACTTGCTGATGCAAAGCTGAGTAGAAGAAATGCCTTCCTAACCATGCATGGGGCAGATTAGCCCACACACTGTACATATTAACGGTAGCTCACTAATATGGGTCATGTGAAGTAACCTTCCTTCACCAGGCTGAGACAGGAGGCTACTGTTGTTGCAGCTAAGGAGTTTCAATTCCCAACGATATGGGGAAAGAGAGATTATTTTCTTTTGGAGCTCTAAGCAGGAAGGTCAAAGTCGCCAAGGTAAAAAGGAAGACTACAATGTGGCTGTCAAAAGTAGTCATTCATTTGAGAGGCTGCTGAAGATGTTCTCAAAACTGAATTTTTTCTCAAATTTGTTTTTATATACCACAATAATATCTACAAACCAAAGCAAAAGTGAGGAAGAAGTAAAAAACGCTGTGGAAAATGCAACACATTTCCATACCTAAAATTAAAATATTAGGCCACATACTTTACACTGAGATAAAACTGTCAATCCTGAAACTTAACCATGCGAAGCTCAGGTCTAGAATTTGCACTTGTATTTTTTTCCCCATTTTAATAGATCCATTCCTCCAATAAATTCAGATTTAAAAATCAAGTGTCCATTTTCTATATTTATAAAATTAGTTTACAATCATGATCGTAGACTGTTACCAAGTCGCTTGATGCAAGCAGATTTATATCTAGTGTACTCTTAAACCAACTTATTAGAAATATTTTGTTCAAAGCTCAAATTACTTCACATACTTACCTTTTGATGACACAGGAGTAAAAATGCTTTTTGGAATGACGACTCTATCTTCTGAGTTTCTTGCCCAGTCAACCATTCCCTTTCGTCCTTTCATTGGGAAGTTGATGTCTGTTAGAACAGAGGCTGCCGGAAGCTTCTGAATGCTAGCCACTAGTAGGAAAGAAGTAATAATGTTAACTAAGATCTTTCAGTGTAATCAAAATGGACCAAATTAAACCTTGCAGTATATTCAAAATAAAAATCTGAGCCAAAATTATATTTATCAGAACCACAAAACAGACTTATTTCCTATTATTGGACAACATTCATGAGGGTTGCCAATTTTTTTTACCTACAATCTAGGTTTCTGTTGCTTTCCAAGAAGAATCAGGAACTGACGGTCAATGGAGTATATTCTGAGAGGACCAGCATGTGCTGCCACTGGTTGTTCATGGCTGACTCCCATTCCAATTGTCAGAAGTCCATACTATATTTTTTGCTAAATATTTTGATTAACACACTTGGTCCGGAGGCAGAAATTTGCATTTAAATCTGAACTTTGTCTTCTGAACACATTTTCTGCATTTACATCGGAATGTTATCTTTGGAGCAAATTTTTCATGGATTAAAGGGGTTACCATGAAGGCATGGAAAGCAAAGCTGTACTGATTGGTCTTGGAAAGAGAAATGCCATAATCCCAATAATAAGAGCGCCAGTAATGCCATAACCACAGAGCCCATATAATATGCCGAAAGAGTTATCAAATAGATCAATAACACAAAACTTTGAAAACATCCACCACAATTGAAAGTAATAAATGTATACTTTGGAGAATCTTATCTTTACTTGCAATAAGTATTTTAAATATATATTGAAAAAAATCATGAATGATGTTTGGTAATGCTTAAATGTATTTTTTTGTTACATGTAACAATTACACACACATAGATATGTCATAAAACTACAATGATAAATACTTAAGTGCTTATTGATTATATACATTTCCAGTTAAGAAGTGTAATTTGTATAACTTTTACATAGGTCCATACTTGTTCTACATTAAATCTTCAGGTGTCCCACGGAGGATTTAAACAGAAAGATAATGAAGAAAACTATAAAAACTACTATAAAAGTAAGCTAAAGTAAGAAACCATTCAGCTCCTCATAAATTAATTTCACTCTGAAGAAACTTGTAATTTAAACCCAGAGAATGAAAATTAAGAATTTAACAATATTAGTTGTATAAATATATTGCATCACTGGCTTAGTTCCAAATTGAAATGGTTATGTATTATTGTACTTTACTAAAGCTCTTTCAGACTATTATAGACATCCATTATCAGCATAAGATGGAATTTCATATGGCCTGTAATTTGACATAATAAGCTTTAGAAAGGATTTTGTTTCTAAATGTTGAAGGAAAGAGGGTGCTGAGTAACACATACATTCATTATGGATGTTAAATGCTGTTTTTGGATAACAGCTATAATTATTTTAGTTTCTTTAATTTTCCAAACAATATAGTCTTTGTTGTACATAAATAACCCAGTTCACATGTGTCCTTGAAGGGTCCCAATCCTCCACTGCAGAAAGATGGACAGGTCAGCAAATTGGCAGCACATTCTATCTTAAGGGTCATATAAGCTTTATTCAAGCTGCAAAACTAAGTTCATCTGCTTCCAAATCCCTTGATTCTAACTTTGGCTTTTTTGGATGAAATTTATTTCACCCCTTTGCTCCAAAAACTAATGAAAAGAAATGAAGATTTTTCTGACTGCCACACAACTGGTTTCTGTTGTAAAGGAAAATAAACAAGAGATAAATTGTTGGACCCTGAAGTCTAATAATTCATCTGTTTCTATATACCTTGGATAGAAAGCAAAAAATCAAATGAACAAAAAGAAGAAATAACAAGTGGAGGAAGCACATTCTGTACCAACTCTATCACTTTATCTTGGATAAATTCTAGTCTAATATTATACCCTTAAATACACAATAATGATATAATTATACATGCTTGTATCTCCCATGATGGAATGCATTCATTCTTCAATTAAAGGCACATTAGTTATTAAGTTATGACTATATAGATTAGATTATAATTTTGAACATAGTCTAGATGAAAGAAATATAAAAATCAATTGAGACCACTATTTTGTGCAAAAAGTCCTTTGAATTGCAGACTTGAGCATAAGGAGGACATAAAAACAAACACCCATTCCTTGATTTTAGTAGAAATGTAGTTCTTTTTTTTTTTTTAAGATTTTATTTGTTTAATTGACAGACAGAGATCACAAGTAGGCAGAGAAGCAGGCAGAGAGATAAAGGAGGAAACAGGCTCCCTGCTGAGCAGAGAGCCCGATGTGGGGCTGGATCTCAGGACCCTGGGATCATGACCTGAGCCCAAGGTAGAGGCTTTAATCCACTGAGCCACCCAGGTGCCCCAAGAAATGTAGTTCTTAAAGTAAGATGATATTTCCAATAAATGCATTATCAAAAGGGATATGGCTTCATAGACTGATGAGACTCCGATGTTAGCCTTCAAATTGAGTATACATGGTTTTAAAATATGAAGTATTTAAAATTGTACATCTTAACCTTAAAGCTATCTAAGAAGATAGCTTAGATGACACTGTGGTTCTTCGTGACCCTGAGATGATTAACAAGAAAACCTATTTCCATTTAGCAAAAACAGTTTAAAGATGACCTTTATTTTCTCCTTTCAGTCCCTCTACCAGACACTTGGGCCAGTTCCAACCTCAATCCCTCCCCTCCTTCACCAGGTTTAACAATCCAAAACTCTTAAGTAAAATATAGACGCAGTCTGTAAGGAACTGGGAAGCTTGGATGTTAAGTGAATACCAAAGAGGTAAGATTAAAAATGAATGCTTTAAAGTATGCCAAGTTTATACAAATATGTGTCCAGTGCTGACAAAGGAACACAAATGCAAAGCATAAGCGCACAATCTCCATCCTCTGCTTCTGCAGTAATTGCTGCATTAAAACCAGTCATTGTGGGTGGTTAGACAATAGAGCATCTTTCCTCAAAAACTGAGAAAATGCCTTTCTTACAGAAGATTAAAGTGCTCAGAAGAAACCATGGAGAACACAATGTCCCTGAACAAATAGGCACGTCTTGAATGCTCCAAGAATTATCCTAAATTCACTGTATCGTGTTTTCATTACAACAACACTAGATTTGATTTCTTATGCAATAAAAATAGGTGACTCATCACTGATAAACCTTGGAGCAAAACCAGCTGCACTTTCATTTTGCAATTTTAAAACTTTCATTTTGAATTTGGATATGTGGCATAAAATTCCTTCTCATCATAAAGGATAAGGAATTCCTGGAGTTAGATCTAAAGGCATATGGGCTGGGTTTTGTTTATGTTTGTTTTGCTTTCCATTCACCAAAGCAGCCAATGTGGAGCTTCTACCCTTGTTCCTGGAGAAAATCATTGAGGTTTTAGCACTTAACCTAATTGAGGTCCTGGAGAATGGCAGCTCTGTCATGTAATGTCATGCCGGGTAATGTATCCACATTACATTTTGTATGGTCCACATACAAAAGTTGGAGTTAGTTCATTTGATGCATCAGTTGCTTCATGGACCAGAATGGAATGCACGTAGAAGGAAAAGACGAGAGAGCCAAGGGGCGTGCATGAATGCTAGAGGAATCAGCACAATGGGCAGATGAAGGCCAACAGAGGAAAATCACAGCTACCAGAATGGCTCAAGTGACTCTGGATCTGGGCCTGGGATTTAAATCTTGGGATTTTAGGGTAACCATAATGGCCTGTGGGTTTTTTTTGGGGGGGGGCAGTCCCAGTTTACCTCCGCTGTTTTGGGTAATTGAGGTTATGCATTTAAAACTTTATATTGAATACATACACATAACCAAAGGCAAGACTTGCACTTAAAATAGAGCCGATCCTTTAGTACTTCAATGTGCCACCCAGGGAGCTGAGGGTTCCTTTTAACTCTCTCTTTCCTTCCTTCCTCCCTCTTTTCTTCCCTCTCCCTCTCCTCCTCCTCCTCCATCTTATTCTCCTCCTTCCTCCCCCTCCACCCCGTCTTTCTGTGTGTCTTTGTCTCCAGCTCTCTCTCTCCCTTTCCTTTTTCCAATAGAATCTGCCAAACGGAAGAGGTTGGCGTCTCTGGTTATTTGAGAACCCAAAGTCAGCCAGGCTAAAATTCTCTACTGAAAGGGAAAATCACTGTATCCTCAATGACAAATTCAGTATTCCCACTGCAACCAAGGCCACAGTTTGCAAAGAGAACTTCAAAAGCACGACTTTTATGCAATGACCTAAGCGCTTAGCACAGCAACTCACAGTCTATATAAATGAGTAGAGGAAATTCCCAAGCAAGGGCACCTTAGAATCACAAACAAAAGTAGAGGTGGATACAGAAATAGAAGTTTAAGAGATGCCTTAAGAGGGATATTGATGTTTCCAAAATATTTAAAGTTTGCATCATTTTTCATGTTGATTCAGAGAGAACAACGTACAAATTGGGTCTTGACTCAATATTAGAAAACTGGCTAGTTATCAAAATGGATTTGCTTGTGGAAAACATCACTCAATATTACTAGATGGTCACCTCCACAGTTTTGAAATTCTGTAAGAAAAACGAGGCAGGAAAGGAACGCTGCATTGCGTCAGTGTGTTAGAAAGCAACTATTAGTTTTGTTTGTGTACCAATAGCAAGCTCAGAGGGGCTGAGAAAATCCTGCATTGTAGTGTGATCCCTTGGCATTTATCAGCTTAAAAAGCCAGGTTTTTATATTTGTATAGCAATGCTGGGTGCCTTATAAAATACTGAGACATCTGGAAGGGAAGGGAAGGACAGGGACGTTTATTGAACACTTGACATGACCTCAACATTTGTTAGCTATTCCTTAATTTATTCAACAAGTATTTATCAAATGTATCCTCTGAGTTAGACACTCTTCTTAGCGCAGCACTTAGGCAGGTCCTTTACACGTGTTATCTTGTTTAATATATAGAACAAGATATTGTTCTTATTTAACAATATCTTATTTAATATTTATTTAATATTCAATATTTAAAATATTTAATATTTAAATAATATTCAAATATTATTTAATATTTAAATAATACCCAAATATTATTTAATATTTAAATAATATTCAAATATTATTTTATTTAATATTTAAAACAACCCTAGGAGACGTAATTATTATCAGTATCCTCATTGTTATTATCCCTACATTCATTTCATGAGGAAGTAGACTGTTAAATTGGTAACATTGTGACTCAAGTCTCAGTTTGCCAACTTAGAAGTATATGATTTTGAACTGTGTGGCGCAGTTTGATTTTACCCCAAGAAATTAACAGCAAATTTACTTTGCACTAAATATAAGAGACAGGTGTAATGATTCAATGACAGGAAATAAACTATTCTCACTTGTCCAACAGGAGATCAAAACTGGATACCACTGAAGAATGGTGATTATCAAAAAGGGATATAGACAAATATTTTAGTTTATCTCGCATACTCTCTATGTTCTAACATCTCCACAAAAAGCCATGTTTTAGGATTCTGCAACAGTGAGTGGGGTTTACAGGAAATATTCAGACAGTCAGCTGGACAGATTCTGGTTGTTCTTCTCTCATCTCCCTATTTCTTCCATTTACTGTGTCTCCTTTCCCAAAAGGCTAAGATTTGAACACGGAGGGCCAAAGAGAAAGAAAAGGCTTGCTAGAAAATAGTGTGCAACCATCACTTCCCAGGAAGCAGAGCCACTAGGCCGGGGCGTCCGCAAGGACCACAGTGCTCTAAGAGCGTCCTAGCAGTCGCATCCCACCGTCATCACTGCAGAGGGAATCACCCCCAAGTCCCAGGACCAAGACACAGAGATTTAGAAGAGAAAAATTATTCCCATTAGGAATTACAGGTGTTTCTTTTTCAGAAAAAATTTGGATCCTCTGATTTTAATTTTTTTTTTAAATTTTTACTTAAAGACTTACTTATTTCTTAGAAAGAGAAAGCACACATGTTGGGGCAGGGGCAGAAGGCGAGAGAGAATCCTGAAGCAGACTCCCCATGAAGCAAAGAGCCTGACACACGGGGCTGGATCCCATGACCCTGAGATCATGACCTAAGTGGAAACTGAGAGTCGGCTGCTTAACAGACCCAGCTACCCAGGCGCCCCTAGGATCCTGATTTTTAAAAGTGGACCAACTAGGCAAAAAAGTAACTATGTGGTCTATCGAGGATATTTTTTTCAACTTGTTAGTTTTTAATAAGATATTACGTATATTGAAACTTAAAATAATTAACCATTTTACATAATCCTTTCCAGCATCCATGTAAATTACTTGTGAATCATTAACTTCAAATTCTGTTTTTATCCATTGGTGGCTTTTTTTAATCCAAGGCTGGCAGTCTCAGCACAGAAAGGCACGTACTTATAGCTGCTCATGGTATTTCTGCCAGACTTTAGTGCTTTCCATGGAGGACTCCTTTGGCTTCTTCTCAGGTCACTCCTACTTCCCTAACATGTAGTCATACCTATGCACAGGGTACGTCCACAGCCTACACACGACTCTCGCTGAGGCTGAACTGTCTCAACCAGGAACTGGCAAACTATATCCCACAGGCCAAATCTTTCCTATCTGCTATTTTTGTACAGTCTGCAAGCTAAAAATGGTTTTTCACATTTTTAGATGATTGGAAAAAATCAAAAGAAGAATAATATTTCTGGGCATGTGAAAATTATATGAATTTCAAATTTCAGTGTCTACAAATGAAGTCTTATGGGAACACAGCCACATCCATTCATTCACTTAGAGTCTAGGGCCACTTTCATGCGATGATGGCAGAGTTCAGTAGCTGCACTGAAGACTGGATGGTCCACAAACCCTAAAATATCTACTGTTTGGCCCTTTGCAGAAAAAAGTATGCCTACCTCTGTTCTAGACATGTGATGGAGAAGTTATTTTAAAATAGTACAATTTTTATTTAAAGAGAGACACATTCAGAAAATACATGCATTTCTGTACTTAATTCTGTTACCTATTGTATGTTCTTCCTACTTTTTCTTTCAAGGCTATGCTGAGTATTGTGGGGGGAAATTTAAGCTGATTACACCATTTTTCTTTCAGTTTTCAGAGTATGTTTTGCGGTCTTTTAGAGACAGATACTTTTTATAAATGTTCATCTTCTCTACCCAAATAGTTCATGATTTTACTACTAATATAAAGGCAAAATAAAGTGTGATATGGGAAGTCATTTTTGCATGAATACCTGAATAGTAAAAAGAAAAATGATATAGAAATGTCTTAATGGGGCTCCTGGGTGGCTCAGTTAGTTGAGCATTAGACTCTTGGTTTTGGCTCAGGTCATGATCTCAAGGCATGAGATCCAGCCCCATGTTGGGCTCTGCCCTCAGTGTGGACTCTGCCTGAGATTCTCTTCCCCCTTGGCCCCTTCCCTTACTGGTGCATGTGCTCTCTCTCTGTCCAATAAAATAAATAAATAAAATATTTTTAAAATGAAGAAAATGCTTTAGGGAAAAAAGTCTCCCTCTTCTTCAAATAGAGAAATTAAGAATAGAATTCCTCCAGAGGAAGGAGCATCAGATGATAATTAACTAAGTATTGAATAAGAGAGAGGAGAGAATTTTCTTTTGTACATGCAACATTACTGACTTGTTTCTCTTTACATACACATGTATGCATATGTGTTTATAATATGTTGTTTCGATAATGCAAGGAGTTTTCAATCTTACTAGCAAAGAATTAAGGCAAGGACCTATTAGGAATTGGGCACCAATATAGGCAGCAAAAAGCAACTGAAACCAACCATCCAAGAGCTTTCCAAGGTAGTGATTCATCTACTCCCAGAAAAGTGAAGCAAAGATCAATGTGAAGGGATAAGAAGGGGAAAGAGATCACTACAGACTCACAAGTTCGTTTTGGAAATTCATTCATCCAACAAATCTCTATTGAGCCCTGGGAATGTTCCAAGATCCATCTTACTACTGATGATTTAGCAAGTGACCAAGAGACGTGAAGTCTTGGCCTTGAAAGAGCTCATTGTCTAGTAGGGAATACACACGGTTAATAAGGGAGCAGATCTCCAGATGAGGCTAGACTGTGAGAGTATGAAAGAAGTAAAGGATGACATGGAATATGATTGGTTGGCGAAAGAGGCCTCCTTGAAGAGGTGCTGTCTGGCTGTTGTTTGACAGGGAGGAGGACACTGCCTGTGCAAACCCAAAGCCTGGAAAAGGCCTGTAATGTTCCAGAACTATCAGAATAGTAGCTTCTGGGCAGGAGGAATGACATGAATCTTTAAAGGCACAAGGTGAGGAAACTTAATATGCTCTAGAGAAATAGTAATATTTCTATTAGGGCAAAAAAGTTTAGACAGAAAAATAGTAAGACAAAAAGCTAAATATGATATTGTAGGCTAAGAGAGCTGAAGCATGATCAAATTTAGAATTTGAAGATATAAGTTAGATGCCTCCTAATTATAAGTAATAATTGATGATGTTGGCATGGATAAGTCCTCCTGAAGAGAGAATAGAAAGGGCAGATTAATTTATTCAACAAATATTAATTGAACACCTATTACCTGCCAGGCACAGTTATGGGCACTGAAAATACACCAGTGAACAAAAAAGTTAAATTTCTTGCTCTCATGGGACTGGCGTGGTATCTCCGGGGGAGACAGACAAGGAACAAATACAACTAGATAGAATATAATGGATGTGATTAGGAAATAATAAGTGTGGTTGGGAATTTTTATAAAGGAAAGCTTCTTTGGTTAGCGGGCATTTGTGCAATAATCTGTAAGAAGTGAGATGGTGAGCTGTGCAGATATTAAGGAGATGACAGAAAAAAAAAGACTAAGAAATGTAGTTTGGGAAAGCCTCACTTTAAGGGGGTAAAGAGAAAGACACCAGAAATAAATGGAGAGAGAGAAGAAGACTGCAATATTGAACTAACTTAGGAACGGAGAGCTGCATGTTAATAAGGAGAAAGTATCTTTAAGGGGAGTCAAAGTTTTATAAAGATTATGGAGACGAGCCATTGGTTTGGTGTGAAACCATACTCTAAGATTAGTTTCAGGCCATGCTCTCTTGCACAGGTTGGCAAACTTTTTATACAAAAGGCCCAAAAGTAAAAGTTTCAGCTTTGTGGGCTAAGCAATTACCCAGTTTTGCTGCTGTGATATGAAAGCAACCACAGACAACTCATAAATGAACGATCATGCAAGGAAATGTGGTGTTTAATCATGTAATAAAAATGTCTTGGGGCGCCTGTGTGGCTCAGTGGGTTAAAGCCTCTGCCTTCGGCTCAGGTCATGATCCCAGGGTCCTGGGATTGAGCCCCGCATCAGGCTCTCTGCTCGGCAGGGAGCCTGCTTCCTCCTCTCTCTCTGCCTGCCTCTCTTCCTACTTGTGATCTCTCTCTATCAAATAAATAAATAAAATTAAATTTAAAAAAATGTCTTGTGTGACCAGTATTGTGGTTTTTTTTTTTAATTCCGCAAATGTTTATTGGGCAGAACTCTTGATTTCCCAACACTAAAGCACTTTCTTGCCCAGTGTCACCTACCTTAATAGAAGGTGCCACTGTCTATTCAAATGTTCACACCAAAAACCTGAAGGCCATCTTTACTTCTGGTTTTCCTTTGCCTCCTATGACCCATCCATTGACACGTCCTCTCAGTTTTATTTGCAGAACGTGTCATAAATCCCCATATTTCTATCTCCATTCCATTACCCTCTACCAGAATCTACAAACTGAGCTAACTCAAGAGTTGTATAACTGGCTTCCTTGATTCCACTCTTTTTCTCTGAATTGCTTCTTCTCTCAGAAACTAGAGTTATCTTTAAAAAAAAAAAAATCAGATCATGTTGTTCCCTTACTTGAAATAATTCAATAGCTTGCCAGTGCTCTTAGAATAAAATCCAAATCTTACACAATGGCTTACAAGGCTTTGCATGGCTTGGCTTCTGCCTCTCTCTGTGGTCACATTATACATAGTTGCTTGTTTACTGACCCAGATCAAGTTGTACAGGTCTTTTCTTTTCCACCACAGGACTTTTTCTTTCTAACTAAAAGAGTATTTTCTATTCTTATCCTTGAGTCTCTGCTAACTTGGATCTGTTTTAACTGCCCTATCTAAAGAAATCCACCCAGCCCCCCATCATTCCTCTCTATGATATCACCTTGTTTATTTTCTTTATGACCCTATTCATAGTTGAACATTGTCTAGCTT
This sequence comes from Mustela erminea, assembly GCF_009829155.1. NCBI lineage: Eukaryota > Metazoa > Chordata > Mammalia > Carnivora > Mustelidae > Mustela > Mustela erminea. The sequence continues at coordinate 110,882,308 of NC_045617.1, read as the reverse complement.
ATGTACTCCATGTGTTTATCATTTGTTTCCTATACTAGACCATAAACTCTCAAAGGAAAAGTATTTTCCATATTTACCACCATATGTTAGGATCCTAACATACAGTAGGTCTAACACAACTCCCCCCATATTTCTTTTCTTTTCTTTTTTTTTTTAAGGAATGAAGTTTACCAAAGACTCAAAAGAGGAAACTGGGGCTTAATGTGGCAACTTTGGGCCCTTAAAACTAAAAGACATAGTTTTCCAACTATCTCATGATCTTTGGCAAATTATTTAATTGCTCGTTATGTGTGTGTATGTGTGTGTGTGTGTATAATATATATATATATATATATATATATATATATATGTAAAAATCCATAGTCTTTCATGAGGATTCTGCTGAAGTTCATTCCCTACACATAGTTAGACACAATCTATGTCAATTCCCTTTTATCTTTTATCTCAACCATCCTCTGCCTTGTGTAAAAGATAGTGGAAAATTAAAAAAGAAAAAGTCCTTACGTAGAAAAAGATTACAATCTAGTAAGACATCTGTTTTAGGCAAATATCTTAAGTATAAGCAGAATGGGTCATAAGAATGTTTCTTCTGAACTCCAAACCTGTCTACTGAACTGTTCAAATGAATGTCTTTAGGAATCTTAAACGTAGCATATCTGAAGCTTAGTTCTTGATTTCTACTCGCCCTTCATCTAAATATGGTTTCCGTATATAGTCTTCCCCATATCTATCAAGTGTACTTCCATCCAACCTTCCCCCAAGACAGAAAACAGGAAGTTATCCTTGACATGTCCATATCCTCATCCCCAGAATCTCATTCATCACTGCACTTGCCATTTCTCTTCCAAAACACACCTTAAAGTTGTTTTTTTTAATCTCTGTTTTGACTGCTACACAATCTTCCACCAAATGTTTAAATAAAAACTCACTATATTTATTGCTTCCATTCTTGTGCCTTTCCTACACACTTTCCACACTACAGTGAGAAGATTTTTGAAGCAGAGTTGAATCATGTTACTCTCCAATGAGTTCCTGTTACACTTGTATAAGATACAAAATTCTTCTGGGGGTCTCCATGACCTGATGTCCTCTCAGTGTTAGCTCATGACTTTTTCCATTTACAACTGCTGTCCAGTCATACATGTTCTTTCATTTCATATCAACCCCTCCATTGGTTAATTATTATTCAAGTGTTAGCTTGAATTCTTTTTCAGGTCTTAACTTGAATGCCAAGAAGAACTTTCTAGCACCGAGCAACCACTGACCCCATACCTAAGCGAGAAATCTTGGTTAGTCTCTCTTATGTCATTTACCACAATTTAAATATGTCTATGAATTTATTTATTTATGTACATGCATTTTGGTTTTAAAAGTTGTTTTTCCTTCTATTTTCCCTTACACAATAATACAAATTATATATTCATTCATTCATCTAATAAGTTTCATATTTAAAAACTTAACATCTTCCCCACTGGAATGTAACCTCCATAAGGACAAAGACCAGGCATACTGGGTTCATCTTTTTGTGTCCAGAAGGTAATTGGTACTGGGCAGTCACTTAATAAATATTGATTTAGTATAATGAAAGAAGAAATGAAGAGCAAAAGACTAATTTTAACTGGGAAAAGGGGACTGGACAAGGTTAAGCACATGACTCTAAGAAATGTAAATAAGAACAAAGAGGTGATTTCAAGTTGTTCATAGATATTCAGCCACTTCTGGGCACCTCGGTAGCTCAGTCAGTTGACTGTCCGACCCTTGGTTTCAGTTCAGGTCATGATCTCAGGGTCATGAGACTGAGCCCCCTGTGGGGCTCTGTGGTCAGAAGGGAATCTTCTTGAGATTCTCTCCTTCTCCCTCTGTCCCTCCCCCAACTTGTGCATGTTCACAAGTATACTCTCTCTCTTTCTCAAGTAAATAAATAATCCCCCCTTCAAAAAAAGAGAGAGACAGAGAGAGAAATTTAGCCACTTCACCTTACCAAAAAGAAACCATTGACCTTATGCATTTTGCAAAATAGGGAGAACAGAAGCTAGACATGTGTGCCTAACCTAATGTAATTTTTTGAAGAAAAAGCAGGAACAAATAGCAGTAGCAAGAGACCATCTACTGAGCAGTTAGATACCAGCAATAGTATGTTACCTCACTTGGCTCCACAACACTCTGAACCAAATACAATTAATCCCATTTTGCAGACTAGTTTTGGATCCTTATGTTGCAAAGCACTCTAGTCCTCATGGAGTTATAGTAATGATTCATGAATTCACAGTCAGAATATAAACAAACTAAAGAATGACTGGTGGAAAAAGGTAACATGAGCTCTGTATCTGTGAACCTCACTCCTTTCTCATCAAGGCCAGAAAATGTCTTCAAACCAAAAAAACAAACAAACAAAAAACAAAAAATCCCCAAGCAACCAATAATTTACTCTTCCTCCCCACACACACGCATGCACAAACACAAAAAAACACACACTCTGTGATTAAATCGAATGCTCTATTTCATTAGAATTTATATGTAGTTTAAAAAGGCATACCAATAAATTACAGTTTTCTTTCACCTATATTGTATAAATTATATTAACATATTTACTTTTCTGTTAAGAAATTAGTATTTAAAATGTAAATATTCCATATTTCTAATATGCCAGGATATTTTTAAAATATTATTTTTAGAATTAATTTTTTAGAATAAATAAAAGACTTTTAGAATAAATTTTAAAGATGGTAGAGGTTACCCTCTTTAGTAAGAATATTATTATATTTTAGGAAAAAAATTTTAAAAAAGGAAAGAGGGAAAGTTAAAGATAATTGAGTAATGAGTTTGGGCGAAGTAAAAGGAGACTACTTAGAAAAAAGGGAAGCAGGGATTAATGTTCCTAAATAACAAGACAGATTCTTTGAAAAGAGGAAGGTTCATATTTCAAAATGTAATAAAGTAGTCCAAATGGGTATTGAAGATCATTATTAAAACATTTTTAGTGGCAAAGAAAATGTTTCAGTGTCTTAGTCTCAATTATATCCCTCTATATTCCTATTGCATTTTAGAACCTTATTTCAGAATATAGATGGATATATAACCTATTATCCGATATAAACCATTCCTTTATGAACTATTTAGTTCCTACAACTACAACATTCTATTTTGTAGTTATCAGCTAAGACCTGAATAAAATATTTTCCAATATATAAAGTTATATAGGCTTTAAAGCTTATTATTGGATATTTAATTCAGCTTAATTTTTCTTAAAAAGCATCTTCGCATTTTGACATAACTTAAAAATAAGACAAAACAAAAACAAAAAACACTATTTTTCCCCTAAGCCCAGAATATAAATTTTATTTTTTATTTATTTTTTTTTTCATTTATTATTTTCAGCATAACAATATCACTATTTTTTCACCACACCCAGTGCTCCATGCAATCTGTGCCATCTATAATATCCACCACCTGGTACCCCGACCTCCCACCCCCCCGCCACTTCAAACCCCTCAGATTGTTTTTCAGAGTCCATAGTCTCTCATGATTCACCTCCCCTTCCAATTTACCCCAACCCCCTTCTTTCTAACTCCCCATGTCCTCTATGCTTATTGTTATGCTCCACAAATAAGTGAAACCATATGATAATTGACTCTCTCTGCTTGACTTATTTCACTCAGCATAATCTCTTCCAGTTCCGTCCATGTTGCTACAAAAGTTGGGTATTCGTCCTTTCTGATGGAGGCATAATACTCCATAGTGTATATGGACCACATCTTCCTTATCCATTCATCCGTTGAAGAGAACAAAGAGGCAACCCACGGAATGGGAGAAGATATTTGCAAATGACAGTACAGATAAAAGGTTGATATCCCGGATCTATAATGAAGTCCTCAAACTCAACACACACAAAACAGACAATCATATCAAAAAATGGGCAGAAGATATGAACAGAGACTTCTCCAATGAAGACATACAAATGGCTATCAGACACATGAAAAAATGTTCATCATCACTAGCCATCAGGGAGATTCAAATTAAAACTACATTGAGATATCACCTTACACCAGTTAGAATGGCCAAAATTAGCAAGACAGGAAACAACATGTGTTGGAGGGGATGTGGAGAAAGGGGAACCCTCTTACACTGTTGGTGAAAATGCAAGTTGGTGCAGCCTCTTTGGAGAACAGTGTGGAGATTCCTCAAGAAATTAAAAATAGAACTTCCCTATGACCCTGCCATTGCACTCCTGGGTATATACCCCAAAGATACAGATGTAGTGAAAAGAAGGGCCATCTGTACCCCAATGTTTATAGCAGCAATGGCCACGGTCACCAAACTGTAGAAAGAACCAAGATGCCCTTCAATGGATGAATGGATAAGGAAGATGTCCATATTTTTTATTTTTTTTAAGATTTTATTTATTTATTTGACAGAGAGAGACACAGCGAGAGAGAGAAAGCACAAGCGGGGGGAGTGGGAGCTGGAGAAACAGGTTTCTTGATGAGAAGGGAATCCGATGCGGGGCTTAATCCCAGGACCCAGGTATCACAACCTGAGCCCAGGGCAGATGTTTAATGACTCAGCCACCCAGGAGACTCCAGAGTATAAATTTTCATAGTATCGGAAACAACTACATTTCATGGTATCGGAAACAACTGTACTAATAAATATTTTAGAACATACACACACAACCATACCCACTCACACCCACTCTCTCATATTCATATGTCAAAAACTAAAACAGGGGGCACCTGGGTGGCTCAGTGGGTTAAAGCCTCTGCCTTCGGCTCAGGTCATGATCCCAGGGTCCTAAGATCGAGAGCCCCGCGTCGGGCTCTCTGCTCGGCAGGGAGCCTGCTTCCTCCTCTCTCTCTCTCTGCCTGCCTCTCTGCCTACTTGTGATCTCTGTCTGTCAAATAAATAAATAAAATCTTTAAAAAAAAAAAAGAACTAAAACAGAAGATTGGATTAAAGAAAATACATTAAACTAGCCACATAAGAGTAATTATATTCCTAACGTTAAAACTCTTCTTATGAAAAATGTAAGTAGGCAGCATAAAGCAGAAAAATATTTTTGACTGTTTAGAAGACATTATTTAAAGACAAAAGAGGCTAATTCACTTATGAATTCACAGGTTACAGTTATGCTATAGAATTATTTGATGCATCCATAGGGATAATTGATACAGCTGGGTAAACTACAGGGGATGCATTACATATCAAGGAGAGGAAGTTATGAAATTAAATCAGAAAAGATCCTCTGTGTTAATCATTCAGAGAATGAGGATCTGACTACTGACTAATAAAAACAAGAAAGAGAAGAGGAGCTCCCGAAGACAGAAAAATGTAAATACCATTGGAATGTTTGGGGGCCTACAGAGTCATTTTGCTACAAACGACAACTGGTAACAAACTCATTTTAAAATAGACAAAGCACAAATAGTTTTCTAGATTTAATTATATTATCTGTCTAGGAGTCTGAGATCCTGGTTTGCTTTGTGAAATAAACAGTAAGCATACCATTGCGATTAGAAAAAACAAACAGAAATGCAGGGTATTAAATTTAGGTAAGAACTTTAGCAGTTCCCTGGAGGAAGGGAGTGTGGCTACTGGTGACTGAGTTGCATGACCACACATTCAATCAGGAGCAGAACCCATATTTGACCCTATATTTATCCACTACCAATTACCAAGAGCCTAGTACACGCCAGATGCTAAATAGATATTATATTTAATCTTTATAATAACACTTTAGGGAAGATATTATTATCTATACTTTAGAAAGGAGCCAACTGAGGGATTTAGAAATGAAATAACTTGCAGAAGGTCAACTTGTTGTGGTATAATCAAGTTTTGCAGCCAAATGTAGCTCCAAAGTCAGCATGTTTTCCTAAATACTAAATGGCATCCCTGTTAGCACTGACATAAAGAGCACCAGTCTTTAATCTGAGTCATATTTTTCAGTTGTCAAATTCAGTTGTCAAATTCAAATTTATTTGGAATTTAGCAAAATAAGCAATGGAGAAATAACTTAGCATAGAATTCTTGGTATATCCAAATAAAATAAGACTTTTGAAAAGCTGAAGCCATAAAAATAGAAAAAAATTAAAATCAGAGTCTCTTTTCTCTTCACTGGTTATTGTTACAGAGGCTGACCACTATAGCCATAGAGAAAAGCAATTATTGCCATAGAGACAGAATGGAATTGTTTTCGTATTCATACAAACTCACAGCAACTTCCTTCTAATTCACTGAAAAGAAGGCTTGCAGAATGCTAATTTTAGTAATTTCAAAAGCTTATATAAACCAATAGAGATCAGAGGTATTATAACAGTCAAATTTTGTTTTCGGTTGGCTTTAGATTTTGTTTCTATTCTGGTCTGTAAGTGTCTACCAGATCCTGAGGGAATTAACCTCTAACAGGAGAATGTAGGCACACTGGGAAGAGCTATCATTCCAACATGCTTTAGATACAATGTTTTTAGGGAACTAGGGAGTCTCTAGCTCTTAATGCTAATCCCATCTCTAAAAGTCTTCCTCTAGTTGGAGTCCTCTTCCCCTTCTCCTTTTTTTTTTTTTTTTTAAGATTTTATTTTATTTATTTGACAGAGAGAGAAAGAGATCACAAGTAGGCAGAGAGGCAGGCAGATAGAAGGGGGAAGCACGCTCCCTGCTGAGCCGAGAGCCCAACTGGGGCTCAATCCCAGGACCCTGAGATCATGACCTGAGCCCAAGGCAGAGGCTTAACCCACTGAGCCACCCAAGTGCCCCACCCTTCTGGATCTCTTGAACAGAGGGAAAGCACTGTCCCTTTGTGCAAAATTCCTCTCCAGAGCTTCCATAGGGCACAGAAGCCATGAGCAACTTCTTTGCAAAAACTCATGTTCTTTCGCTCTGGGTCCTGGGTGACTCAGTCAGTTAAGTGTAAGTTAAGTGTCCCACTCTTGATTTTGGCCCAGGTCCTGACCTCAGAACTGTGAGACTGAGCCCTCCGCAGTGTCGACTTTGCTTAGGATTCTCTCTCCCTCTCCTTCCTGCGTTCTCTCGCTCTCTCAAAATAAATAAATAAAATCTTAAAAAAACACAAATCTATGTTCTTTATAGAGAGTAATTAAGAAAACTAAAGCCCAAAGTGGTTTTTGAATTATGCATCAGCATGTAAGAACCCATGAATTCTATCTATATTCTCACCTGAAGTTTTGAAATTGTGTTTTTCCATCCAGGACAACTTTCACAAGCTGTGTTCAAGATGTACCACTAAAGCATTTATTTTCACCATCTGTGTTACATGCATTTCATTCTTTAGGCTGCGAACTCTTTCTCACAGGCATTGATAGCGAGGGGAGGAGTCAATGTCTCTTTTGCTTTTTCTACTCATGTCCCAGTTTTGCTGAGAATTACTATGCGCTCAATGGTGTACATTCCCAACTGAAATTTGTGTGACCTCATTAGTTTTCCTTAGACCATGAACATTTTCCCAGCAAATATAAAATCCAAAAGAAATAATGGGTTTTAGAGCCCAAGATTTGGACCTTATCTAGACATTCTCCACTAGACAGTTAGCTGAAAGAATGAAGACTGAATGAGTAACAAGTTCACAAAATTTTCACTGGCTAGGAAATGTTATAAAAGGTTTATTAAAGGTAATCAGGTATTCTTTAAAAAATGTGTAATTGGCCAGAAAACAATTTTTAGATTCCTAATAAAGTAGATATATATGAAAAATATCACTACAAAAGAAAAAAAAGGTCAGAAGTCATTTTACCTTGACCTAAAAATACAGACTACATGAGTAAGATTTCCCCAGAGTAATAATAAAACCACAGTGAACTTCTTTATATAACAGAAGTAGGTTAGAGTGTGGTTGGCTGAACAAGATAATGAAACAAATCTTTAACTTTCAATTACTAAGATGCAAAGGGATAAAGATACATTGATTCTGAATGGGAAGCATTGATGTAGGGCAAATTGTGTGGGTGCCCTTAACACCGTGGCAGCAAGGTTGTTAGGAGTAAATAAGATCATGAATATCTGCGAAAGTGTTAATTTGGGAAATGCTGTATAATTAATATAAGGGATACCTTACCAAATATTTTTTTTTTGAAAGCCTAAGTGACAAAAGAAAAAGCAAAGACATTTTCCTATACATCGTACTCAAATGGTACCTCTGAAAAGAGTTCCTTGGAATAATAGCCCCTTTGTGACACTAGGAAATTTTTACTAAAATATACACTCAAATATTGTATCCGTAAAGAAGTAGGAAAAAAGGCCTTCTAAAGTAGCAAAATGTAGACTCTACTCTCTCGTAACTGTATTTAAGATAGGATAAGAAGCCAAAGCTTTTAAAAATCTGGAGACCAAATGAGAAATTTATAGGAGAGAAACAGAATGAGAGCGAGGAATTGGCATAATACAGGAATAGTGGAGAAAAAGTTTAGGGCATCTGGGTTATTTGAAATGAGAAATAATGGCTATTAACAATGTGTTCTAGTTTGAGTTTTTTAGGGACAAGAATCATTATTTAATGACTACATGAATAATTGTGTCCTTGAATAGACTGTATAAAACAGATTAGATAAGCCTAAAAATATTATGTAACTATTTTCACTGCCATTACCTTCTAGAAGATCACAGGCCTCTGATTATTTGAAGCACTATAATATGATCTATATTTTCTGCTTAAGGTACAGGTTGTAATCATGATACTAGCACTACTACAAATAACACTTTTTTTAAGCTAGAGAGATAAAGGTGTTTTTGCAGAGACATTTCCAATTTAGATACTTTAATGTATTTTTTTTTAAATTAAAGATACATTTTTGTTAAAAAAAAATAAACACCAAACACCACAAAATGGTTTAGAGCTGACCAGTCATGGCTGGACTTAGTTGACCCCTAAATATTTTTCCATTCTTGAGCTACCATGACTTTATAAATAGAAGACACACTAAAATGATGGAGAAAGTAGAATTTATTTCACTTGTTAACCAGCAGCTCAATCTGAGTTATAACTTTAAGAAGTCATTTTAAAGAAAAATTTCATTCTAGCTTTTTTCCAGGGATTCAGATGGTAGAATGATGACAGAAGGCTGATGCCGTCACAGTATAAAATTTCTTATACTGCAGGAACAAGAATGTCTGCTGGACTTAGAAACAAGCATATATAAAACATAAACAGCATGGCGACTATAGTTAACATTACTGTATTATATATTTAAAAGTTGCTAAGAGGGGCACCTGGGTGGTACAGTCATTAAGCGGTTGCCTTTAGCTCAAGTCATGATCCCAGGGTCTTGGGATTAAGCTCCATGTTGGGCTCTTTGCTCAGTGGGGAGTCTGCTTCTCTCCCTCTGCTCCTCCCTTGGGCTCTCTCTCTTTCTTTCTCTTTCAAATAAATAAGTAAATCCTTAAAAAGATAAAAGTTGCTAAGAGAGATCTTTTAAAACGTAATTAATAATTAATTAATTTATGAGAGAACAAGATTGCAAGTCGGGGAGAGGAATGGGAGAAACAGAGGAAGAGAGAGAGAGAGAGAGAGAGAATCTCAAGCAGGCTCCACATTCAGCACAGAGCCTGGCTCCATCCCATGAACCTGAGATCATGAACTGAGCTGAATTCAGGAGTCAGACTCTCAACCGACTGAGCCACCCAGGCACACCATAATGGAGAAGATCTTAAAAGTTCTCATTGTAGGAAAAAAAAAAATTGTAACTAAGTGTAGTGATGAATGTTAACTCAACTTATCATGTTATGATTTCCCAATATATGCAAATACCAAGTCATTATGTGGTACACATAAAACTAATACAATTTATATGTCAACTACATCTTAATAAAAATTTTTAAAAGAATAAGAAAAGAAAAAATAAATAAACTAAGACAAGCTTGCTTTGGATTCTAAGCTTTAGAGACATTTAAATGTTTGCCAAAATAAGTTTTTGACTTTATAGGATACAGATTTAGACATAAATCTATCTTATTTTTGTAGTTGAGTTCTTGCAAGTGTACTGGAGACATTTTCTTGAGCCCTCTCTTTTTTTCACATCCTGTTTCTAACCATTAGTAAGCTCTGTAAGATCAAGCTTTAAAATGTCTCCAGGATCTGACGTCTTCTCACTCTTTCCACTGGCATATGGTCTAAACCAATGAGCTGTCTCATCTGGATACAATAATACAATGCAGTAAACACCCAAGCTGGGTTGGTTGGCTATCTCTGTATAGCCAGTTCTACCCCACTACGGCCTGTTTTCACTCCACATTCAGAATGGTTCTTTTAGGACATAAATAAGATTAGGTCATGTTTCTGCCCACATTTTTCAATGGTTTTGCATCTCATTTAGACCTACCGTCATATACCGTCCACAGGCTGGCTCCCCTCTCCCTTTCTGGTTTCATTTCTTCCCCAGAACCAACTTCAACCTCTTCACCACCCCCTCCTTTAGTGCCTCTACAATATCAGGCAATGGATGCCTCAAGACCTTTTACTTATTGTTTCTTCTGCTTGAAATGTTCTGTCCCCACATATAACTGTGCCTCATACTCTCAAGGCACTCAGGTCTATATTGAAATATCACTACTTTGATTAGAGGTCTTCCATGGCTATCTAGTCTGAAATGACTCTTTTTATTTTCATTCTCTATCCCCTTACCATGGTGGATTGCTTTATTTCTTTTCATATCACTTATAACCACTGGACATGTTAGATGGTACTTGTTTGACTTCTGTCTCTGCTATAAAACATAAGTTCCAGTGCACCTGTGTGGCTCAGTGGGTTAAAGTCTCTGCCTCTAGCTCATGTCATGATCTCAGGGTTCTGGGATCAAGCCCCGCATTGGGCTCTCTGCTCAGCGGGGAGCTGCTTCGCGCACCACCACCACGCCTGCCCCACCTGCCTCTCTGCCTACTTTTGATCTCTGTCTGTCAAATAAAGTAGAACAGAACATGGCACATGTTTATTGAATAAATGTCTAAGGGCTCTTAAAGCCATAGAGCATTATCAATATATTATAATGATACTTGGAAGCACCTAAAATAGAGTTCTCAGTTGGACGGAAGAGGACCCCTGAGTCGTATGTCTTGCTCATCACTAGAGGGTTTGGATACAGCTTTTGTCAGTAATCTCCCCAGCACTTCCACCCCCTTCCAGTGTTCTGGAATAAGAAGATCATAGGAAATATTAAGAGATAATATCTATTAAATGAGAAAAATCAAAGAATTCATAGTGCTGCATTCCATTCCAAATCATAGTTTAAAACTATGTTTGAACTATTTATCTTCTCAAGGGAGTACCACTAAAAAAAAGAAAAAGAAAAAGAAAAGAAAAGAATTAAAAAAAAACCAAAAACACGTATTTTTAGTTTTCCTCTGTGATCTACATAAAGACACCGCAGTTGTTTCACGTGTCTAGCAAGAAAGAGCAGTAGAGAGCCAGAAAGAGGAGGTAGAATCTGACACTTTCAGACTCAAGTCTAGCAGACTCAACCAACGTCAGTAGCTACAGATAAGCAAAAAAAAAAGACAGTAAGTTGTGTATTCCTCAAGCTTGGTGTCATCTGACTACAAGTATTTGATTTTTAAGAAAAGTTAAACAAGTGACAGAGACGTATGAACCACAAAACAAAGCAGTGACCGAAAGGAAAATAAGCCTAGAAAAGAGAAGCCACTTTATTTTATAATTATATCATCAGATTGAAGGTTGGTTTCTCAATTGAAGAACAGGATATTCTGTGACAGAAATGATTACATTTATTAGTTAGTCAAAGAAATAATATAGATGTGATGTTGACGAGACAGCATTGTGGAGAGAAAAGAGATGTCAGAATTGTATTATGCCATTCTTCAGATTGAATTTGGATTCAATTTCAGAAAATATCAAGTATGAATGTTCATTCTGAAGAGCCCAGTATTTTGTATTTCTAAACCAAGAATAGATGGTGATATTTAGCTTGGCAAAGAAAAATGTCTTAACTTTAATGTTTTCAAGACACTAGCTTTATTGGATTACTGGGGAAGAACTGAAACTATACTTTCCAGAATCATATCTCTTAAGATTTATACACAGGGACAACTTTTTTTTTCTTTTTCATTTTATTGATATATTTGACAGACAGAGATCACAAGTAGGCAGAGAGGCAGGCAGAGAGCGAGGGGGAAGCAGGATTCCTGCTGAGCAGAGAGCCTGATGTAGGGCTCAATCCCAGGAGCCTGGGATCATGACCTGAGCTGAAGGCAGAGGCTTTAACTCACAGAGCCACCCAGATGCCCCACAGAGGGACAACTTTTGAAATTCCTTTACAGCTTATAATTACAACATTCTGTATTTTGAGATAGTATTAGTCTAAAAAATATTCCCTTTTTATATGATACTGTCAACTTAGAATATTTCCTAAAGAACAGTTGTGACACAGTAGTTAGTGGGTGTATCAACATTCATCTATGCCAACTAAATCCTTAGAGATAATTGTATCAAAATGACAAGGGGGTAATCATTGGATTACCACCTTGTGGAAAGCAGATAAAGAGTTCAGAAATTTAGATCCTGTTCATCGTGTCTGAACTTTTCCCGGAGAACTTTTAAATTATATCATCAGCAATCACCAAGGATTTCACATAAGTCTTAATAAATCTGATCTTCATTAGCAATAGATATTAGCTATAGTATTCATTTTGAAATATTCTTTCTTTCGCTCCTAGTAATTACATGTCATTGATTTTATTCTGCCTTGTTTGGGGATTCTTTATGCCTACTACCTCTGACTATTCTTACTCTGACATCTGCTATATCTTTATGGGTTTTTTTTTCCCCCCTCAACATTAATTTTTATTCTATAACTTATATAAACCTTCATCTAGAATAACATCTAAGTTTTATTTGAACACAAAATATAGTTCTTAATCTGGTTTATTGCTGTACCTGGAGATCTCTCCATAACCATATATAACAGAAAATTTAATGATATTTAATTGACACAAAACATTATATTATTTTCAGGTACATAACAAAATAATTTGGTATTCATATATTGTGAGATGACCATGGCAATAAATCTAGTTAACCTCTATCACCACATGTATTTATAAGTTCTTTGTTTTTAATAAGGGCAACATCTTACACCATTTCTTTCTTATTACTATTCTGATAGTTGAAAAAAAATCTTTGGTGGCTTCAACTATCATTTATATGCAGTTGATTATCACATATATATAATAAATTTGACTTCTCTACTAAAGCCTAAGACCACATTTCATTCTTTCACTTGAGTGTTACACTTACATCTTAACATTAATATGTGAAAGACCCTCTCATGTTTGTTGAATAAATATAATCACATTTTTTTCTGACACCTTAAGTTATGAAATATTGTCATTTCTGCCTCAGACCTCAAATTCATAACTATGATTTGGTTTCTATTCCTATTACCACTAACTCAAGTCTTCCTAATTCCCTCATGGATTGTAAAAGGTCTTCCAGTTTCCACATTTAAAGTCTTTTTTTTTTTTTAAGATTTTATTTATTTATTTGAGGGAGAATGAGTGAGAGAGAGCATGAGAGAGGAGAAGGTCAGAAGGAGAAGCAGACTCCCCAAGGAGCTGGGAGCCCAATGCGGGACTCGATCCTGGAAGTCTGGGATCATGACCTGAGCCGAAGGCAGCCGCTCAACCAACTGAGCCACAAAGAAAATTCTATTTCTGCTCTAACATAATCTCTTACCAAGCACAGCTCTCATCAGGTCAAGCTTTGGTTGCTCCCTATTGTCTTCAGAATTCAGAACCATCTCACACCATGTCTCACCACGCTTCTCCAATTTTATTTCATTTTTCTTTACTTTCATACATACGTATTTTTATCAACATAAACCACTTATCTGCTAAGCACAATCTCAACTTTGAAGCTCTATTCTGTTTCTGTTAAAAGACTGTTCTGGAATGTAACCATCTCTTTGCCATTCATTCTCATGTTGAACTGTCAACAATTCAGTCATCCTTCAAAATCTACAAATGCTTCCTTCTTCAATAAGTTCTCAAGATCCTTAATACAGAACAACATCTCTTGTAAGGAATCTCTACATTTGGTTTATATGACACATACCAAAGTGTATTTTATTTATTAATATAATTCTTTTATGTCCTAAATGAGGCTGCAATCCCCTTGTAAGCCAGAAGATGAGTCATTTATTTTAATGACTAATTAAAGGTTTTGCTTATAGTAAGAGATAATTTTCTTTTGATTTTAATTGAACAGAGTCAGTGGGCTAGCAACATGTAACACATTACTATCTTCCTTGAATTCAGTTTGATGAATACAATTCAAGTTCTAAGCCCAAAACAATTAACTTCTAAAGAACAATCTATTCTTACCAACAAATAAAGTAAATATAAAGGCTACTTGAAGTTGTTCTGGAAAATTGATGGCTAAAAGCATAATAAAAATTATCAAACACTTTGCTAAGGGGTTAGACAAACTTTTAGAATAATGGAAATCCATTTGAGCCACATGGCTCTAATCATGGAAGATGTCACACATTCTAGTCTGCCTTGGAACACAAAATGCTGGGCCAGAAATAATGTACTTTTTTTTCGCTTTCAGTGCTTCACCTTCTTTGCTTTATGTTACTGCCTCCAAAAATCTTATCATTTTTGAATCATAAGTCTAATTGCTATTCTTTGATTCCAGTTTATACTGTAATAAATATAAAAATTGTAAAAGAATGAGCAGTTTCAAGAAAGAGATAGTGGTTAGCAAAACACAGGGAACATGAAGGCTAAAATATGGGAGGAGTTTCCAGAAAGTTTTCCTGAGAGGAATTTCAGGGACGTGGGATGTGGGAAACACAGGGCTGCAGGGGACTGCAGAGTAAAATGCTTACAGAGAAAGAACAGAAAATAAATTTAAACAAATCTTCAAAGAATGTTTTTGTTGAAGAAAAACAACTTTAACTTATATTAAATAATATTAAGATATAGTCCCCCTGACCTAATTGATAACAATAATATTTTTAAAAAAGTCAACAAATTCATATCTTTTACTAAAACAAAAACCACTTACTTATGCAGCATATTTATAACATTTAGTATACAATTTTGCAATAAACTGAGACATATTACAAATTGGGATTTCTCTGTACTGTATAAATTCTTCATGTTCATTCAGCTATTCAGCAACATATAAGCTCTTTATGTGCTTAGTCTTTAGTAAGTGCTCATTAATTTTCATTTATTATAATTATCATATCTCTATTTTGAATGTCAAATTCATACATGAATATGAAAAATAAGTATTCTGTTTTAAGCCCAATTATTTTATGAATGCCCAATGTATTTTATAATTTTTAGCTTGTTTAATATCTTTGTTCATAGAATAATTTTTCAAGCTTTGTATTAACTTTCTTAAAACCATAAGTCTTTTGAGAAATTGATCAAAGCTATGGACCTGCCCCCTCCAAAAATGAACATGAATGCATTTATATCAAAATGTTCATAGGTTTTTAGCATAAAATAGCATTTCATTTATTAGAAGCTGATGCAGGTAGGGACATTTTTCAGAAAAAAATAAACTTTAAAACTTCATTTCAACTAATTCTGAAGAAAATCTTTCTAAGATATGTCTTTCATTTTCTTGCCATCTTACTTAGATTATAGACACTTCTATCTTGATGAATAGAGGCCATGATTTTAGATATTAAGTGTCATTCTAAGTCTTAGAACTGGTTGTTCCTACAGCAGGGGCTCCATAATCTGCTACATTCTTTCAGGATAGCTTTGTCCTTATTGTTTCAGCATTTCAGTATTATATTTGTTATACACGTGTATCTAACAACACTATCTCTGCTTCCAACTCATTCTATCTAAATCAGGAACCAGAAAACAGAAATGCTGAAGCAATATTTGAACTTGAAATAAAGCAGACTATCAGCAAGGTTCTAAGACTTTCTTACTACAGTCTATGGTCTTTATGATATTTATTTTTGGCTATTCAACTCTGTCTTTCTTCAGAAGCTTACCTATATCCCAGAAAAGTAAGGTGGCAATACATCTAGGCTTTATGGAAAAAAAAAAATAATCATTTTAAGAGACATGATGATCTCTTGTGGTTCTTTAAATAGTCTTAATCTAATACACCCTGTAGAAAATGACCATAAAGAATAAGCATCCTTTCTTAGTTACCTAGCATCTATTATTATTCATTAGCTGTGCGTACATGTGTGTTTAAATGTGTGCACAAATCAGCGTGTGTGTGTGAGTGTGTGTTCAGGATAATAAGCTTAATGTTGGGTAATCAAAATTTGTACTTAGGATGTAAGACAAATAAGTGACAACTCTCACATTTCATAATTTGCTACTGTAAATTATCCTCTGTGTGTGTCCTTGTCCAAAACTTGGGAAATATCAGACAAAACTATATAACGATGTTTTACATATGCTAGTCCCAAATTGAATAACATGAAGAATATGAATAGTTAGTAATTATTATTTACATTATCCAATTTGATACTAGTGGATTGTGATGGTTAATTATATGTATCAACTTGACTGGGCTAAGGAATGCCCAGATAACTGGTAAGACGTTATTTCAGGGTGTGTCTATAAGGATGTTACTGGAGATCAATATTTAATCATAGACCAAGTAAAGATTGCCAACAATGATGTGGGTGGGCATCACCTGAGAGCTGAAAAGAACAAAATGGCAGAGGGTGGATTTGCTCTCTCCTTGAGCTGGGGTATCTATCTCCTGCCTACAGACATTGGTGCTTCTGGTTCTAGGGTCCTTCAGGTTTGGAATGGAACTACATTATCAGCTTTCCTGGCTTCCAGCTTGCAGACAACGGATGACGGGTCTTCTCAGTCCCCATAATTGCATGAGCCAATATCCCTCAAATAAATCTCTTCCTATATATCGACTTAAGTCTTACTGGTTCTGTCTCTCTGGAGAGCCTAACTAATATATGGATACACTTTGGAAAAGTCCAACATGTTATTGAGAATAACCTTTGTCTAGTCATGAAATGATAAGTCAGTCTCTGGGTAAATATTGGAAGGAAATCAACAATAAATAAGACCTCTTTGTATAATAGCATTGTATAATAATATTTGGAATATTTATTCACAGAATATAACCTTTTAAAAAAACATAATTAGTTATACATAAGTGATCAGAAGACCAAATCTCACTGTCCTTACGCAAGACTGAAGACAGTATAAGACAATATTGGCTCCATCTGCAGTTCTAAAATGCTTTGAGTTACTATATTTAATACATGTCTTAAAGTTTAGCAATGATAAAGGAAGTTGGCAAACCTAGAAAACAGAATCTTCATGCAGAAAATACACAAAGTTTTCAAATACATAATTTTGGCAAGTCAAAAGGAAGGTAAAGAGTAATAAATGTTCATCATTTACAGAATTTTTGTAGTAAATTATACTAGACTGTAGAGGATTTCATATATTGTTACTCAAACAGTGCGCTTAAGTCCAAATTGAAGTTTTCTAGACTCTGAGATTGGCATTCCTTTTTTTACAGCTTTTTTGCCAAACTGAATAAAGGCCATGTATCAATTTGATACTTTCTTTTAAAGATTTTTTCATTATTTATTTATTGGAGAGAGAGAGAGAGAGAGAGAGAGAGAGCACACACAAAGGAGGGGAGAGGGGAAGAGGGAGATGGAGAAGAGCCTTAAGCAGACTCTGCACTGAACATGGAGCCAGATGTGGGGCTCAATCCCATGATCCCAAGATCACGACCTGAACAGAAGCCAGGATTTGGACGCTCAACTGATTGCACCACCCTGGTGCCCCTCCCCAATCTGATACTTTTAATTGGCAATGACTTTTAGAATTAGATGTTAAGATTTACAAAAAAGAATTGAAGAAGCAATACCTCTGTGTGTTTCCCCCTTAATTTTTCTTGGAAATTTGTGAACGGACTCATCTGGCACAGCAGCCTTCGTGGGTCCTCCTCGCCATAAAAGTCATAAAGCCCTTTAGAGAGTGGTTCCAGCTTCAATGACCAACAGCCCCAGAATCTCTCTAGGTTTTCCTTCCCTCTACCAGATAACTCATAGCCCAACATACTATCCCTTTTCCTACAGAGTTGATCTTTCCTCTCTTTGCCCAACCACTTTTGGAATGCACATTTAACTTGGATTTTCTCTGATTTCTGAATTTAGTCTTCAACAAAGATACTATTTTTGGTTCCCTTTCCTTCTCATCACTCAGTGTTTAGAGTAAGGGACAGTTCACTCCATTCCTGAACCAGCACAAGCTGCTAAACACCAACTCAGAGGGAAAGTCTGGGCCCTCAAACTGACTCAGAAAGTAGATAAAAACATAAATCTAACTGAAAGGTCTCATGCTGCATGATGATGGTATATTGGCATGGAGATGTCCCCCATTTAAGGACTGCATTGCGTAGGCCCTCCTCAACTGAAAAATACTACCAGCAATTAGTTATTATCCTTTATTATTTGAGGTCATCCTGAGGGAAGATATCTTGTGATCTCATGAGTCCTTATAGGACTAAAATACCTTCAGAAGAAATCAAGTGTGAAGTGAATGATTAAAAGCTATAATATATATGTGTGTGTGTGTGTATATATATATATAAATATATATTATATGTTTATATGTTCTGTACTAGTTGAACTCCCCCAGTTAATCACTCCAAAAAGTTAGGTATCTTCCTGATCCAGAAATTAAAGCTTAAACATGTCATGAATAAGAATCTGAGGAAAGGTATATGTATTTAAAAACATTATCTATAGTTCAGTGGTCTTTAGGTGAAGACTACTAAAGCAGTAAAAAATGACAGAAAATCTGAATCACAGCAACATTATGATAGGAAACTTCTAAAGAAATGAAAAAACTGTAAACCTATATCAGCTCAGTGCATCTAATATTTGAAAGACTATTTCTGTACTCTCACCATGTTTTTTACTACAAAGAGTAAAAATCTGCCATTTGGTTAACATTACTGTTGTTGGTTCAGTGTAATTGTGGTGCTGAAAAGTTGTGTAGGTTTTGCTCCTCTGTGTAATTCCTCCCCCATTAGAGACAATTATTAATTATTGATTATTACTGATGCACTCTAGCAATACAGAATTCGCTACAGAGGGATGGGAGAGAGTCATTGTGCCTGGGAGTCGCTCAGGAAAACTAACGCAGCAGCAAGAACACCATGACCTTGGAAGGTCTCCCGAAACATGCTACAGCCTGTGCTGATTCAGCACATCCCTGTGATACTACAAAAAAAGTAACTTGGCATCCTCATGAGCAATGTATGGAAGATTATGAAGACTCATTAAAACAAACAAACAAACACTCAAGAATATACATTATATATTTTCAACATTAGCTCAGACACCAATGAACATTTGGCCAATGGAAAAAGACAAGATAGACAAGATAAACAGTCTAGGAATCCATACAAATGTGTGTGTCTTTGTGTGTGTGCGGGTGTGTGTATAATTATATGTGGTTGGGCCTATCTAAAAATGAGACAGTAAGTATCCACAATATATTACTTACATATACCTGAAGATATGCACAATGGATATGACACTTAGAAATATCTGGCACAGATACCTGCAATTTTTTTAATTTCAGTAACATTTGGGGAAAAAAATCCTATTTCTTACCTACATTTCCAGTCATTAAGTATGAATTCTGAAAGGCCATCATCCCCATTCCAACAATGTGTATAAAATCTTCAATCACCTGCATTAACTCTATTGAGCCAGGATAAATCTAAAAAAGAAGCAAAGATTGGAAGGAATAAAAAGTCTACATAATGGAATATATAACTGGAATAACAAAAACTACATAATGAGGTCACAAATGAGCTCTGATTTATTGGAAGGAATTTCTGCAACTGGCAGCAGTTGTATTTTTGAATCACTAATTGAGAATGATACCAGGTGTCACACGGCAAGAACTTTGAAGGTGATATGATGTAGTGATTAATTCTCCATAAATCTAAGGAAACTGAAAATATCTAACAGATTGTATCCTTAGAAACTGCCCATCTTTACTTTTGACGGGATCCTTTCCCCATTTAAATATTGCATAGAACAAACACTGACATTTGGGGGCTTTTCACATTTTTTACTTAGCATCTATATGATGGTCACTGAAAGAAAAAAGCAATTATCACCATCACGAGAATATTGACAAACTAGTAATTTCGCGGCAAACTAACTTTTATACCTTGGGAGAAACATTTACTTCTACAACCGTAATAGCTATTGAATGAATAACAATGTTGGCAATAATTTCAGGATCATGACCATAGCTGTAGTGTGGGTGCTTCACAGATAGGTGCACATTGCAAACCCAACACCACGCCGCCTTACACACTGCCAAGGGAGGAGTCTTTGCTTAAAGACACCCTGATTCTGGCGCAGGGTGTGAGAAGTGAAGGTCATTTCGAAGGTCATATGAATGTTACTCTGTATCATCCATAATGCTTAAACAGTCAGCCTGTATTAGAGAATGACATTAGAGCAGAAAGTCTTTTGAAGATGGGTCGTTTCGTTTAGCCATTCAGCACGACTGCCCCTTGGAGCCATGAAAAAATGAAGTGGATTAGAATTGTAGTGGCTTTGTCTTTACAAAGGCTGGTGCAGGAGGGGAAGAGACAGTCTGATTAGCAGAGAAGTATACAGTCAGAGGTGGAAGGGGACTGGAGTAAAAGGGAGCTACGCTGGGCAGGGCGAACTGCAGGTGGAGTGTGGAATGTTTACAGGAGGCTGTGGCTGCGCCCCACTAAAATTCAGACTCTGAGAAGGCATCATATAGGTACATATATTTGAAGACATGAACAGTGGCTATTACACTTAGAAATGTGTAGCATGGATACTTGTACTTTTTTTTTTTTAATTTGGAGAAAATCTGGGGAGAAATGTTATTTCTTATCTATTTCCAATTATTAAATATGAATTCTGAGAATTCATTGTCATTATCATTTCAAAAATCTACATGAAATTCCCATCAGCTCCAAGCTTTCGGCTACTACTGTATTTTTTCTGCTGTTTCTGTGAGGTGTTTATGAGTATGTGTTGTGTAAGGGTAAATACAAATTAAAAATAGGAGTCTTAATTCTGCCTGCTGAAAATGAGAGACTCCCTCTCCCAGCTCCATATCCTTCATCCTATTTTTAAAAGCATTTACTTTTGAAAAATAATAATTGTTAAGTTCTTTCTCTTTCTCTTTGAAATGTATGTAAATATTTTAAAAAGCTAAATAGACTGTTACAGGGAAGACGTAGGGATATCTTTCAGAGAGAGACAGAGGTGATAACAAGGAAGACAGGGTCTCTATCTCTCAGTTTCTATGGGAGGGGAGGAGTGTTAACCTTCAGCAGGTACCTCGCTCTAAGTTGCAAACTACCTGCATGAAGATAGAAAAAGCTTATTTCCCCCTCCTCGGATAAAGCCAGTTAACTAACAAGTGGTCACCCCATTACCGGGTGAATTTAAGATGAACTCTGTGTGGCAAATGGGGTTCACCATTTGTGCCACAAACCTGGAGACTCATTTACCATGTGGCTGCCATTGTAATAATACCTTTCAGTAAAAGCTATAAAAGAGTTGTCGTTGTTTGACTTCAAGTAGTTACCTTTATTTACTTCTATTCAAGCAGTTCTCTTTAAAAAGGCATTAAGGATTATCACAACTGAAAAAAAATATTTAAAAGGTAAGAATATAGGTAACTCAAAATCACAAGTAAAGGGATGGATTAGGGATTCAGGGTTTTCCACTGATGAGGAGTTGTATACTACTCGCTGTTCGTTCAAGTTGGGACCTCACAGTAAATAATGCCATCCGATGAAGTGCAGCCTTGTTTAAAAAAGGGTATTATACATTTACTCTAAACATATCCATAATTAATAGTCTCCTGCATTCTGGAAAGATGTGCTTAGCCTCTGCAGCTGTATTCTAGGGAAAGATACCATTTCCTTCCAGTGAGTGAATGAGGCTCTCCTCTAGAAGAAAGCCAAGGACAAATATCTAATTCAAGCTAGCAGAAAAAGATAGATTCAGGGTCTTACATTGAGGAGTGCTCTTTTTTCTTCCTATGGCCAGAAGCACAGAATTTGTACCTGATAATGAGGTAGACCCACGCTGGACTATTTTTAGAGCCTCTATCATAACAGGAATAAAGGGCATGATTTGCTCCTGAAGGCCAAGAACATGATTATAAGGGGAGAAAGGGATAGATGGTTCACTTGAACCGCAGAAAATATTATTTCCAAGATTGCACTGTTCTCTCAGAATTAGCAAAGGTCAAGTAGAAAACTTAAGTATTTTAATACACAGTTATATTAAATTTTCACAAGAGTTTTTAAAACGTGCTTATTCTCCCTCTCTTAACCTCTAACCCACTTTTTCTGTAATTTGGGGGGGAAGTGTTATTAACCATACATAGTTAGTATAGCACAAATGGCAGTGAAAGGTATTTTAAAAGAATAATCAAACCAATAAGGCCACGTGCTACATTGATCATGCATAGCAGAAAGAGAAGAAAAGCAAAATTCAAATTTTCTTACGAGAACTCATTTTTACAGCTCTTGGCTTTGAATCCAAATGCACATCTGCATATCTTATCCAGATTATACATAGTGTTGTAGTAAATGCAAGGGATTTTACTTGTTATTACCCCACAGTTTGGTTTATAATGTATGCTTTTGGATTTGCTGTTTCTCCCATAGTCTGTAGGCAGGAAAGAAACTGGTTGCTAAGGCATATAGTTACTAGGTATTGCTAGCTCAAAGTGAGGAATTACTTCATCCTGTTCAGTTTTTCCCACATTTATAACATCACTCAGTCCATTGATTGTTAGGATAAAAGAGATCACTTATTTCCTCTCAAATTAGTATAATGTAATCTAGGATGACTTTTATTTTTTTTTAAAGATTTTATTTATTTATTTGACAGAGAGAGACAGCAAGAGAGGGAACACAGCAGGAGGAGTAGGAGAGGGAGAAGCAGGCTTCCCACTGAGCGGCGAGCCCGATGTGGGGCTCTATCCCAAGACCCTGGGATCATGACCTGAGCCAAAGGCAAAGCCTTAAGGACTGAGCCACCCAGGTATCCCTAAGATGGCTTTTAGATGCCTCCTTTTATGTTCTTGGGACAGCAAACTATTAATATTTTTAATAGTTTATTAAATATTAAAATATTTTCCATATACTTTTTAAGCTTTCCTTAACCAATTTTGTTTTAAGTTTTGAAACGGCTCCAGGCTTACCTGTTGTGCATCCTCCCATTTTTCCTTGTTTTCTTCATCTAGAAGGTTGCTAACTATTTGGAAGAAGTTCTGCAAATTAAATTGGATAAAAGATTTAATGTTACATGAGGAATCCACTTTTCAAAAACATCCATTTGAATTGACTGTGTGATAAGGGTATAAACACTCTGTCATATTGCTTTATAACCCTAACATACCATTCTAGAAGATCTCCGAAGGCCCTGCCTCAGTACCATACTTCTGGGATTTCTCTATAACTTCACATACGCACCTCAGAAGACACCAGAACAGGTAAAATACTTGGGTTTACTTAGTGATATGGAATCTTCCATTATATGGAATATGGAATATGGAATATATGGAAGTGATATCTTCCATTATAGTCTCTGTATTGTATTCTGTTGTGCTATCATAAAATTATTCCTTGCAAATGAGTTTTCTTCCTTTGGTAGTGAAAATCCCTTGTGTAGGTATAATTACAAGCTATCCAGTTAATTGTGAACCATGATGGCTAGTTCTACTGCTGTTCTGAAGAACACTAGCGAAGACACAGGCCTTGGGCAAGGCTGAGGCACGTGACAGGCTTCCTCACATGGATCCTGGGTCTGCACTTCCTGGCTGTTTTACTTAAACTTTTACCACTACCTCTTGCAAAGATGACATGGAATTTTCCAAGTACCTGGCATATAGCACCTGGTTAAGTGCTCAATAAATCCTAGCTATTTCAAATTATTATTCTTTATTCTGCCTTTGGCCAGCAAGCCAAAATGGAAGAAGGAAGAGGCTCAGTTGCAAGTTCCTATTCAAGGGCCAAATCCTAGTCATCATCCTCGTGGGCTAACTGCTGAAGATCTATTGGCTTGACTTTCGTCTAGCAGTATCCCTGATGAATTTCTGGTTTTCCCTTTCCATGCAGACAGGTGTGTTTGGGCTCTCATACACTAGCAGAGGCTCAGCTGAGATCATCTGCATTAGTGCCCATTTGACACACAAGGGATCTTGACCAGAGAGAGACCTTCCTGCTCTCCCACACTACACTGGGTCTTCAAAACTCAGAGGCCAGGAGAAGATCAGAGTGTCTGTTGAAAATGAATAGTGACTTGGGGTCATGGGCGACCTAGGAAGTGCAAAGTGAAGCTGTGACATTTATCTTAAGCGACATGGACCGCGGTCCCTCGGTTGTGTCCTCAGGGCCCATCTCTTCTTCTTGGCTTGTATGTAATTTTGCAGGAGCACGGACTCATACTGATACATCAGCTCAGGAGAAGACCCGCGTGAGGGGGAAATAATCGCAATTTTTTAGCCTCATCAGCCTCCCTCCCTATCCAGCTTTTCAAAGAAGGTCTTTTATTCAAATGCCAAATAAAGTCACCTGTTTTAGAAGAAAAACAAAGCTGCTTCACTTCCTCTTCTCTTGTGCTTTGAAGCTGTGAGTATCTATATTTAATTGCCCTATTTGTGCTATTTATTTTAATAGCTCCCGGTAATCACATGGTTGAAACATGTTTCAAGTCATAACCCCTGTAAAAGTTACAGAATATTTTACACAGCTCTTGAAAAAACTGCAAGTCTGTTTTAGACCTGTTTTCAATTCGTTTAACCTTTTTGTGCTACCAGCCATTTTTTTTCCACTTAAAATTTCCTGGTTGGAGTGATAACATTTGAAGGGCTTAGTCCGTTGAGCTGTAACTCTACCTATGGGCAGAAAGAATTAACCTTCAGCGTTCTCCAATTGCCTATGTCTGCTTAACTCAGTAGGGGACATGCTGCTAATGAGGCAAAAGTTGCAGATTTCATCCTGTCCATGCCAGTTAGTGGTGGTGTGGTCCACGGCCATGGTCTGCACCCTCACCCCCGCTAGCTTTCATACACAGGCATGCCACCGCTAACAAGAGACACCAAGAGAATGGGAAGCAATTTGTGCAGACATGTATCCATTTCTGAGAAAACATTTCACAAAGCAGGTTTTACTGATAGTGAGTCAGTGGCTCTGCACTGTATATGAAGGTCAGGGAATAGACACAATTCCTTGACCAAAGCGATATATTCAGAGTTCAATTTTTTTTTTCTTAAATTGCCAAAAGGCATGTATGAAAAATACAAATTACTAAAATATACCTTCAACTAGGCAAACAGTATAAGACATGTCTTTGTATCACCTTCCAAAGCAATATGTCAGGCTTCATTAATCAGGGTGGAAAAGAAATACAGATAAAGTTCTCCTTTCTCCCTGTTGACTGGGCAGGGAATGATCTGCCATGAGACCATGTGGGGCACAGTGAGCTAAGCCTGAAAATCCAAGGAGGGGGATGGGGGCATTTACGGGAAGATTTTCTTATTCCTCAGTGTACCCTCAGTACACACAATGCCTTGTCCAGGGCCAGTATTTAATGGAGCCCTAACTTAAAGGAAATAATGAAGTCACGCGGCCACTACACCTCAGGCTCTCGAACAAAACTCAAGTATCATTCCCTTGAGCAGATCCTGCTCTCATCTCTCTATCAAATCACTTCGACATTTGCTTAAAGATAAGACCTAGAAAAGAGTAGAATCAAGCTGAACAGTATTTTTTGAGAAGGGATATAGAACACTTTAGGCCACCTGACTGAATTTTTGAGGAAAGTCCGAGGCAACTTCTCTGAGAGCGGACGTACGGCTCGCTGGAGTTCTTTAGGAACTCTGTTCATTCTGGCAGGATCTCTCTCTTGGTGACTTATGGGTCAGGTCACTTATGTTAGGCCCTGAGCTGCAACTGACAAGAGGTTTTTGTTTCCTTTTCTTTTATCAGCCCCAATCTCTATGACCTAGACTGTTCTGAAAAATTAAGTGTCCTTGGCCAAAGCTGTTTGAAGCTTCAGCAGGTCAGACCTGGCTCCAATGTCCCCCACATTCATTAACTGTGTGGTTCTAGGTGCATGTTGCCCACCTCTGCACTCCTTCTCTAACCCGTACAATAGAAACCAGAAATAATAGCTGCCTGCCAGAGCTATAGTGAAGCTTGGAGTTAATTCCTAGCACACAATCTGACACACGGTAAGTGCTCGATATATGGCAGCTTTATGATTTTATTCCTTCCATGTTATCTTTTTTATGACTGGTGGCATGATTTGTATTTATGGCCACACGACGGCAAATATGCCCCATAAGGTTGTTACAGAATTTCACAACCCAGGGTGCTCTCTCCTTCTCTCTTTTATAGCCTCTTTCTTTCCAGACAGTATGTGGAGCACAGAACTTATTCACCACTAACTTCAGGGCCTATCATTTGTCCAGAGAAAGCTCTCCTTCCTAAGAAATGCACGCAGCTGGGAGGATTTTCAGTGTGGTTATTATCAGACAACTACTATGTGAGAGGCATTGCGCAATCATTTGCTGGACACAAAGGTCGGGGGCACGACTCCTCACTTATTCTTTGTGGTGAGTATTATGAAAATCGGTGCAGTAAATGTCTGTTATAAGATAAGCCATAAATGTTTCTGCCACATTCAAAGTGCAAGTCCTAGGTTTGGTCACATGAGACTAAAAACCACTCTATTTTCTGGAAAGTGGTAACTAATGATTTGTTTTACATCTGATTGGCTTCTGCTTGACAAATTTCTCATGTATTCTATAAAATTTTCTATATAGATTCTATAAAATCTATATGAGTATTTAGATTTTGCTGAAGTCCTTGTGGGAACAGAGCCGTAGATGAAGTCAGTGATTTGAGATAGCTGAGCTCTGGGAAATGTGTTCTCCTTCTCTTAACCCATCAACAAAATGCTTGAGCACTGAGAGATGAAGATGAGCCCTAAGGAACAGGTTTAATAATGTAGATCTGAAACTTTTAAGGATTCATGATGGTCTTTAAGAATTGTGATGGTCCTGACTAGAAACATAGGAGGAACATAAAAAGTCATAAAGGCTAAACAAGGAGTCAGAGATGAGCCGTTAGGATAAGGATGCGCAGAGCAGGACAGGCCATTGACTCCCTAATCAGGAGAGATATTGATAGTGTAAGGCCATGCATGATTTAGCCCATTCTCATAGCTCTGGGTCTGCCTTAAGCTATCCTGTCCCACAGTCTCTATATTACAGGTTCATTAGACTTCTTTATGCATCCCAAACTCTTCCCTGCTTAGCCTCTGGACCTATACAATGCTGTTCTCTTTCCTTGACTGCTCTATCTCCTGTTCTTCATTCAAAATTAACAACAACAACAAAAAATCCATGGACAAAGGAAACTGGCAGTTCATAGAAGTAATCAACCATAAAAATAGGATGTAAAGGGCATGGTTGTATAAAGAGCCCCTGTTCGCTGCTGAGAGTCGGTTTTCCCCAATACACACTGAATAAGTATTCATCGCTGGCTCTACTCCATCTCTACTTCCCTGCCTGACCGACTCATCAGAACTACCATGCACTGACCCAGGGAGAACAACCGCACTTCACCTTAACATAAAAGAGAGGACAGTAATGCAGGCAGCCATCCAACTGTATAGCACCCACTTAAAAGGTGATAAACATGCTGACTTGTAGTTGCATTGTGTGGTCTTCTCTTCAATTATATCATCGTTTTTAATTATGATGTACTTGTATAATGATCAGTTCGGGGCTTTTCCCTTCACCAGCTTACACCTCGTTGGGATTATTTCACTCTTATGCCCTAGTGTACAGCATAATACAAGGAAAGTGTAAATACTCAAATATTTTTAAATGTGTATAAAACAATGGGCTATACATTGAAATAATTAAAAAAAAAATTAACAAATGGCCCCCACCTAATTTTCTACCTCCTTTCAAATCAACACCTTCCTCTGCCATAAATCAATGCCAGCAAGTTCCTCACTACGTCCAGAGAAGGAGATATAACACTTACTTTTACAGATAAGAAGACTGGTTATCTTGAATGAATATGGACTCAAACTCTTCCTATTTAAAATGGCATCCTGAAGTCTTGGGACCATTCTAAACACAGACATACTTCCGAGACAATGTAGGGCCTAATTAATGGATGGGAAGGAGCTGTGCATGGCTGACCCTGGTCCTCAGGTTTAAATCCACTGATGAAGAGACCTCCTCTTTCAAAAATACAGTTCAGGGCACCTGGGTGACTCAGTGGGTTAAAGCCTCTGCCTTGGGCTCGGGCATGATCCCAGGGTCCCGAAATCGAGCCCCACATCGGGCTCTCTTTTTGGCAGGGAGCCTGCTTCCCTTCCATTCTCTCTGCCTGCCTCTCTGCCTACTTGTGATCTCTGTCTGTCAAATAAACAAATAAAAAATCTTTAAAAAACAAAAAACCAAAAATACAGCTCACTCTTTGGCAAACACAGCAAACCTTCCCAGCCCTACAACTACCACCATCCCAACCCTGGCAGAATGCAAAGGTCACAGAAGAGCCGCTTTGTTCAGCAAAAGAATGGAATAAAGAAAGTTATAAAAATATAACCCAGGCAGCAAAGCATAGTGGGCTTTGACAAGGAAGAAAACTGGGGAAAGGAACCTCAGTAGGTAAGTTTTTCAATAGCGCAAAAGAAAAATTACGAAGACCTAAAGGGCAGCAGCAGGTGTGAGAACAGAAAGGTGAGGGAAGACATGGAAAATACCTAAGAAGCACAAATGTATCTACTCACTTATTTATTGAACATCTAGTAAATACCTGGCAGTTTTGTAAGTGCTGCAAATACCACAGTGAACAAGGCACATGAAGGTTCCTGCTCTCATGGGGCTTACACTATAATGGGTACTGGAAAGCAATAAATAAGCAAATAAATAATGATTTCAGGGGAAATACAAAAATAACAGAGTTTATGGGAGTAGAGAGTGACTGGGCTGGGAGGGGTGTGTGTATGTTTATGTAAGACTACTTTGGGTTGAATATTCAGCAGGAAGGTGACATTTAAGGTGAAAACAGAGTGGTAAGAGGACGCCGCCTTGGGAAGACCTGAGGAAAAGAGTTTTAGGAAAAATGGGAAGAGCAAGAACAACTTCCCAGGGTAGAGGCGACAATATGGACAAGTTTTAGAAAACAGAGAGAAAGCCGGTATAGCTGGCGTGGTCTTAAAACAGGGGTTGGATGTGGTGGAGAAGGGAGAAGTGAACACAGGATGGAGAAGAGAGAGGTCAAGGAACGTGATGTCTTGATCCCAGGCTATTGTTCTGTGACGTGAGTTTCATTAAAGATCTGACGTTGGCTGCTGAGTGGAAAACAAAGTGCAGAAGAGTGAGAGGAAAAATAAGGAGGTCAGAAAGTAGTCTGTCTTGCTTATTGAGGCCGGAGATGATGATAGCTTGGTTTAGGGAAACAATATGACATGGCGAGAGATTGCACAGAAGGGAAAGTAGAGCATCAAAGATCAGTCTTTGGCTCCCAGCTCATGCAGTTTAGAATGAGGACGCAGTTAGCTGTGCTAAATACCAAAGAC
Source organism: Mustela erminea (assembly GCF_009829155.1). Classification (NCBI taxonomy): domain Eukaryota; kingdom Metazoa; phylum Chordata; class Mammalia; order Carnivora; family Mustelidae; genus Mustela; species Mustela erminea. The sequence goes on along the minus strand of NC_045617.1, from coordinate 110,852,681 downwards.
GAAATAGCGGTGTTGCAAAAGAAGACAGTTTCATTTTGTTCAGTTTGAGTATGGAGGGTCTATAATATATCTAAGAGAAGAGGCCCAGCGGGCTCTTTTAACTAAAAGCTGGAAGCTTAAAAGGTAAACATTTCTGAATCATTAGTTCTAGTTGAGAACGGGAGACTTTGTGGGGTGGGGAGGGGAGGATAACCAGGAATGGAGCTGAATGGGATGTAGTCAAGGTTCGAGCATTGCTGACAGACTAGATAGGAAGAATAAGGAAGAGAGATGGGAGATAAGAAGGTAGGAAGAGAAGCAGGATTTAAAGGTGACAGAATAAAATAAATTCAGAAAGAAGACACTGGACTGGGGAGATTAATCTGGAGGAGACAGACTAAGCATTTAACAAGAGTCAAAATCCAAAGAGGGTTCAAGGCACGGTTCTGTGTATCTTGTGTATTTTTTCAGCCTCTATGCACTTGGCCACTGATATATGCATGTAGGATATACAAAACCATGAATGCAGCCAGATTATAGATGAAGACATGGATAACGTATACCCAACTTCCTCTGACCTGGCTACGACTACTTCTTAATCTTCCATTCAAAAAAACATACGGAAGTGAAATTGAGAAACATCATTATACAAATAATCCTGGGTTTGTCCTAACATACTTTTTAAAAAACTAACCACCCCTAACGAGTACTTGAACTTATTTTTTTTTAAATAGGTGAATAGAAAAAAATACTTCATACCTAATTAGGATGAAGAGTCATGATACTGTGGCTTAAACCTTTTAACTAGAATATCTACCCAAAGCAGCACATCAAGCAGCCACTGACAATGAGAAACTGTCAAGGTTCAGGAAAGTAGGAGACTGTAATCCAGTTGGCCCTTGGCAGGTTCTGGGACCAAGATATATAGGGAATAGGAGACAAGAAACTGAGCCACTGGAAAGCCAGGGGATGCCCTGGGGCCAAAAGGATTAGGGTGTCAAGGTCAATAGGTCAGTAGTGGTCAGAAGACTCCTCCTGCCAGCAGAGCTGGACTGTCCCAGCTTGACCACTGTAATCTGCCAGATCTAGAGGAATAGAAGAGCAGATTACTGAAGCAAATACCCGTCCTGTTCACTGGGTTAGAGAAAAAAAAAAAAAGCCAGATTCTTAAAAGATATCTTTTTTTTTTTCTTCTTCTTCTTTTAATCACAAATCTCACAGAAACTCTGACTTATTTTGAGAACGACATCAGAACATCATTCCGGGAACACTGGCTGTCTTTCACACTATCTCATTGCTCTGCCATGATGTAAAACAGTTTAACTTGTGGAGTTTCTGAATAGCTTGGATGGGCGATTTTTCACTCAATGCTACCAGTCCCTTCAGGCTAAGTTCAGGACCCACAGCTCCAGCAAGAGGCAGCAGAGAGGGTATACTTTGAGGTACCATGAATGGGGGAGGCTAAGTGAAAAAAGGAAGCCATTCTACCTTCATTCAGTGTCTTCAGGCATGAGATTGGCACTACTCCTTAGGGTCCTTATTTGAAAAAGGAAGGTGAAAAAGTTAGTGATACTAATATGATTAAATATGCTAAGGATTATGAACCAGAGGTAGCCTGGTAGAGCAGCCAACATTACACAAACAGAACTCAGTGTGGCAAAATCATCGTCCAATCCAGACAGGGGCTGCTGCTTAAGCAAGGAATGATATAATTATCTATTACCAAAGTTTGGGTAGGCCTGGCTGATAAACTGAAGAGCCAGCAGGTGCCAATAGCATGCACACTTCACAAGTTTACCCCTGACAACACGACAGGCAGCAGCCATAGTAGGTCCTGTCCTGGTGTAAGATGCCTGGCATATACCTCTTTGTGAAAAAGAAATTCTCATAGTCCTTCAAGATTCACCATCATGGGCTGATTGTGTCCATCCCAGATCTGAATGTTGGAGCCCTGACCGCAGCCACCACCCACCCCATCCCAAAGTACCTCAGAATGTGTCTATACCTAGAGAAAGAACATTTCAAGAGGTAATTAAGTTATAATGAGGCTATTAGGCCAGAGCCCAATCCAATCTGATGAGAATCCTTATAAGAGTAGGAGATCAGAGGGCACCTGGGTGGCTCAGTAGTTTAGCCTCTGCCTTCAGCCCAGGTCATGATCTCGATGTGCTGGGATAGAGCCCACATCTGGCTCTCTGCTCAGCAGGGAGTCTGCTTCCCCCTCTCTCTCTGCCTGCCTCTCTGCCTACTTGTGATCTCTCTCTCTGTCAAATAAATAAATAAAATCTTAAGAAAAAAAAAAGAGTAGGAAATCAGGACACACAGAGATACCAGGAGCCTGCGCACATAGATAAAAAGGCTCTGTGAGGACACAGCGAGGAGGCAGCCAGATGCAAGCTAAGGAGACAGGCCTTGGGAGAAACCAAACATGCTGACCCCTTAATCCTAGACTTCTACCTCCAGAACTATGAGAAAATAGAGTTCTACTGCTTAAGCCACCCACTCTGTGGTATTTATTGTGACAGCTCTAGCAAAGTAATGCATTCTTCAATAATTTTTTAGAAGAAAAATCTTCGAGGGACACCTGGGCAGCTCAGTCTGTTAAGCATCCCACTCTTGATTTCAGCTCAGGTCATGATCTCAGGGTCATGGGATCCAGCCCTGAGTTGGGCTCTGCACTCACTGGGGAATCTGCTGGAGACTCTCTCTCTCCCTTTCCTTCGGTCCCTCCCCCTGCTCTCTCATTCTTTCTCTAAAATAAGTAAATAAATCTTTAAATATGCATAAAGAAAAGGAAACCTTCGATAGTAAGTGGAATCACAATAGGAAACTACTTGTATATTTTGCTTATGCAAGTCTCAGTACTTTCTTGACTCCAAAAGAAATAATAATTCTGAAAGAGACAAAGCTAAGAGATGTTTTATTATATTTTTAAAACCCAATCAAAAAAATATTTACATTACATGGCATTTACCAGTCGATAATAGTCGATACATATTCTTAAAACTTCTTAGCCTCCCTTCCTCTTCCCACCTGATTGTTGCACATCCTTTGCACTCTCACGTGCAGACGTTGAGTTTCCCTCAGCCAGCAGCCAACTTCTAAAGTTTGCTCTTGTAGGATTTAATCATGTTGATTTGGGAAGCAAGGTTTGTTGCTTAATAGCTCATCCATTTAAGGAAATCATTTGTTGCTGAATTTCTTATTTTCACCTTTATAATAAGGGCAAGGTTTAAATAATACCTAGAAAGAGCTGTTGTTGTACAGGACTCTCTCTGCCACAGAGAAACCATAGGAAATCCTCTCAAGCTGTTGAGCATTGAAAATAGTAGCTGTTTATGACTTGGAGTGACTGCTGGCTGGGAGATGTGGTCCTGTCCACAACTTGGTTCCCACCGAGCTAGAAATCCTAGTTCTTGATGTAAGCCATTCTCTATGTCCCCTTGCTCTCTATCTTTAAAATGGTCTTGCAATGTTGACCTTAAGGACTAATGCTTCTTAGGGCACCTGGGTGGCTCAGTGGGTTAAGCCTCTGCCTTCAGCTCAGGTCATGATCCCAGGGTGCTGGGATCCAGTCCCGCATCCGGTTCTCTGCTTGGCAGGGAGCCTGCTTCCTCCTCCTCCTCTCTCTCTCTCTCTCTCTGCCTGACTCTGCCTACTACTGCTCTCTCTCTGTCAAATAAATAAATAAAACGCTTTAAAAAAAATGGGCAGAAGATATGAACAGACACTTCTCCAAAGAAGACATACAAATGGCTATCAGACACATGAAAAAATGTCCATCATCACTAGCCATCAGGGAGATTCAAATTAAAACCACATTGAGATACCACCTTATACCAGTTAGAATGGCCAAAATTAGCAAGACAGGAAGCAACATGTGTTGGAGAGGATGTGGAGAAAGGGGAACCCTCTTACACTGTTGGTGGGAATGCAAGTTGGTGCAGCCACTTTGGAGAACAGTGTGGAGATTCCTCAAGAAATTAAAAATAGAGCTTCCCTATGACCCTGAAATTGCACTATTGGGTATTTACCCCAAAGATACAGATGTTGTGAAAAGAAGGGCCATCTGTTCCCCAATATTTATAGCAGCAATGGCCATGGTCGCCAAACTGTGGAAAGGACCAAGATGCCCTTCAACCGACGAATGGATAAGGAAGATGTGGTCCATATACACTATGGAGTATTATGCCTCCATCAGAAAGGACGAATACCCTACTCTTGTAGCAACATGGACGGGACTGGAAGAGATTATGCTGAGTGAAATAAGTCAAGCAGAGAGAGTCAATTATCATATGGTTTCACTTATTTGTGGAGCATAACAAATAGCATGGAGGACAAGGGGAGTTAGGAGAAGGGAGTTGAGGGAAATTGGAAGGGGAGGTGAACCATGAGAGACTATGGACTCTGAAAAACAATCTGAGGGGTTTGAAGGGGCGGGGGGGTGGGAGGTTGGGGGAACCAGGTGGTGGTGGGTAATAGAGAGGGCACCGATTGCATGGAACACTGAGTGTGGTGCAAAAACAATGAATACTGTTATGCTGAAAATTAAAAAAAATTAAAAAAAAAGAACTAATGCTTCTTTTCTGACTGCTATTTTCCTGGACACATTTTCTACCCTTCTCCTCTGTAATAAGTGATTTTTTAAAAGTGCCTATACTTCCCTAGGTGGTGCCATGAGGCACATCTGACCTTCCTCTCTTTGCAGGAGAGATACCAAAGTACTTATGGGCATTGGCAGTGGGGACTTATGATTCAGAGATGTTTCAGGCTTTTGCTTCAACAGAATTTCCCCTTCTCAGATAATAAGCGTAGCTACATTTCTTGATTATACTGCAGGTACCATGTAACTATGAAGTAGGGGCTATTACCCCCATGTGATGGAAGAGGAAACTGAGTCATAGAGAGGTCAAGTAATCTGTCTAGCATCCTATAGCTTGTGAGCTGTGACCTGAGGCCAGGGATTCAGCCTACAAGGCAGGAACTCTTAGTCATCACACTCTACTGCCTTTCTTAACTCTCGTACTTATGTCCAAGGAAATTATTAATGTTCCTAGTTGCACAGTGTTCTTTAAGCAAAGGATTTCAAGGCACCAGGCTGTGTCTTGAATGCTAATGATGTTTTATAATTCCAAACTTAAAGAGCCTTTACAAGATCTTATTTAGTCAAAAGTATTAGATTATTTGCACAGATGAGGCTATCAGTGCATAATAGCATTACATTATCATACAACAGTTGCTTCCACATTGATCAATCTAGTCCTTTGTATGCAAAAGGTAAAAGTGTCTCACACTGAGACCTTAGGAGAAACAATGCCCAAGATTCTCTCTGGGCGACCTGCCACCATGGAGGGGAAGCATGAAGCAGGTCTACAGTGAAGCACATATGTCTGAGTGTATGTAACACACTCAGGTATTTTCTATTCTTTTCTAATTTGTTATGAAAAGTTGATCACGACCCTCTATCAGGTCAACACTTAATGTCTGAAAATAACCTGAAAAATTTGAAAACAATTTTCTCATCCAGAGTTTTAGGCGAGAAGGGAGAAGATGCTGGGCTTACCTGAAATCACTAACTCTGCTTTTTATTTAATTCCTTGGTCAGTTAATGCTGAACAATTTTTGAAGATTTTATTTATTTATTTGAGAGAGAGAAAGAGAGACAACATGAGTGGAGCAGGGCGGGGGGGGGGGGGAGCCTCAAAGGGAGAGAGAGAAGCCTCCCTGCTGAGCAGGGAGCCCAGTGCAGAGCTTGATCCCAGGACCTTGAGATCATGATCTGAGCCAAAGGTAGATGCTCAGCCTGAGCCCCACCAGATGCCCCTGAAATTTTTTATTTATTTTATGGCTTGCATTTAAAAAAGAGACTGGAAGCCAAGGTTTGAGTTTTCTGCTTAATCTCAGTGGTTGGGAAATAAATTTTCAAGCCTAGGGAATGTATTAGAAAAGTAAGTTATTTTCCAACTTTAAGTGTTGACCTGATGGAGGGTCATGATCAACTTCTCATAACAAAATAGAAAAGAATGGAAAATACCTGAGTGTATTACCCACACTCAAGGTAACTATTATTTTGTGAAACTCTGGTTTTCAACACTATACGGATGTAAATTGTGTATCCTGCAGTGGGTCACAGTCAAAAGCATTTGCAAAACACTGAGTTAGATCAAGGGTTTTATCAGGAAACAGAAAGGTGCCTGAATAGAGATCTGTCTCTGCTTTCAGCGAGTTTAAGGGGCACAATACACAATGATGAGTGTATTGTGTATACTCCAAGTGTGTATTCTTTCCAATGTTTTCTTTCTTTATTTCCCATATATATGTTATCTCAAGGGCCTCCCTTTCATTCCGTTAAGAGATTACTCCTCCTTCTCTGATCCAGTATCATTAAAGCATGCTTTCTTCTTTCCTTACCTTCAGAACACTGCTGTAGTCTCTCCATGGGGTTCTTTCCCCCAGTCTTCCTCTACTCACTAATTCACATTATCTTCCTCTGCCAGACCATTTCCAAAAATAACACATTTAGTGACTCCATTTATAGAGAACGAAGTCTAAACACTTCTCTGCCCTTGACTCTCCTGTCTTTATGATCTGCACTATCCAACATGTATCCCATTTTCTTTTTTTTTTTTAATTTTATTTATTTATTTGACAGAGAGAGATCACAGATAGGCAGAAATGCAGGCAGAGAGAGAGAGAGAGAGAGGAGGAAGCAGGCTCCCTGCTGAGCGGAGAGCGCAATGCGATGTGGGGCTCGATCCCAGGACCCTGAGATCATGACCTGAGCTAAAGGCAGAGGCTTAAACCACTGAGCCACCCACGCTCCCCATGTATCCCATTTTCTACAAACCTTGGTCTCCGGAATGTGCCATGTTTATACCACATTCATGCCTTTGGTTACACAGTTGGACTACTGTCTCTGTGCTCAGCTTTTTTCTCCAGATTCTGTCTCAGGTCCTAACTCTCCCATGAATACTTCTGTTACCACTACACTTCAGCTCTCATTCAGCTCTCTATGCTTTTAGAATTCCTAGAAGTGAGACATACTGTACTATCTCTCTCTTCCTCATTACCACAGTCTACCCTCATCCATAAGGTGTTTTTTCCCCCTTCCATTATATTGTAAGTGGCCTGAGAACAAGGCTTATCTTGTACAGTTATGTTAAGAGTTACAACACTAGCAATAATGGGATTAAGGAGTACCTACTATGTGCCAGAAATTCACAAATATCATTATGCATGGGTTATTATGTATTTAACCTGTATTTTTTTCTAAGCTTCATGACAACCCTGAGAAAGAGTTATTGTCAAACTTCATTTTTTGTGGATTCCATATTTGCAAATCAATTACTTGCTAAAATTTATTTGTAACCCTCAAATCAAAACTCATTGCTTTTATGGTCATTCATGTGATGAGGGAACAGAAGGCTGGCTGAGGACATAGCAAAAGCTGACACCCTCCAACTTACCCCCACCCCCACTCCTAGGTGGGACATATGTGACATTCTTTAGGAATCTCCCACCCATCTTAATGTTAATACTTTGCCAGAGGGCAAAATGACCTCCACAAGGGCCAGCCCTCTGGTATCTGGTGTCTTGTAGGTCGTCCTCTTTAGCATATGAAAGTTCAGTTGAAACCTCCCTTTCCTTTACCTTCACAACACCTGCCATCCCTCAGAACCCTGGGGTAGCAGCTTTTCCTGCCCATGGGTCTGGTCCCCGTGCTTTAATAAACCACCATTTTGCACCAAAGATGTCTCAAGAATTCTTTCTTGGTCATCGGCTCCGGACCTCACCGCACGGAACCTCACTTATATTCTAGAACTTCATCACATGGACTGTGTGCAGAGTGGCAAACATCTGAGTCACCCACCGTACATGTACTCAGCTGATGCCAAACATGACAATGCTCCCACTTTTTGTTTTAGCTCACATACTTGTGTACTTTGTTTTAGCTCACATATTACGCCAGAGCGGCCCCACCCCCGTTGAACTGCCATTTTGTTGTTTATGCAGTAAAACTTAAATTGACCTTGCCCCCCACCCTTACCCCGCCAGGGGAACTTACTTAAAAACAAGTCGAGGAAACCAGTCCCAGATAACAAAGTCCAAGTACACGGGTGGGTCAGGCCAGGTGGAGGTAGTCAATCAGTGGGGACGCATACTGTCTCCTAGCTACCAAGGAGTATGGGCCCCGCCTTTTGGGCCCCTTTTGGGCACCAATTCTGACCAAGGTGATAGGCTGGTTCAAATGTCTACTAGGGTAAATTGTAATTCAATTGGTCACCTAGCATGACTGTGCAGCTTTCTCTGTGTGTTACAATTTCATTGGCCACCTGTGTGTGGCCATGCCCAACCACATGGCCTTTGCTCTATAAAAGTTAGTCTGGAAAGCAGGGAGGGGTCGCCCTCTTTGTGACAGGGGCAGCCCTGACCAGTCTGTTTGACTGTCGGTTTTGATTCTTGATGCTTGGCATGAAATAAAGCTTTGCTTGACCTTTGCTTTGTATCAGTCTTGCTCCTTTAATCACGGACCCATTATTGGGGGACCCAACACTTGTAAACATGTTCCTTTTCATAGCCAATTTAATGCCCCCCCCCATGGTTTTTGTTTGTTTTCTTTTGTGTGTGTGTACTTTTTATTGGTGATTTCACATTTTAAAATGTCCCATTGCACAGTGTAAAAGACTATCTAGTATTCTTAAACTCAGAAAGACTGTCATGTGCCTTACAGAGAAAACATATGTATTAGGAAAACTTTTTCTGGCTTGAATTAAATGTCTTGGCTGTGAGTTCAGAGTTAATGATTAACTATATACCTTAAAAACAATGTCTTTTAACAGTAACACACATAAAACAGGATCATGTATTAATTGGTTAATGAAAATGGTATGAACAAATTCTCAAAGGAACCTCATCCTGTATTTTCCCTAGGAGTAAATGGTTCAGTATTCATTAATTTATTGTTTGCCACAAATCTACAGAATATAACTACCATGAATTACAAAAATAGACCATACTTCTACATCTCCTTTATTTCTTATTTAGATAGGAAGAAATAACATAGAGAAATATTAAGTAACATGTTTGAAGACACCAAGATAGTTACTATACAAGCTGGGATTTCAACTTGCATATGTCTGATTTAATTCTGTCAAGTCTTAAAGTTTCAGCGGGTTGCAAATTCAATTTTCTGTTGATAGAATGAGTCTCACTACAAATTTTTCCAGTGGCTAAAAAGTAAGTAAATTGTTGTGTTTTTCCTCTTTTTCCCTTTCTTTCTCTAAATTGGATGTTCAGAGTTTTATTTGTGCATGTGTGTGTGTGTGTGTGTGTGTTTGTGTGTGTGCTTGAACAATGTAAATTTCCTCCAAATTACTATGTTATTTATATTCATTTATTAATTACTTCAATAAATACTGGAGTGTCTACTATGCTTGAAGATATAGTCATCTCTCAACAAGTTTAAAATTTATTGCTGCAAACAGACCTAGAAACAAATAATTAGAATATTATGAGAGATATTACGATGTTATGTAAGGAATATACTAGAAGCAGAGATATTTATAAGGTTTCAAAAGGCCAGAAAATTAGGAAAAACTTGAAATCTGCCTGGGATTTTATGAGAAGACTTGAGCAGAAGGGATTTTTTAACTGGATCTGGAACGAACTTGCATCAGATTGAAACAAGAAAGATAAACTAACTAGAGAACTAACAGGGAGAGACTCAGAGATATGACAAAGCCCCAGAGTTTGGAAAACAGTGTATCAGAAGGGAAAAGACTTTTGGAATATCTTTTCTACAGTTTCCAAAAACAAAACTATTATTTGCTTTATCATTTTAAGACATACAGCCACACTTTATTTCCCCCCAAGTTTAATAGGTTGTAGCTATTGCAGGTCACTTCCATCAATGCATCAAATAAATCTTTTAAAGGTTTTATTTATTTATTTGACAGACAGAGATCACAAGTAGGCAGAGAGGCAGGCAGAGAAAGAGAGAGGAAGGGAAACAGGCTCCCTGCTGAGCAGAGAGCCCGATGCGGGGCTCGATCCCAGGACCCTGAGATCATGACCCGAGCCGAAGGCAGAGGCTTAACCCACTGAGCCACTCAGGTGCCCCTCAAATCAATCTTTTAGTGAATCCGGCATTAGTAAGCATTTTAACTAAAATGCACTGCTCATAACTACATTGAAAAGAATTCATTCTTCTTAAATAATTTCAGTTAATCTTTCTTTTTTCACTTCCCAGTTTCAGAAAGAATGAAAAATAACTTAGTGGTACCTATGTAATTACCAATTTGGGGTTAAGGTTCCACACTAAATCTTATTTGAGGAGGAGGATATCCTAGAGCTTGGTTGGGATCCAAAGATGGATCAGGAAAATGTCTTCTTTTTCAAGGATTCTGATTAGTGTTAATAAAATAAGATATAAAGAGATACAGGAGAGAAAGTACCATTAGAATTCAGAGGCCCAGAGTACCAAGAAATTACCTTAGGAGACTGGGAGAAATCAAGCCAGTCTAAGAGCACAGAGGAGGCAGAAAACAAGAGCTAAGAACACAGAGTGCATTCAAGAAGCAGAACGTGGTGGGGCAGCTGGGTGGCTCAGTGAGTTAAGCACCTGAATCTTGGTTTTGGCTCAGGCCATGATCTCATGGGTGGTTAGAGTTAGCTCCATGTCAGACTCAGTGTTCAGCAGAGAATCTGCTTGAAATATTCTCTCCCTCTGCCCCTCCTCTCCCTCTAAAATAATTTTTTTAAGGGGGAAGTAATTCATTTGACATAAATCTGTGAAGAGGAGGAGTAACTCATATTTAGCTGTAAAGATAGGTAACCTACATACTGTGGAGTGTACTAGAAAACAACATGAAGACTTTGAGTTGTCATTCAAGGGGACTTGGAGTTCCAGTGAAGGTTTCTGATCTAAGAAGTGACATAATCAGAGCTGTTCTAGGATAACCACTAGGACTATGATGTACAAGATGAATAGAGATGTAGGTAAAGCTCTGAGGGAGGATTAAAGGAAAGAAGCCATGGAAATAACTAGGCTGAGGCAATTAAAGGCTTAATTAGGATAACAGCAATGGGAAAAGAGAGGAAATAATGGATAGAAAAGATTGTAGCCATAAAGGAAAAGAAGGAAAAGTCAAGATAACATTATAATTCCAGCCTAAGGACTACTAGTTCTACAAAGAGAAGTATGATATGCAAGAAAACTTGCAATTCAAAATAAGCTTAGTTTATGCCATATTAATCCTGAGGTGCCAGCCAAACAAAAATGCCCAGAGCCTTTGGAAATAGAGGACTGAAGTTTAAGTAAGGTACAGGTGATGTTGAGTAAGTTATAAATTAGAATTTGTAATCAAGCAAAGATGATAAATGTATATAAAATGTTTCTATAAACTGGTGGAAAGTAGAATAAAAGAAGTGCAAAGTTGTCTTGGATTTCAGAAAAGAGAAAGATCATTTTCAGATGGAGTTTGGGGCTTGCTGGTCTGGCATTCAGAAATCTTGCTAGATCCAGGTTAATGATTTTGACAAAGATGGAAGAGGAAGGAATTCCAAAAGACGAGGGCATTCCAGGGGCCTGAAAAGACACCAGTAAAGAAAATGAAGTAGAAAATTCAGCTCCTGTTTGTGAAGGGATGACTAGGACACCAGCATGCTGAGAATTTTGTGTAGTGTCGAGGATTAATAAGAGAGTGGGACAGAAATTTCTGACTATGCCAAAATAACAACAAAATAATCAGCAAAACTGCTTTATTTAAGTCATACCACCTAACGTCCCCATGACTAAACCTTTGGTTAAACTAATTGCTCATTGAGCCAATGCACTCTAATAAGTAACCAAATCAAAATATGTAACTCAATCAAAAACCTGGTCACTTAATTTTTTCAATTTCAGCATCTAAAAATCTTAAAGTCCTACACTCTTGAGGGTTAAAGGAGGGCCTAGAGATTATTTAATCATTCTACCTGATGTTTCAACTGTGAACATCAGTGTCTGAGGTTTTTTGAAATTACAACTTGTATTTTGCATCAGGCAGTTCAGATGTTATTTTTTAAATGTAAATTCTAATGGATAGAAGTATTTCAGAACTACGGGGAAAATATCAGCTTGGCTTACTTTATCATGTTTTTAAAATCAGAAAACCATTTCATTCTTTGTAAAAAAGAATTCTTGAAATGCTCAAATGACAGTAACAATCCATGCCCCATATTTTTACAATTAAAACTGTATTCTTGGGCACTGGTGATATAATATAAAATGCAGCATCAATAATTCCCATTTCAGTTACTTTCAGCAATATTTGCAGATAATTTAAGTAACATATGTACCTCTATAAAAATCAGGGCATCGATATTATTTATGAACAATTCCATGATTTCAAAAAGTCTTCTTTTCCTCTTTCAATAGCTGATTAAAACAAAACAAACAAAACAAAACATAACAAAAAAACCCCTCTGCATTCTCCAAGTGAAACGCAAATAAAACTCCCAAATGAATAGTAGGCAGAAAGAAAACTACCTGATCTGGGAGTTTTGCCAAAACCTTATTTTAATGAACTTTATGGGGAGATACAGAAAGAGCATTATATACTGGAAATGCAGAAATCAAGTCAGCATTCTTGGCAGGAGTACGTTTTAGCCTACAGCACAAAAGGAGTTAATCTGAAATGCAAACAGGAGTTGCATTAAATTTGCTTTGTTTGCCATTCAACATGCTTTGCTTTAATGGCAAAGGCAATTCTGAAATTGGGTGAGTACTTAAACTTTATTATGGAAATAAACGATGTTGCTCTAGAAGTCTTCCATGACAAGAAAAACTCGCTGTGAGGAGATATTGAATTTCTTATTTTCCTATCCAGAACAATTCTCTATTTGTCCAATATTTTCAGGCAAGGGTTCCACAAAATTAAAAATGGCCTTCCCCCTTCTGAAAGCAAAACCCCAACAAAACTTAAACTATATCTTCTTTGCATGTTATAGTTAATGTACTTTCATTATGTTTAATGTGCTTTTAATAGTCTCTTATGGCAAGATGGTGATATTAAATGTGGGAATAAAATATCCATGATACAACCTTGAGTTTGCTATCGTGCCTTTTATCTGAGGACTCAAAACACTTTACACACATTCTCATTCAGTATCTCCTTGAGGTGTATTATGAGCATTTTATGGTTGAGAACACTGAGGTGTACAATGACTAAGAGAATTGAGGTCATTTCCAGAGCTCACACTAAGCACAACCCGAATATGTCCCCTGTAGGAGTAAGTGCTCTTTCCCTCCAGGCCAGAACGTCTCCAAAGGGCTGCAGCACTGGCCTCTCAGGGCCAAAACCTGGATGCATGTTCACTAATCTTTTCATTCAGGGGATTGTCTCTTACCTGGACACCATCAGATGCAGGGATGTAACTTGCCCTTTTAAATGTGTCTGTCACATTTCTGAGAATTTCCACAGACATCAGAAGATCACCTGCATAGAAATTTTTCCTCTGAGTTAAATCCAACAGTGTCTTGGTCACCTGGGACATTCCATCACCTGCCAACGTCCGTTGCCCCTTAGCAAGGTGTTCTTTGATCTGTCATGGTCAAAAGAACAGAACAAACATCAGAATCTTCATTACTATTAATCTACATATTTTTATCAAAAAATTTATTTAAAATTGCAGAGTCAACTTTAAAATAGCATTACAAAACTGTAATTTTGTGTATTTCACACTCAGATGGATTAACATCCAGCACACAAACACTAATGAGTATATACACTTCGGCAGGCATGACAGACTTGTCCTTTCTAGTACTCAGAACACACAGTTGAACATATTGGCAAAACTTTGGGTTTTTAATTGAAATAAAAATTTTTAAAAATACTTTTGCAGGTGATAAACAAGTGAGATAATTCAGCAAGATGTGATCAGAGACAGGAGATTATAAACATTTCAAAATACCTATTTTTCTAACTTCCAGGAAAGATGGTGGAGTAGGAGTACCCTAAGCTCACCTTGTCACTTGAATACAACTAGCTGACACCCACATCAGTGTAAATAACTGAGAAAATGACCCAGAGACTCCCAAAACAAACTCTCCACAGTTAAATGTAGAGAAGAGGCCACATCAAAGAGGAAAAGAAGGTTAGAGATGTGGGACTATTGGTGAGAGGGAGGGGGAGAGCTTCAGTCAAAGAAGGGAGAAATAAGATAGTCACACCAGGGAGTACACACAGGGAAGAGGAATCCCCATAACATCTGGCTTTGAAAACTAGAGGGGTCACATTTTTTGAGTTCTTACAATCAGCATTAAAACCTGGAACTTTAAATAAGCAGAAGAGCCAAGAGGGCGAGAAGAAATTGAGTTCCTATCCTTGAACAGATGATGAGTCAACAAAAAGTGCCATGGAGATACAGCATAGAAGCAGCAGTTTGAAAAATGCCTGGGATATATGGGAGAGAGAAAAATTTGTATACTAATCCCAGATCTTATGCTGGAGGGATAGATTTCTCTAGGAACAAAGGAAAGGCTCCATCTCCCTCCCTTGCCCCATCTAAACATACACCCTCCTCCAGGAAAGAGCTCCAGGCCAATGCTCATTACCCAGCTTGCTAACAGTGCACCATAGACATGCATTCTCGTCTTGCCAGGCCTTCCCTCCAAGGTCTCTCCCATAGTAGAACCACACAAACCTTGCTCACACAGGCATTCTAGCTGAACACTTGTAGATGCACCCATCCAATGAGCCTCCCTTGGTCACTATAAGCTGCAGGTTCCTTCCCACTAGCATGGATATTTCTGGCACCACATGCCCCACACCCACATTCTCTTGCAGTTCAGTGCTACTGCTTCTCTGGCAAGTGCCTGGTCTGAGTCATTTAACCCCAAGGCAGCCCCAGACTGGCTCACTAACAATACAGGAACCAACAGGCAACAGAACCATTGCAGATGATGGGACTGAAGCAAAAGTGGCTCAGCCACAACAGCAGGGCACATACACATAGGAAATATCCCTGACGCTCCAGGTTCTAGTGAACAGGATACATTGCAGTGCAGGGCACTATAGGACTTCTTCTACATAAGGCCATTACATTTAAGAGAAGTAATAGTTAACTTTCCTAACACAGAAACAGATACAGAGAGTTAGGCAAAACGAGGAGACAGAGGTATATGTCCCCCATAAAGCAACAGGGCAAAAGCAAAGCAAGAGACTTAAGTGAAATGGAGATAAGTAATATGCTTATAGAGAATTTAAAGTAATGGTCATAAAGATACTCATGAGGTTTGATAAAAGAGTAGAGAATCTTAGTGATACTCAACAAGCAAATAGAAAACATAAAAAAGAACCAGTTTTTGATGAAGAACTTAATAAATGAAATAAAAAATGACAAAGTGGAATAAATAGTAGACCAGAGGAAGCAGAAGAACACATCAATGACTTATAGGAGAGAGCAATGGAAAGCAATCAGACTCAGGAAAGAGAAAAAAAATACTAAAAAGTGAAAAAAGGACTTAGGGAATTCAGCAACACAATGAAGCATAATAATTTGCACATTACAGGAGTTCTAGGAGGAAAAAAGAGAGAGAGAAAGGGAGCAGAAAAATTCATTTGAAGAAATAATAGCGAAAACTTACCAAATCTGGGGAACAGAAATCTAGATCCAGAAAGCACAGAGAGCCCCCAACAAAATCAACTCAAGAAAGTCCATGCCAAGACACATAATAATTAAAAGGGCAAACATTAATGATAAAGAGAGAATTTTAAAAGTAGCAAGAGAAAAGAAAAGTTACATACAAGAGAAAAGAAAAGTTACATATAAGGGAAATATCATAAGGCTGTAAGTTGACTTTTCTGCCGGTCGGAAGGGAATGGAATGATATAATCAGTGCTGAAAGGAAAAAACAAGACCAACAAAACCAAACAAACAAAAAACAGCTGCCAAGAATACACTATCCAGTAAGGCTATGATTCAGGATAGAAGAGATCAAGAATTTCAAAGACAAACAAAAGCTAAAGGAATTCATGACCATGAAACTACCCCTATAAGAAATGTTAACTGGGACTCTGAGTAGAAAGGAAAAATCATAAGCAAGAATAAGAAAAGTAAGAAACAGAAAAGCAGTAAAAATAAATATATCTATAAAAATCAGTCAAAGGAGTCACAAAATAAAAGGATGTAGAGTATGACATCATATACCTAAAATGTGGGAGGGACAGAGGTAAAGAATGGGTTCACTTAAGTTAATAGAGACTTAACAGAGACTGTTACATGGAGAAGATGTTATATACAAACATCATGGTAACCACAAATTAAAAACCAGTAATAGATATGTAAAAATGAAAAAGAGAAAGGAACCCGAAAATATCACTTAAAAAAGCCATCAAACTGTAAAAGAAGAGAGCAAGACAATAAAAGAACAGAGAACTAAAATAACAACCATAAGACAGGTAAGAAAATGGCAATAAGAACATAACCATTAATAATCACTTTGAATGCAAATGGACTTAACGCTCAAATCAAAAGACAAGGGGTGATGGAATGGATAAAAAAAAAAAAGATCCATGTATATGTTGCCAATAAGAGATTCATTTCAGACCTAGAGACACATGCAGATTGAGTGTGAAGGAATGAAAAAACATTTTTCATGCAAATGGCAGTGAAAAGAAAGCTAGATAGCAATACTTGTATCAGACAAAATAGACTTTAAAACAAAGACTGTAACAAGAGAAAAAGAAAGGAACACTATATAATTATAAAGGAAACAATCCAACAAGAAGATATAACAAATTGCAAATATTGTGCACTCACCATGGGAGCACCCAAATACATAAAGAAGCTAAAAACATATAAAGGAAGTAATTGATAGTAATATAATAAAAGTAGGGGACTTTAACTCCCTCTTACATCAGGGGGCAGATGTTCCACACGGAAAATCAACAAGTAAACAGTGACATCTGATCATTCTAATATTCAGAATATTCCATCCTAAAACAGCAGAATACACATTCTTTTCAAATACACATGAAACATTCTCCAAAAGACACATATTAGGCCACAAAACAAAGTTCAACAAATTCAAAAACTGTGAAGTTGAAGTCATACCATGCATCTTTTCTGACCATAATGCTATGATACCAGAAATAAACCATAAGAAACATCTGCAAAGAATACAAATGCATGGAGGTTAAATAATATGTTACTCAAGAATGAATGGGTCAACCAAGAAAGCAAAGAGGAAATGAAAAACAGATGGAGACAAATGAAAATGAAAACACAATTGTCTAAAATCTTTGGGATGCAGCAAAATCTGTTCTAAAAGGGATGTGTATAGCAATACATGTGTACCTCAAGGAAGAAAGAAAAATCTCAAATACACAGCCTAATCTTACACCGAAGAGAACTAGAAAAAGAAAAACAAAACTCAAAGAGAGGAAATAATAAATATCGAAGCAGAAATAAATGAAATAGAAATTAAACAAACAAACAAACAAAAACCAATTGAACAGATCAATGAAACCAGGAGCCGGTTCTTGAAAAGATCAACAGAACTTATAACTTTAAAGTTTTTTTTTTAATATTTTATTTATTTATTTGACAGAGAGATCACAAGTAGGCAGAGAGGCAGGCAGAGAGAGAGGAAGAGAAGAGGCCCCCTGCCGAGCAGAGAGCCTGATGTGGGGCTTGATCCCAGGACCCTGAGATCATGACCTGAGCCGAAGGCAGAGGCTTTAACCCACTGAGCCACCGAGGTGCCCCAGAACTTATAACTTTAACTAGATTCACAAAAAAAGGAGAGGGGAGGAGAGGACTGAAATGAACAAAAACAGAAATGAAAGAGGAGAAATAAAAAAATGACTCCACGGAAATGCAAAGAATTATAAGAGAATATTATAAAACCATATATCAAAAAACAGACAATGTAACAGAAATAGATAAATTAATAGAAATATATAAACTCCCAAAACTGAATCAGAAAGAAATAGAGGGGTGCTGGGGTGGCTCAGTGGGTTAAAAGCCTTTGCCTTTGGCTCAGGTCATAATGTAGCCCCGCATTGGGCTCTCTGCTCAGTGGGGAGCCTGCTTCCTCCTCTCTTTCTGCCTGCCTCTTTGCCTACTTGTGATCTCTGTCTGTCCAATAAATAAATAAAATCTTTAAAAACAAAACAAAACAAAGAAAGAAATAGAAATATATAAACTCCCAAAACTGAATCAGAAAGAAATAGAAAACTTGAACAGACCAATTGCCAGCAATGAAATTGAATCAGTAATTTAAAAAAAAAGAACTCCCAACCAACAAAAGTCCAAGACCAGATGACTTCTCAGGTGATGTTACCAAGCATTTAAAGAGGAGTTAACACCTATTCTTCTCAAACTATTCCAAAAAATGAAAAAGGAAGGAAAACTTTCAAATTCATTCTATCAGGCCAGGATTATTCCCATACCAAAGCCACATAAAAAAGACACTGCATAAAAAAGAGAACTAAAGGCCAATATCTCTGATGAGGATAGACACAAAAATCCTCAACAAAACATTAGCTAACCAAATCTGACAATACATTAAAAAGAATCATTCACCATGATCAAGTGGGATTTATTTCAGGGATGTGTTCGTGCCTCGATATTCACAAATCAACCAACATGATACATCACATCAATAAGAGAAAGTATATAAACCACATGATCATTTCAATGGATACAGAAAAAGCATCTGACAAAAGTATAACATTCAATCATGACAAAAAACCCTCAACAAAACGGGTTGAATTGAACATACCTCAACATAATAAAGGCCATATTTGAAAAATCCACAGCTAACATCATACTCCATAGTGAAAAGCTGAGAGCTTTTTCTCTAAGGTAAAGAACAAGACAAAACTGTCCATCCTCACCACTTTTATTGAACATAATACTAGAAATCTTTGCCATAGCAATCAAGCAACACAATAGAAATAAAAGGCCAGATTGGTAAGAAAGAAGTAAAACTTTCCCTATTTGCAGATGACATGACATTGTATATAGAAAACCCTAAAGACTCCATCAAAAAATGACTAAAACTGACATTAATTCAGTGAGGTCATGGGATACATAATCAATGTACAGAAATTCATTGAATTTCTATATACTAGTAATGAAGTAGCAGAAAGAGAAATTAAGAAAACAGCCTCATTTATAATTACACCTCAAATAATAATATATCTAGAAATAAACTGAGCCATGGAGGTGAAAGACCTGTACTTTGAAAACCATAAAATTCTGATGAAATAAATTAAACATGACACAAATGGAAAGATATTTCATCCTCATGGATTGGAAGGACAAATATTGTTAAAATACCTGTACTATCTAAAGCAATCTATAGCTTTTTTTTTTTTTTTTAGATTTTTATTTATTTGACACAGAGAGAGCATGAGAGAGAGCACAAGCATGGGGAGTAGCAGGTAGAGGGAGAAGCAAGCTCCTGGTTGAGCAGGGAGCCTGATGTGGGACTCTATTCCAGGACCCTGGAACCATGACCTGAGCTGAAAACAGACACTTAACAGACTGAGCCATCCAGGTGTCCCAAGCAATCTATAGCTTTAATGCACCCCCTATCAACATACCAACAGCATTTTTTCAGAGACTAGAATGAATAATCCTAAAATTTGTATGGAACCACATAAGATATCCAAAGCAATCTTGAAAAAGAGGAACAAAACCACAATCGCAGATTTCAAGAAATACTACAAAGCTATAGTAATCAAAACAGTTTGGTACCAACAAAAAAATAGGCACATAGATCAATGTAACTGAATAGAGAGCCCAGAAAAAAACCCATGATTATATGGTCAATTATTCTTTGACAAAGGAGGCAAGAATATGCACTGAGGAAAAGAGAGCCTCTTCAACAAAGGGTGTTGGGAAAACTGGACAGCTACATGCAAAAGAATGAAACTGGGATACTATCTTTCAGCACACACAAAAATAAACTCAAAATGGATGGAAGGCCTAAATGTAAGACCTGAAACCATAAAGATCCTAGAAGAGACAAAGGCAGTAATTGCTCTGACATTGAATGTAGCAAACTTTTTCTAGGTACAGCTCTTGAAATAAGGAAAACAAAAGTAAAAATAAATTATTGGGATGATACCAAAATAAAAAGTTTCTACACATAATAAGAAACAATCAACAAAACTAAAATGCAACCAAGTGAATGGGAGAAGATATTTGCAAATGACATGTCTGATAAAGGGTTAGTATCCAAGTATCCAGTTATATAAAAAATTTATACAACTCAACAGCAAAAAAATACAAATAATCCAATTAAAAATGGGCTGAAGACATGAACAGATATTGAAGACATTGAGATGGTTAATAGAAAAGATGTTGACATCACTCATCATCAGGGAAATGTAAATTAAAACCATACTGAGATATCACTTCACACCTGTCAGAATGGCTAAAATAAAAAACACAAGAAACAGTAAGTATTGATGAGGATGTGGAGAAAAAGGAACACAGATGCAAACTGGCATAGCCACTGTGGCAAACAGTACGGAGTTTCCTGAAAAAATTTAAAATAGAAATACCATGGGCACCTGGCTGGTTCAGTTGGTTAATCATCCAACTCAGCTTCAGCTCAGGTCCTGATCTCAGGGTCCTGAGATTGAGCCCTGTATTGGGTTCCACACTCAGTAAGAAGTCTGTTTGAGATTTTATCTCCCTTTCTCGCTGCCTCTCCCACTCGTGCTCTCCCTTTCTCTCTCTCTCTTAAAAAAAAACAAAAATAAAAACAAACAAACAAAACCCTGAAAAAACAATAAAATAAAATAGAAATACCCCATGGTTCAGTAATTGCACTACTGGGTATCTGCCCAAAGACTATGAAGACACTAATTCAAAAGGGTATATGCAACTTTATGCTTATTGCAACATGATTTTCAACAACCAAATTACGGATGCATCCCAAGTATCTGTTGATAGGTGAATGGATAAAGATGTGGTATATTTATATAATGCAATATTACTTGCCATTAGCAACAACATGGATAGATCTAGGGAGTAAAATGCTAAATGAAATAAAGCAGTCAGAAATAGACAAATACTGTATGAATTTACTCATACATGGAATTTAAGAAGCAAAACAAATAAAGAAAAAAGAGACAAACTGAAAAACAGACTCTTAGCTATACAGAAAAAAATTGATGGTTATCAGATGGGAGGTAGGTAAGGGATGGGTGAAATAGGTGAAGGCTATTGAGAGTACACTTATCATGAGGAGCACTAAGCAATCATAGAATTATCGAATCACTATATGGTGCACCTGAAACTAACATAACACTGTACATTAACTACACTGGAATTGAAACAAAAAATATATCCATTTTTATTTAATAAACTGAGCTTAGTAATTTTTGTCTTACCTTTTAAAATAAACACATCTTTATGTAACAGCAAAAAAAAGTTTTTATGAAAATTTTAGCTTAAGAAAATGCTCTAAGTTTTTCTATGACATCTCTAAATAAAAGCTAGGTTACATTAGTTTTACTTAAAAAATAAATAAACAATAACAATAAAACAAAATAACCAAAAAACAAAAAAAAAATTAGTGATATCTTCAGCAGCAGAATGAACAATTAAGATGCAAAGCTTAAATTAGTTTGAGAAATCTGCCACCAATTGTCATATTTGCTTATCTCACATTTCAAGGGAAGAACAACACTTAACAATGTGGTATAACAGCAAAGTAAGAAAAGGTAAGGAGATAGCAATGATCCATTATATTTTTATTTGTTTACTAAAAGGTCAATATCATTCCACTAGTAAAGTTGTGATAAGATTAAATTTTCAAAAGGGTATGAAATAATAAAGAACTAACACACCAGAAATTATTGAAATAGAAAGGTTAATGTATAATAACTGTAATTATCAATTTCCCATTAAGAAATATGACAATAAATCCTTTAAAGTATGCAATCAATCTGAACTAATCCAAAAGTTATGAATTAGTTGAAAAAAATGTTACAAATTATCTTGGCACTTCAGAGGATACTTTTCTTTAGCCTCTAAAACTCTCTCTAAAAATATTTTGATAAAATAAACTTCTTCAGAGATAAACTGTATTTCCATTATGTTATGCTAAAAAAAAAAACAGATTTAGACATTTTATTTCTTCTTATTTTATTCTTTCATTATTCTCCCCCTCTGTCCTCAGTGGCAGTGACTGACCACTGACTAAAGCCCCAAGGATTGGACGGCATAATGATCTAGCCCTTGCATATCTAAAATTTCAATGGACCTTGCTGTGGAATGACATTAACATATTTAATTATGATACTGGGCGATCAGAAAGGACTGACCCTCAGAGTAAAAGGCAGCTGGTTTGCCAAGAAGATATGTACTACCAAGTTGAACTCCAGTTCTGCTATTGATAACTATTTGCAATTTTCTGTTCAGGTCATGTGTTCCATAACTTCATGTTTGTGCACTGAATCATTCACCCTCCTCCCTTACATTAGCCCATGTTTATATACCACTCATATTTATTCCTGGTTCTCCTAAATATCTAAACAGAGTTAATGGGTTCATTCCTTGTGCTCTCTTATCTTACACACATCACGCTATCACACTGAAGTATGTTTGCCGGTATGTCTTGCTGTGCCAATAGTCTTTCTGAATCTTGAGGGTAGGTTCCATGCCTTATTCACAGCCTTAGAATGCAGTAGAGTAAAAGTTTGTTAGAGTGCATTTCAGTTATGATGTCCTAATTATACCTTTGTAATGTAATACAGTGGAAAGGGCTTTGGAGCCATAGCTGTCTAGATTTTTATTTAAATGTTTCAAATTATTATTTATGTCATTGGACCCATCAGAGACTCAGTTTACCATGTCTCCTGTAAGATTAGAAAAAATATGCCTATAGAGTTAAAATTTCTTTTTAATCTTTTTTCTTTTCTTTTCTTTTTAACTTCAGATGAGCTCATGCAAGCATAACAGAGTGAGTACAGCTATTGCATACCGGAAAGCTTGCTTCATCACAGACAGAGATGATTTATTTCTTGGAGACTTTCAACACCTATCTCTTCATTCATTGTACATTAAGTGCATGTCCACTTCAGGGCCCTTGAACTAGCATTTCCTTTGGTCTGGAAGAGTCTTCCCACAGAAATCCGCAAGTTTTTGTTTGTTCGTTTGTTTTTTGTCATTTCCTCAGAGAGGTCTTACCTGACTCCCTACACAAAATGGTCTCCTTGTCATTCTCAATCAATTTACCCTTCTTCATTGTGCTCAGCCTTACTAACAATTGTGTATCTGTCTCTTGGCTTATATGTTTTCTGGCCTCTTCCATTAGAATATAAGCCTTGTGAGAAAGACTTTTTTTTTTTTTTCTGTTACATTCCCTGCACCTAGAGAACTTTCTAGTATGTTGAATAAATGAATGAATGAATATGCCAATGTCCTTCTATGTTTATATTGGGTCACAGGATTAAGTAAGGCACACTTGAAAGCTGTGCTAGCGTGTTCATCAACATAGAAAACAGAAAACATTGGTATCAAACTGCATGAAATAAATAAACTTTCTGACTTAAAGAGACAGTGTAGCTTCTGGCCTGAAAAGTGTCCTGTCCAGTAGATACAGCGTGAGGAAAGTCGCAAAGAGAAATGAGATTGATAGGGTCAACCTAAAAAAAAAAGTCATAAAACTCAGTCTTCAGTTTTGTGCTGGCCGTACAAATCACAGCTGTGATACTCAGAGCTTCAGAGGACTTGAATGTTCTCCATTAGAAATAGAATGTAAGTAACAGCTGCCAAGGTAAACATCATCAAACTACTTCAGAACAGCTCCATTATTTTGGCAACCCCTACCTCCGTGAGGGATTTTACCTGCACAGATCTAACGTATCCTTCCCCTCAAACAAAAACATAACACTGACTTAAATCTTGTGGAATAAAACAGTTAGTCACGTATTCTATTTGCAATAAAAATTGTACAGAAGGCAGTGAATGGCTCAACTAATCAGAGCTAGAAAAAAGCAGTCTTTCATGCCTGGGTCAGCATCAAATGCAGCCCGAGTCGGTAGTAAATTAACGTCTTTGCCATCTGACAGCTGCTTAGCAGGCTTCTGTGAAATGAGTTGTTCTCAGCCCAGCCCTTTGCAGACAGGTGCCCCATCACACCACCAGCTTTCACAATTGGCACTAATTAGTATCCTTCCCGGCACTGTCATTGAAAAGCACCCAGAACAAATATCTTGTAATATTTGTACACATGAGTATAGACTGTTGGTGGCATTTATAAAGGGTATAAAGAGTGTTCGGTTGAGACAGATAGCCATCCAGAACATGTTTAGTTGAAAAACAATTCCAGGTTCTTGATCTTCCTTCTACAACACAAGTAGACTGTGGAAGTTTCTCTCCTTACCTTAAGCCTACACTTTTGCTATTTCTAGAATGACCAATCCCTGTTTATCTGCTGGACTGTTTTTTCTCTTTTCTGGATGAAGAAATAGAGTTCAGATTGGGTTTGCTCACCTTACCTGTTCTCCATTTCAAATTGTCCTTTACTTCCACTTCACCTGTCTTGTTTTTATCTCTATGATTTTATGATTGAAGTCTACGGTTAGGTCTATGATTTTGAATCCCACCCAATCCTCCTCAATCTTTCTGTCTCATAAAAATACAGCCTGACACAGTGTATCTTATTTAAATACTGCTACTTTCCCTTCAACTACTGTCTTCTTTCTGTTTCTCTTCAAAATCAAAATCAGAAGTATGAAATCTGATCTAAAACCCACAATTCTTTAAATTGCAAATTAAACTCAACAATTACCTACTAAGCATTGTCTCTGGAAATCTTATTAGTATATTAAGTTTAAAGAACCGCTGGAGTCACAAAACCTGGATTTAAATTGTGGTTCTACTATTTACCACATAGGCCACTGGACAAATTGTCATTCCCCTAGGATTTTCTGATTTGTCTGTGAAAAGAAACAAATGTCATTATATGTTTGTTGTGAAGGATTAATACAAAGCTGAGGATATTTAGATAAAAGATATTCAGTGACAGTTAGCCCTTATTTTCCCATATTCAATTTCTAAGCCCTCTGAATCTTAGCTATGTATTGTTTCTCACATCTGTCCTTCTTACCTATAGGGAAGAGATGCATGCTGGTCTACGTCTTCAGTACCTCATTACAACAGGTACCCAGGAATAAACCTAACCAAAGAGGTAAAGGATCTGTACTCGAGGAACTACAGAACACTCATGAAAGAAATTGAAGAAGATACAAAAAGATGGAGAAGCATTCCATGCTCATGGATTGGAAGAATAAACATTGTTAAATGTCTATACTGCCTAGAGCAATCTATACTTTCAATGCCATCCCAATCAAAATTCCACCAGCATTTCTCAAAGTGCTGGAACAAACAATCCTAAAATTTGTATGGAACCAGAAGAGACCCCGCATTACTATGGATATGTTGGAAAACAAAACAAAACAAAACAAAACAAAACAAAACTGGGGGCATCATGTTGCCTGATTTCAAGCTTTATTACAAAGGTGTGATCACCAAGACAGCAGTACTGGCACAAAAACGGACACATAGACCAGTGGAACCGAGTAGAGAACCCAGATATGGACCCACAGCTCTTTGGTCAAATAATCTTCAACAAACAGGAGAAAATATACAGTGGAAAAATGACAGTCTCTCCAATAATGGTGCTGGGAAAATTGGACAACTATGTGTGGAAGAATGAAACTTGACCATTCTCTTACACCATACACAAAGATAAACTCAAAATGGATAAAAGACCTCAATGTGAGACAGGAATCCATCAGAATCCTAGAGGAGAACATAGGCAGTAACCTCTTCAACATCAGCCACAGCAACTTCTTTCAAGATATGTCTCCAAAGGCAAAGGAAACAAAAGAGAAAATGAACTTTGGGGACTTCATCAAGATCAAAAGCTTCTTCACAGCAAAGGAAATAGTCATCAAAACAAAGAGACAACCCCCAGAATGGGAGAAGATATTTGCAAATGACACTACAGACAAAGGGCTGATATCCAAGATCTGTAAAGAACTCCTCAAACTCAACACTCAAAAAAAGCAGATAATCATGTCCAAAAAAATGGGCAGAAGACATGAACAGACACTTCTCCAAAGAAGACATACAAATGGCCAACAGACACATGAAAAAATGTTCATCATCATTAGCCATCAGGGAGATTCAAATCAAAAACCACATTGAGATACCACCTTGTATTAGTCAGAATGGCCAAAATCAACAAGACAGTAAACAATAAGTGTTGGAGAGGATATAGAGAAAGGGGAACCCTCTTAAACTATTGGTAGGAATGCAAGTCAGTGCAGCCACTTTGGAAAACAGTGCAGAGATTACATAAGGAATTAAAAATAGAGCTTCCCTATGACCCTACAATTGTACTACTGGGTCTTTACCCCAAAGATACAGATGTAGTGAAAAGAAGAGCCAACTGGACTCCAATGTTCATAGCAGCAATGGCCACAGTCGCCAAACTGTGGAAAGAGCCAAGATGCCCTTCAAAAGACGAATGGATAAAGAAGATGTGGTCCATATATACTATGGAGAATTATGCCTTTATCAGAAAGGATTAATACCCAACTTTTGTATCAACATGGATGGGACTGGAGGAGATGATGCTGAATGAAATAAGTCAAGCAGAGAGATTCAATTATCATATGGCTTCACATACTTGTGGAGCATAAGGAATAGCATGGAGGACATTAGGAGAAGGAAAGGAAAAATGAATTGGGGGAAATTGGAAGGGGAAATGAACCATGAGAGACTGTGGACTCTGAGAAACAAACTGAGGGTTTTGGAGGGGAGGTGGTGGGGAGTTAGGTGAAGCCTAGTGGTAGGTATTAAAGAGGGCATGTATTGCATGGAGCACTGGGTGCAGTGTATAAATAACGAATCTTGGAACACTGAAAAAAAAAAAAAGAGTGCCAGCTCACTGCAGGGGAATAGGGGCTAGGGGGCTAAGAACCCCCTCACTGCTCATTGGGAGGGGGCTCTGGTCAGTATCTCCAAAAGGGCTTTAGAATCTTGGGCTTCAGCACCTAGAACTCACACATAATCTGAAACTCTCATAGGTTGCTAAATCATCAACTCTCACCTATAGCTCGAGTTAGGCTTTCTTTTTCTTCCAAATTTCTTGTATCTAAAAATCTCCCTATCTTTCTTTTGAGCTAAGCTGCAATGCAATATTTGCAAATATATCTTGTTGTAGTTTATAGAAAAGTCAGTATGATCTGTGAAGTGTTAGCTTGGTCTGTCCCACTGTTCCAACTATTGTTATAGGATCCTAATACCAACTAGACTGAACTACTCACCATCTCCCAAAGAAAGTCCATGGATCCTGCCTTTGCTCCCTGACTTAGGCTCTTCTGAAACTTTAAGTGTTCCCTCCAAATATACTTGTTAAATTGTTATCTTTTCTTCCTCTTTCCTGAATTCTTCTCAGATAACTGCAATCATGATATGATCTCTGGATTCAAGCCTCAAAGAAGTAATCTTGCTCTATCTTACATTATTATAGTGTTTGTGTTCTTATCTTATCTATTGTACTAGATCATAAACTCCTAAAGGGCTTGCACTTTCTTATTCAACTATGTGTCCCCTGTAATTTCTATCTCACTATCTGCACACAAAGGTACCTGCTCAAAGGGTTTGCTAAATTAAACTGAAGCTACAGAAGGATTTTTCCCTTCTGTAGCTATCAACCTCACTAGCTGCCAAGGTAAAAATATAGCAGTCCATGATGATTCAAAACAATGAAATATATAATAATGGGGAAATTGTACATCCCCTGACACAACTGCCTTTTAAAAGATATCTAATTATATAAAAAGGAAAATTATTTCAGAAATTTTAAACAACTATAGTTATAGTTCTATAACTGCTACCTTTTAGAACAAAAACAAAAATTAAAACTACGATAAAGGAGTTATTGAGAGCTTATTAACTGGCAAGTATTGGATAAAATTTTTACATGAATGATCTCATTTGATTTTTAAAACAACTGTTGGAGGTGCCATAATTATTCATATTTTACAGATGAGAGTATTAACTTAGTGTGTTGAACTGCATTCCCCAGGATTGTTTACCTCTGGAATTGCACTAAGATTTAAGTTCAAGTAGTAGATTTTGGAGTTCCTGCTCTTAACCACTACATGCTTAATTGCTAGAAACTGTCAAAATGCTTAGATATTTAAAAATCATTCTTAATCATGCTTGTTTTAAAGAGATACTAAATCTTTTTTCATATGAAAAAAGAATACAAGAAAGAAGAGACTGGAAGCAACTTTCCAGCTTGTTGAGGTACTGCCAATTATTTGAGTAATAGTCATTATTTGGAATTGAGTGTGTAAATGTTCCTAAAGCCATTTACCAATATCTGTAGAGACTTTTTCTTTCTCTCTTTCTTTTTTTTTTAAAGATTTTATTTATTTGAGAGAGAGTGAATAAGAGAGAGCACGAGCAGTATGGAAAGGGAGAAGCAAGCTCCCTATTGAGCAAGGAGCCCAAAGTGGGCTCGATCCCAGGACCATGAGATCATGACCTGAGCTGAAGGCAGATGCTTAACCGACTGAGCCACCCAGGTGGCTCTATAAAAGACTTTGTAAGTAGTTTATTCAAGTGGAGGGAAAAATTCCCATGGATATATCAAGGATTCTATTTCCCGGGGCTGTATTTTCTAATTTTTTAAATTTAGTCACTGAAGTACTTCAGGTTTATAATTTTGGTATTTCCTTTAAAAATTATAATTATCAGTAATTTAGTCTGCTCAACGGCAGCACTCTGTAACCATCTTTGTTCCAAAGGGCAAGTCTTAAAAGTTTCTGTGTCATTCACATTTAATACTGTTGACAAGATCGACAGTGAAAAGAAAAAAAAAACTGAATTCTAAAAATAGTTGCTTTTTATAGTTCTGGATTAAGCCTTCTTGTTCTTTATATAGACAGATATGGTGAGGGTCATGGTTTAAAGAGTAGGTGTGTTTCTGAAATAACCTTATTCTTTTCACTCTATGCCTCCTACCGCCAGCCACAGTTGTCTCTATTGTGTGAATCCTAAAAAAAGGTTTATCGTAGTCATTTTGTGCAAATGACACACTTTAAACATCATATATTTATATATTATTTTCAGCATCAACTCCTACAGTCCATCTGTAAGGTATTTTAAAGGTTCTCACAGCTCTAAGTGACTTCAATTAAAAGATAATTATACAAGAAACTTCTTTCCATAAAATAATAATCTAAGTATATATTTTTGCTTCAGGTCGTAACTATCAATTATCTAAGACCAAAGTCATTCATTAGATGATGGTATTAAATTATTTACAGATCTATCTGGTGTCTCTAGGAAAGAGATCATTCCGTATAGAAAAGAAAGCATACCCTTTGTTCTACTCTATTAATGGTTCTTAATTTTCCCTATATCTGATATAAAAAACCTTGCATTCATGTTAGAGCTGTTCTAGGGCTCAAGGTTCAAATTTGAAAAGACAATTCTTGTCTGGAGACAAATTGATGGCAAGATTTAGTCCAGAAACCTCCTGCAGGAATTATGCATGTTTTGCACAGAACCCAGGAAAAAGAACCCTTGGCCATGGGTATTTGGTACCCTGGTTCTTGCCCCAGGAATTCCTGAAGTGAGAGATAGGATGCCATAAACTTGAGAATTCCAGTTTATTGTTAAAAGAATAAACTGAGTCATGAAGAAAACTGATGAAGAAAGGTCAGTTAGCTATACACTATGCATATCTCCCTGTAAAACCTATAAATTTACGAGAACATAGTAAATTTACCTAAAAGGAAACCCACCCCCCCCACACACACACACTGGAATTAGCTTTAATTTCAGAGCGGCTAGAATTAGTCAAAAGTACAATTCCTGAGCAAGGGACATAGTTATCTAAGATTTCTTTTCTTAACATCAAAACAGTCTGAAGCTCTTATTAATATTCTGACCTAGGAGATAGAATTAGAGCCTGTTCCTTGAGTTCAAGCTGTATAAAATAGTCACAGACTGGGACCCAAATTTTCAGGAACCACCTAAGTGGGAGACAGAGCATTAAGTAACCCAGTATTTCTCTATGGCTTTTTCAATTATATTTCCATTACTTAAACTTCCCAGTTCTTGTGATACTGTACCAGTCAGAATGGGATAGATTATGCTGTAATAATAAGCAATTTTAAAATATAAGTGCCTAAAAACAATAAAAATCCATTTCTCACTCCCACTATATATATGTAACTCAGGTCATCAGGAAGTCTCTGTTCATCATAGTCATTCAGGGGTTTGGGGTGATGGAGGTTGAAAGATTTTGCATTGGCAACAGCATTCTCAGCCCCAACATGACAAAGTCCACTTCCTTACAGAACCAGTTGGACAGTTCTAGTCACACGTGTATACCTAACTTCAAGGAGTGAAGTAACACAATCCTCCCATGTGCCCAGAAGAGGAAAACTAGGTATCACCTAATAGAGGTATATCCTGTGGTATGGAAACTGGCTAGCAATCATTTAATTTCTTTGCATTCATCCACCAACACTTTCCCTCCTTTATGTTTTAATTTTTTTTTACATTGTTTACCATTTTACTTCTTTGCATTCCTCTGCCAGAAATTCAACCTTAGATAAAATCTATCCCTGTGCTTCTCAAACGTTAATGTACACATGAGTCACAGAGGGAGCTTTTCAAAATGCAGATTCTGATTAAGGTGGTCTGGGACATGGTTTCAGATTCTGCATTTCTAACAAGTTCCCAGGTGCTGCTTGTTGATACTTCTGGTCTTCGGAAAACGTTTTAGCTCCACCAAATGCCTTCTCTGCACCTGCATCCAAGCAGCTCAACTGTGCTGGAGAAAAATCACAACTAAACTGACTAGCTGCACTCTAAGTAAAACCTCAGTATAATACAACTTTTGGCAACCGCTAAGTACACCTGCTTCACACTGTTCTTTATTGTCCTGCCTTCCTCATTTCAGAAAATGACATTCCCATCAGCCAAATGTGTTCACTCAACCTTAATGAAGGATAACATCATCTCTCATCTGGATTACTGCAGCAGGCTTGACAGGTTCCAGTTCTGCTACCCTATAGCCTATTCTCCATAGAACACCATATGACCCTCTTTAATTATAATGAGTCACATCGCTCTTTACTATTAATGGCTTCCCATTGCATTTAGAATAAAATTCAAACTCTTAGCAAAGGTCTTTAAGGCATAGAATTATTTTTTCCTACATAGCTCTCCAACTTCATCTCATGACATTCTCTTCTTGCTCAATACCTCTAGCAACTAGATCATCTTTCACTTACTTAAAGACTTCGAAGATTTTCCAAATGCTATTCCCTCAAATGGAAGGCATTCTTATTCTCTGACACACTCATTCTTTTCACTCTTTGAATGTCCAGATCCATCTCATTTTTCAGGCCACAGCTTTAAACGTCATTTCTCCACAGAGACCTCTCTGACTTTCTTATCTAAAGCAGTCCCCAAACTTTATTTCCTATGTTGGTACTTGGTTAATTTCCTTTGGCATACCACAATGTGTAATTATATATCATTTCTTGTCTACTCTATTTGCATTTGTGAGTGTCACATTCAAGTTCTATCTTTAGGTCCCTGCATTCTGTTGCACATAAAGGTCAGTAGGTATTTGTAGAATAAGTTAATGGGTAGTTGAATGGATAGGTGAAAGACTGAATAAGATACACTTTCCTTTTATTTCTTTTTCTTTTGACATTAGCCTAATTCACTATAAAGTATATTTTATTAAATCATCCGATGAATAAATTTCAAGTCAGTGAATTTCAACTGCTAAAACTAACCCTAACATTTCATCTCTAAGTCACACTAAATCTGTAACCTGGGAGAATCCTAAATTATTTTGGGTTCTTATAGACATAATCAATAATATATTTTCAGTTTAAAAAAAAGAAGTAAAGTATAACTTGAGAAGTATTTCATTATGTATCTATATAGTGGACTCCCTTAAAATTCCCTAGGAAATACTATTCTATGTATTTAAGAGTTTTTTTTTTTTATAATACAATTAAAATTTACTGGTTTAGTACAGTAATTCCTTTAAGGCTGATGATTTTGCCACTAAAACTAGAAAAATCCATATAAATTACAAAAACCACACTCCCTAGAGTATCACATAGCTATGGATGAGATAAAATAAATTTCCAGAAAAAGGAGAGCCTTTGTAAGGTAACCAACAATTTTAGTCATGGCAGAGGTGTTGCTAAATCTGGGCAAGAAGTGAGGGTCAGGTGTAACTTTGGAAGAGGACCTCTAATGAAGAAAGAGAAACTAATGTCTTTATTTGCCTAGCACTAGAAAAATGTATTGGAATTTGAGAGTCCCTAAAAATCTTACTGGAATTTTTTCTCCATGAGATATTTTACTAAGTTTTTGAAATGCATAGGAAGTTGAGAAGCTAGGATGAAAACTTCTAAAATGCAGAGTATAATTTTCTCCATCTTTGTAAGTATGCATTTGGAAAAAAAATTTGAAGTTGCTTGGAAAGAAAGCTCAAGTATTGAGCTGGTTGGTACCTCTTGAAGGAGAGAACTGAATCTTCTACAGTTTCTCAGGGCTGATGGAATAGGCAAACATAGGCTCTCCATCCAAAGCCTTTAAGACACACAGTGGGGGCACCTGTGTGGTTCAGTGGTTTAAAGCCTCTGCCTTCAGCTCAGGTCATGGTCCCAGGGTCCTGGGATCAAGCTCCGCATCCGGCTCTCTGCTCAGCGGGGAGCCTGCTTCCTCTTCTCTCTCTGCCTGCCTCTCTGCCTACTTGTGATCTCTGTCAAATAAATAAATCTTTAAAAGAAAGAAAGAAAGAAAGAAAGAAAGAAAGAAAGAAAGAAAGAAAGAAAGAAAGAAAGGAAGGAAGGAAGAAAGAAAGAAGGAAAAAAAGAAAGAAAGAAAGAAAATCTTTAAAAAAAAAAAAAAAGAAAAAAGACACACAGTGGAAGGAGGACTAAGCAGAGGTAGTCTTACTAAAATGCAAATCACCTCAACCCAGATCAACTCTCAACTGCATTGAAGTATCAGCTCCTCACTGTATCTGGATTTAAAAAAAAAAAAAAAGGAGAAATGCTTTTGGTGGACATTGACATTGTCTAAAAACCCTACATGTGTTTTACACAATGACTGGCATTTAATAAAAATTAGGAGATATGCCAGATGATGTGACTGATAAAATAAGCCCATTCATAAATTATCCAGATATTAGATTTCACTTTGATAAGTAATTTAAAATGACTGTGGTCCATTCTTCGATGGAGAATTCTAAAAGAGTTGAAATCTTAAAAAATAAGATAAAATAAACAAGCAAAAACCATTAACAAATGTGTATTCTAGATCAAGAGTTAGTGAACTATATAACCTGTGGACCAAATCCAGCCCATTGCTTGTTTTTGTGTAAAGTTTTACTGGAACACCATCATGTTTACTCATTGTTTATGGCTGTTCTTGTGCTACAACAGCAGAATTGAATAGTTAGAAGAGCGACCATATGGGATGTAAAGCCTAAATATTCACTATCTTCTTGAAATATATTAAACTGTGAACTTTGGCATATGAATTGCTTAGAACATTAAAATTTAGTTAACATTTTACTTCCTTTCCTCCCTACCAGCTCCTTCATGGTAGACAGGATTCAATAAATGTGAGTTATTGTCATTTGCTGAACACTTAGTGAACTCATAATTTTATTCAGGACCACATGCTAAATACTCTGGAATTGTGAGGTTGAACTCAGATCCTAAAACTTCAACATTTGATCCTGAATAAAAAGTAAGACGCTTCAGTCCATTTAAAAGGAAATAATGTTCTTGAGCTTCTCCTTGGCATTGTTGAGTTTTGCAAAGACTATCTGAGCTCTGGGAGTGAGTATGCTGACAACCTTGAAAATTGGCAACAAGAACAAAAAGGAAGTCCGGTGCCATGTCATTAGTACTTAAAATGAGGGTGTCCACGTTCTTCCAAGAGAGGACGATGTAATTATATATACATGTTTATGCATACTGAATTAATGTTGTAATTAGTAATGATAATAGCTCACATTTACTAAATGTGTACTACGGTAACAATTCCATTTTATTGGCCTAAGGTGACCTCATCACTGGTGTTTTTAAGAATTCCCATGCAATTATAACGTTCACCCAGGATTAAGAAACTTCTGATTTAGCTTCTTCTTCCTGCTTTCACTATCATCTGCTGTGCTCCAACCATCCTGTATTACAAAAAGCTGGCAGAACAAGTAACTCCCCTATCTCAGACTCACTTAGCTCCACTTAATTAATGACTACTTGAAAACAAAAATCATCTGCTAGTTCTCCTGGCTGGCTGGACCATAGTACTGGGCTCTTTGTTTCTTATCTACTTATTAAAAAAACAAGACTTTCATATTTTTTGGCTCAATAGATATCTGTTGTAAGCAAAAACTATGGTGGCTATTGTCTTCCTTTCCTCTAAATTAGCTGCAGTAATAAAATGTATTATCCTCCTGAATCACTACATAGTACTACTCTTAAAGCTAAAATAACACTGTATATCAATTATATTGAAATTAAAATTAAGTAAATAAAAAATTTAAAAATATTCTACTCTTTTAGGCAGTGCGCTGGGTACTTATGCAAGGAGGTATTGGCCAAAAACTGTAACATGTGAAGAGTTTTGTTGCAATGGAGCAAAATTCACCTGGAAGGTAGGGAATATGTAGAAAAAAAATAAAACACATCTATTCTCTGTCTCTCTTTGCCTTTGTCCCTCTGGGTCTCTTTCCCTCTCTCTTCCCTCAAGCTTCCCCTAAAGGAAGATAGCTCTAACTTTGTCTCTCTAACCTAATAATCCAATGATAGAAGTAGAGGAAAATAAGAGAAACAAAGTCCTCAAAGTAGGATTCACGCTTTTTGACATCCCTGACCACAAAATCAACCTTTTGATGACCAGGCTACTGCTCCTAATTCCATATTTACTTGTTTGTTAAATGAAGGTTTGAAAAATAGAAAAGAGGTTTTAAGGGACAATGACTTCATAAGGAAGGACTTTTACTAGAGGTCTTTGACCTTTCTCAATCCCACCCAACTCACTCACTCATCTCCAGGGAAGGAGGAATGACATATGCCTGATGGATTTAAGAAAAGGCATTGGTATGCTTGGTTCAAATTTTGCTTTAGAACGCTCTACACGCAGAGTATGTATCCCGTTTGTTCTACGCAATTTATCACTTCAGGAGTAGGTGCGTGTGTGTGTGTGCATGTATGCATGTATATATGTGTAAGCATGTATCTGTATATGTGTAAAATAGAGGGGGGAGAGAACCAGAGACAGACAGACAGACAGACAGACAGAGAGGAGGGATGGGGCTAAGAAGAGGCTGTCTGTGACTGTCCAGGTATACCAGACACAGGGGGATCCGTTTATTTAATCCAGGGAGATCTTGCCCCACTTTGGCCACAATATTCATCCTTCTTCTTCAAAGAACTTTATGAGTAACAAGAAAATTTGTCTGACTCCTGTGCCTGTTTCTCAATAGGCTTTAAAATTATTTGTACTTTATTTGGTCTAAGATTCAGAAAATATCCCAGAAATTAAAGGAAATATTAACATATGAGAAAATATGAAAATTTCAAGAATCCTACTACACTTTATTCTTCTACCCTCAATGTTCTAAAATTGTGTACATTCATTTGTGACTTGTCTTTTTTGAATAACAGTTGGATCATGTTAAATTCTGTACCTTATAAAGTTTCAAACAACTTCATGATTATTACCTTATTGAAATTCCTCTGCAATGGCCAAATAATTTCATAAAATAATGTCATCAATCACTCCACATTTCTAGATATTTTTGGGCTAGGAAAATTGCACATGAGGGATAATACTTACTAATTTCACGTGGTTAAAATTCATGAACATTAAGTCTGGTGTATCACCTGAGAACCCTCCAGCTGCCAGGGTGCTTCTACTGATTAGAAAAGTGGCAGAGTCATTCTTTAAAAGCATCTATGGAATATTTAGTATATGCTTAGCACTGTGTTAGTCACTAGATAAATAAATATTAAAAGAAAAAAAAAACAACAACATGGTTTCTGTCCTCAAAGAATTCAAACTAAATGTTCAGTGTAACAGATTAATGATTTCATATATTATACTGATTAACCACCCCATTCTGTCTACTTCAATTGGGTTATAATTAAGAGAATTCATAGAACATACTCAACTAATGTTTTAACTGATGATAAAATGTCATTTCAAACTTAGTTTATGACTATAATTTCATAGTAGGTAACAATTAATATTTAATGAGCTTTACGATTATAAAGGGGGGCACAAAATGAAACCTTTCAAAGAAAATAGAACAATTAAATTGTGAAATAGTAAATATTCTACTAAAGAAGAAGATGCAGAGTCTGCAAAGTACTTTTAGAACTTGTGGGTATCAGAACTGTTCTTTAGCACAAGCACTATCTAGCTTTGCTACTCAGACAAAGCATGAGAAGCAACAAGAGTAAGAGTATGAAGGAAAGCTGGGTTCACTTCCATCTCCAATGGACTTTAGTTAGAGTACACATGATTAAGTCAAAGTATTAGGTAAGCATTATTTAAGGCACAGATTGGTCCTATACTTTCCCAAATAGGGACATGATCCGTAGGTAAGTACTAGATGTGTGTATGTAAGCATATACAATCGTGTGTATATTTCTGTATGTCTGTTTAAACATAATTTGTGTGTGAAAATACATGTGACATCAATCTTATACACCTATCTATCCACTCATCTATCTACCTATCTACTTCATCTGTCTTTATTTACATTTTTCCACATGTACAGTTCACATTAATAAAATGTTGAGTTCTAAAATTTTACTCTTTTTGAGATAATATTTTAACTAAATGTATTTTCTGTACACATAGGTATTAATACCTCATGGTTACAAAATTCTTTAGAATTTGTAAACATTTCAACAGTATGTAGTATGTCATCTGTTCTTCTGTAAAATCTCCAGAGATGTTAAGATGATGCTAGTAACTTCAAATAAACTAAGAATTGAGATCATATGACTTTTCTGTAAAACACAAAGCTTGAACCTACCCTCACTACCAGAATCTAGGGCACATTGTTTTAGATTTTTTTTTTTTTTTTTTTTTACTTGAGAGAGAGAGAGAGTGAGAAGGTGAGAGAGGAGAAGGTCAGAGAGAGAAGCAGACTCCCCTTGGAGCTGGGAGTCCGATGCGGGACTCGATCCCGGGACTCCAGGATCATGACCTGAGCCGAAGGCAGTCGTCCAACCAACTGAGCCACCCAGGCGTCCCATGGGCACATTGTTTTAAATTGAAAGTTCAGGAGGTAGCATGGCCTCTAGAAAATAAATTAAGCTTTGTAGCAATTGTACCTGGACACAACTTCCATTCTTTGCCTGACAAAACTGGATTGTTCCCCTGCAGATTTTCAGATTCTCTATATGCAAACCAATGCAGGCATACCCACCTTGCTTCTTGTGAGCACTGAAGGTGGTTTATCAAAGTGCCCAGGTGAGTGCCTAGTACTTGGTAGGAGCTGAATATACTAAGACTGCTTTTTATCTACAGTATCATGCATCTGATTAATGTATGCCAGTCAAAAAGGCAGATACAGGGGCACCTGGGTGGCTCACTGGGTTAAGCCACTGCTTTCAGCCCAGGTCATGATCTCAGGGTCCTGGGATCGAGCTCTCTGCTCAGCAAAAAGCCTGCTTTTCCCTCTCTCTCTCTCTGCCTGCCTCTCTGCCTACTTGTGCTATCCCTCTGTCAAATGAATAAATAAAATCTTTAAAAAACAAAAAAGGCAGATACACATTGGCTGTCAAATTATTGATTGAATGATTTCTATGGAATTCACAATTAGAGATCAATTCTTCTATTTCACAGTGTGTTTCTGTTTCTGTCCATTATCAGATGATCTGCACTCACAGAATACAAACTCATTTAAATATTACTATATAAAACACTGAATTTAGAAAGTAAAAAAATTTCTGCAAAAATGTGACATTACATATTAATAAATTCATAAGGATTGACTTATGTTTTACTTAATACATGCAATTACTCCTATTCATTACTCTGGATTAACAGGAATTGAATATGGATTTTATTAAGATCAAGTAAACAAAGTCGAATGTCTACAATTAGGGAGATCTAAAACTCATTAAAATTAAATTCATTAGGAAGTTTTTGGTTAATCTGTATTCTGAAATATACTGGTCTAAGTATTTACACTTATTAATAAAATAACTTCATATTCTTATATTTTCTTTTATGAAACAAAGCTATATATTATATTCTGTATATATATATAAATATGTATTTTAATTTTGACAGAAATAATGCTCAGTGAAATGAAATATTATCAATTACCAATATACACATAAATATATATTATTAAACAGAAGTATTTGTGGGTAGCCAGCATAAACTGACATACATGTCAGTATTTCTGTGTAACACACATATGTGTATGTATCTGTGCATATATATATATATAAAATAACAAGAACAAGGCTCCAAGTAGTCAAACACTCATCCAGTCAATTACTATTACTGATTTGATAAATAAACATATTAACATTTGGTTTTCAGATTTCCTTAATACCTTTTTGTTGTTGTTTTTTTTGGATAATAGAATATATTTGCTTCATCAATATGGATTATTATTGTATGAGCTAAATCTCCATCCCCAAGCAAGAATCCTCTTTGGGGTTTTTTTATTTTTTAAGAATTATGTGTATTTTTGAGTGCCAGTAAAAAATTAAAAGATAACATAAGCACAACAAAAGTTAAAGTTTTTTTAACTAAACATCAACCCTGTCAATGTTCAACTTTCCAGCTGGCTCATGATCATATTGTTACAAACTCCACAATGTTTATTCAATGTTTATTCCTTGATGGAGTTCCTCCCAGTTGTCAGGATAAGATAACAACAGTCTCCAATAATGACAATGGCTTGCGCTTGTAAAACACCAAGTGAAATTCATCTGTGCTCAGAATATTCATACATCGTATTTTGTGAATAATTCAATGATGTGTGGTAACAGAGGGGCTTTTTTTTTTTTTTTAAATTTGGCCCACTTCATCTTTTCCAAGTAATTAATTTTCTCTGGTGCAATAACATTGTCATTTTTTCAATATTTTAACATCAAAATGCAGTCAAATTTGATACCTAAGTGACACAGCTTATCATATCTTAAGTATAAAATGTAAAAGAATATAATTTTTAAATGTATGGTATTTTGAAGTAAGTCTTATATACTATTCAACACGGATCTGTGCTAATCATGATACATAATGTAACTCCTATAGATAAAAACTGAATAACAAATTTTGCTCACGACTTGTCCCCATTAGACAAGGAATTCTTTCATTTAAATAGCAGAAACCATAAAAACCCAAACCCTAGGAATGAAGCAGTTTAGCACTGACTTATAAAAATTAGCTTTCTGTCATATCACTTTTTCCTTCAGGCATTTTTTCAGAGATTTTGGCTGATTTGATTATAAAGCAGAAGGTTAAATTCTCACACAGTGATCATTAGGAAAAAATAAACAGAGCAAGTACTAAAGCTGGCTTTGCACCTACTGAATGCTGCAAGTGTCTGTACTCATTTGATATGCATCTTGCAAAGCTCGGCTGTTCCCAGAAGGCCACTCCATGAAGACTGAGAGAGCAGCGTCTGCTAGTGGTGCCTGTGTGTCACAAAGAACAGAGAGAAGCTTTATAACGGAGATGCTAGAAGGCATCACAGAATTGGGAGGCAGGCTAAAGAACTAAAGGGTTTGTACATTTTCCTGCCTTAGAAGACATGCATATGAAAATATTACATTGATTATTTTTATAGTGCGTGTGAATCACACTGAGAAACCATTGCATTTGCAAGAATTTCTAGGTCTCTTCATTGGCTCCATCTATGAAGCACTTTCCTAAAATTGCTTTATTATTAATTGCTTATTGGACAGATTTATTGATGGATATAGGACAAAAGGATGACTTCATAAGCCAACATAGCATGCTGTTTGTGGATGGCGATCCTAATTTGGTTTCGGTGGGTCATGATACCTTACCTGTGGCATTCAGTGGGCATTGGTTGAATGCAAAGTCACCCGCGGGGGTCCTTTTCCACACCATCGACATCAGATAATCCTCTGGGCATATTTCATAAGGTGCTGCAGTTTGAAACAGAGGGAGTTGAATGCCAGCAGTGTTTGTTTTTCTAAATATTGGCAATAAACAGTCCTCAAATGCATCTATCTGTGGAACCCTTTCATTTTCTTTAAAGTATATTCTTTACTGAGATGTTAGCGATGTCTTCATAACCAAAAAACCCACCAGGTTTCATTTCATTATCTATGAAATCTCCACAAAAATGTTCTTTCTTTGGAAAGTGCTTACTCTGGAGACTTTTTTTAAAAAGTCATTTCAATTTGCTTATAAATTGAACATTACATTCAAGCATATATAAAAAAATCTTTCCAATATTTATAAAGTTTTGAAATATTGTGCAATAAAATTATTTCCTATAAACTGAAAGCCATATTAGAATTATTAGCTCTAAGTGTTAAGAAGAAATAAACATAAAAGGCAAGAATATGTAACTTCTTATTCTTCATACAAGAGCAATGATGTCAATCACACTACATCATATGAACATGAACTGATTTGATCTTTTGGCCTTCATATTTTCAAAATCTCAATTTAATTACTGAGATGAGAAAGTTAAAGGGAGCCCAAGAATAACAGAGGTATATCAGAAATATTTTAATAGGAAGCCAAAGACTTGTAAAGTCTGTCTATCCTCTGTTCCGCATTAAACCTCACACCTTGCTCCTAGAAAGAACATACCAGTCTTTGTTCTGGACACACCTACTCTTGTACTTTTTTTAAAAAAATAAGATTTTATTTATTTATTTATTTGACAGAGATCACAAGCAGGCAGAGAGGCAGGCAGAGAGAGGGAGGAGGAAACAGGCTTTCTGCTAAGCAGAGAGCCTGATGCCGGGCTCCATCCCAGGACCCCGGGATCATGACCCGAGCGGAAGGCAGAGGCTTTAAACCACTGAGCCACCCAGGCGCCCCTACTCTTGTACTTTTTAATATAGCACTGCCACGCATATGCTCATATAT
Source organism: Mustela erminea (assembly GCF_009829155.1). NCBI lineage: Eukaryota > Metazoa > Chordata > Mammalia > Carnivora > Mustelidae > Mustela > Mustela erminea. Next base: position 110,811,506 of record NC_045617.1, on the reverse strand, counting down.
TTGTGTTCCTCAGCTGCCTGACATCTTGTTCTCATCTCAGTATCTTGCACCTAATGGTTTGTCTGACACACAGAAGTTGTTCAAAGTTGAATAAATAAATGAAGCAATATTTCAATATATAAATACCATTAATAAGTAAATAAACCCCCCAAGAAGTACCTAATATATATGTATGTATATGTGTGTAGACATATATGTGTATATATATGTACCTAATATATATGTGTGTAAATACATATACATACACATATACATATATATGTATATATATGAGTGTGACTCCCAGGGAGAGATTCCTTCCTTTGAGAATATACTATTTGATCTATGATAATCATAATCTACAGATACTGACTTTATTTCAGAATTTATGAGCTCATTAGGATACATTATAACTATTAGTGGAGAAGAATACAATTTCAGAAATTACAGTCTTGAAACAATATTTTCTTTATCTGGGGTAGCAGGACTGGAAGCATCTGCTCTTCGTGGGGTGGGGATCAGACAAAATGGGCAAAGTGGTTCCCGCTTTGCTAATCTCTGTGGTCAGTGTGAAAGTGGGTGGTTGTATGTTCTTGGCTGGTGGTAACTGCTGCCTCCCTTAATTTAGTTTTCTGCTGTTTCTATTCTTGCGATATTGGAGGAGGGAGCCCTGTGGAGGGGCTGGCCCTACCTTCGCTTGAGTCAAACCATTTTTCGGTGATTTTTTAAAAATTTTATTATTTTATATTTTTGATTTATGGTGACTCCACCTCTATTCATCAGCACCACTCCCAGGCCAGACTCAGTGGCAAATCCTGGTCTTGGGTCCTAGGAAAGGGCCAGGCTAGCCTGAGCCGTTCTGCCCCCTACAACAGCCTGCATTAGTTAAAGAGGCCTAAAGGGCGCACTTGGCTCCTGTAATAAAAAAAATGTTTAGAATCTGAAAATAATAATAATAATAATTATAATAATAACAATAATTATTATTATTGACCTCTCTCTTGCCTGTTTCCCAGATGGTAAAAGAGACTACTAATCTCTACCTCATAAGATTATTGGGGAAGATTAAATGAGCCCATGCATATAAGACTTTTAATAAGGGTTCAATGTTACTACTATTATTAACACATTGAAATCATCTAGGGAAAGTATTTAATAAAGGAAAAAGCAGGGCATAAGATGATTCTGCAAAAGACACGGGGACCAAGGATAGGACCAAGGAAGAGGTCCAAGTGCCTTATGGAGGCCTGACAGAGAATAGCTTTCTAGGACCCCAAAGAAAGTATTCTCAAGGAGGAGGGAGAAGTCAGAGTATAAAGCACTATGGAGATAGTCCAGTGAGTAATGCCAAGATGAGAACATTAGGTTTAGCCTTCAGGAGATCTCCGGTGGGGTAAGGTGGAGACATTTTATGAAAATGGGTTTGGTAAAGGTTGAAACGACGGCTAAACCATCACAAAGCAAAGATTCCCTAAATTGGAAACTGCTGCCTAAGTATTTTAATGAGAACCTAGACTATTAACTCAGCATGAGGGCAATCATCTTGAATAATTGGAAGTAGCCAAGAAGATATGCAGGAAGTCAAAGCAAAGGCTACTGAGTCAGGATTCTAGAATCTAGTCCTGCTGATACCTCCGCCACTTCAGATAATCCTCGTATTTGAGGGCCTTGGTGCCATCATCTGTAAAGAGGTAGGAGGTGGGATAGTTCATCTGCAATGTCCTTTTCAGTTCTAAAATGTCCACATGTTTAAACCATTATCTTGTGTTATCTGTCCAGGCTGTCACAGGGGGCAGGAGGCTCAGGCTAGCCTGGCCCTTTCCTAGGACCCAAGACCAGGATTTGCCACTGAGTCTGGCCTGGGAGTGGTGCTGATGAATAGAGGTGGAGTCACCATAAATCAAAAATATAAAATAATAAAATTTTTAAAAAATCACCGAAAAATGGTTTGACTCAAGCGAAGGTAGGGACAGCCCCTCCACAGGGCTCCCTCCTCCAATATCGCAAGAATAGAAACAGCAGAAAACTAAATTAAGGGAGGCAGCAGTTACCACCAGCCAAGAACATGCAACCACCCACTTCTACACTGACCACAGAGATTAGCAAAGCGGGAACCACTTTGCCCATTTTGTCTGATCCCCACCCCACGAAGAGCAGATGCTTCCAGCCCTGTTATCCCATCCAACCTTCTGCTGTATGGCCAATGAGGCCAGGAAGTGTCTCCTGAGAGGAGGGGTGACGGTGTCAGGAAGAAAAGACAAAGTCCAGAGTTAAGACTGTTGCGGGGGGAGGTCAGTCATTGCTACACAGCTAGGTGGTGCCCAGATTAATGACAATGAAGGGGAAATAGTAGGAAGAAGGAAAAGTTAGCAAACGTTGGAGCCACAGTAAGAATGTGATCAGTTTGGCTTCTGATCCCAGCTCTTACTTGCTATGTTGCAGTCAAGCCCTGATGTACATCCTCTGCTTCCAGTTGTGTATTGGCAACACATAGGTGTTTTCCTTGGTTCAGATGTCTTTCTTGAACATTAGACTGGCATATCCAAATGCTGAGTGACACTTACTGCTTGTTCTTTCTGTTCCAAAGAAATCTCGGAGTCAGTCTGCCTACATTTCAACTCCTACCATTTTCTCCATAATGCTGCTTGTTTCCTCTCCTTGTATTCCCTAACTCTGTTAATGGTGTCTCTAATCTTGTGACCATAACTGAAACCATCAGATTCATCTTCTACGGATTGTTCTCTTCTCGTTAAACTTACCATGATTCTAATTTCATTGTTTACCCAAGCAACCATCCTATTCCAGTTGAATGAGGGGAACAACCTCATTGGTTCATTCGGCATTGACCTGACACATGCCAGGCTCTGTTCTAGGGAGAATCAGTGGTGCAAGAGAGCAGCACTCTCTGTCTCATGGAGCTTTCAGTCAAAGGGAGGAGGCAGAGGTCAAACAATTACATGTACCATTACTTGAGTATAACTATGATAACCTCTGCAAATAGGAAGTACAGAATGTTACTTCAATCTAAACTGAAGAACAGAAGTCTTCCTGGAGGAAAGCGACACTTGATTGTGACTGACTGTACCAGGGGCAGCAAGCAATCTGGGTAGAGTGAACGGTATTTGCAAAGGCCTGGAAGCGGAGAAGAGGTTGGGGCCTGAGACCAGTGGAGCTGGAGGGACCAATTTTAAGAGAAGTGTGGAGTAATGATGGGCTGGGAGACAGGCTAACATTAGTGCCTACAGGGCTTCACAGCTACTGAAGGGTTAAACAAAAGATCAACATAATTCAATTTTTAACTTTAAGAAGATTGGTTTGCTTTCTGTGGGTAACAGCAATTGGAAGCAGTAGGTAAGGCAAGACAATGGAAGAGGTGAGCATAGTGCTTCAGTGATGAAATGATGGTGGCTTTATGCAGGATGTTTAAAGACGAAGAAACGGTGGGAACAAGGTAAATTTAGAAAGTAGTAGACTAAATAATGTGGCGAATGAAGGACTGAGGGGTTAAGGATGATGCCTGCTTTCTTCTGAGCTGAAGAACTGGGTATAAAGTGGAACTATTTACTCTCTAGTATCTTCTACCTTTAATCCAATTTTCATGCCATATTAACAAAGTAATCTCCAAAATGAAGCTTAATCCCATAACTTGCTGCTTAAAACCTTTCCATGCTTCTCCAGTACTGACAGGATAAAGATAACTCTGTTCTCTGTGATAAATAAAGGCCCTTCTAGCAAGCTCAAAGCTCGCGTTCCAGTTATGGCTCTTATTTATTCTCCTATGCATCAGCCACACAGAATTAATCGTCATCCTCCAAATATTCCACACGAGGTCACATTCGCCTGTGTTTCTGTAAATGTCAACCAAAACTACTTTAGAATAGGAAAATCATAATAAATGTTAAACTCACAAACTACATCATGCACATTTTATTACATAATTGAATTCCGTGTAAAACAACTAGTCCATTTTTAATGAAGATACACCAGCAATTAACCTATTAGTACCGTTACACCTAATTATCTTTTTTTGGGTTCATTTTACACATCCAACTTCTGTTCAAAATCTCCCTCATTAACTCTTCATTTTTAATCCCTTTCACTTGTATTTTTTTCTGTTTTTCAGTGTTTTTAAGCTTAGTGCCACTGATGAAATTTGAAATACATTTCATAAAACGGGTTGCCAGAGCGTTCAATTTTGTTTCTGATTTAATCTTGACACAAAGCAATGAAGAAGCAATTTGCACCCTAGACTTCCTTATTCCCCTCTGTGGTTTCAGAAAGCTTTTCACACCTATTGTTATTCTGCCAAAAATTCTCCTTTTTAAAACTGCGCCCTTCCCCCACCGTCGGTTGTGGTAAGAAACTCTAGTAATTGCAAGCATTAACCACTAGATGGCACGGATGGGCCAATAGGGTGAAATGTTCTCTCTGGTCGCAGCTGAAACTGATGAGGTTCAAAAGTAAGGTGGGCAGAAGAAGTAGTAACTGTCAGCTAGGGAATATGGGTCAGGGCTTTTTTTTTTTTTTTTAAAGGTACAATTCTTGAAGAAAAATAAAATTTCTTCTTTTTCAGTAAGTACGACTTTTAGTGATAAAACCAGCCTCAGTTACAAGGCCTTTCAGCTTTGGCCTCTTACTCCAGCCTCCACTCTTTCCACATTCTGCCGTCCCCCACTCCCACACTGACCCCTTTGGTGGTTCTCCAATCTCCCAGGGGGGCTTCCACCTCAGAGGCCAGCCCGTGCACTTGCTCTTTCTTTTTAGGATAGCCCTCCCTCTCTTGCCCAAATGTCTGCATGGTTTTTGGCTTCACCGCCTTTCATCTTTGCTGAAATCTTGCCTTTTCAGGGATTTCCTGACTTCTCTCAAACACTCCTACACCTTCCTCTGTTTTAGTCTTCTCCAAAACGATTGCTGTACTTGTAACTTCTGCGTCTTTTTTCCTAGCCTTCTTATTTTGCAGTACTATTATTATTATTATCATTATTATTAGTTTATTTATTGCCTTCTCCTACTAGAATGTGAGCATCATGAAGACAATAATTTTTCTGTTTTGCTTCACTCCTAGAGCACTTCGTACTTAGGAGTCTAGCAAATGATAGGTGGATGCCTATGGATATACTCATATCTTTTAAGCCAAAAATTACCAAATACTTTCAAAAGTTCTATTTTGGGGGCACCTGGGTAGCTCAATCAGTTAAGCATCCCCCTTCCACTGAGATCATGACCTTTAGGTCCTGGGATCCAGCCCTGCATAAGGCTCCCTGTTCAGCGTGGAGCCGGCACCTCCCTCCTCTTCTGCTCCTACCCTCTGCTTGTGCTCGCGCTCTCTCTCTCAAATAAATAAAAAATATATATTTTTAAAAAAGATATATTTTTCCATTACCTCAGTACTGAAGATGACAGAAAATGAGGATGATTCTGCAAAGTACTGAGGACAGCGTTTAAGTGTGTGCATGTATGTGTTTAAGTGAGCAGTAAGTTAACAATATTCAGTTAGGAAAAGTAAGAGAGGGAGGTTAACCTATTATAGGTTAAATTACTATAGTTTACTTAAAAATTAACAAAAATGGGTTTCCAAGGCACAAGGTATTGACAAAGGTTGAGTTTTGTAGGGCTGTGTTTGACTTGGTAAGAGTCCATGGAACCCTGTCCAGAATTCTCCAGTGTGATCTGTATATATCCAACCACAACGATCAATTATTAATTTCCATTTCCCTAATGAAAATCAGTATGGCCTACCTCAACCAGACGAAAAACAAAGCAAACAAACAATATCACAGTAATTTTTCAAACTTGAAGAGGTCAAGAAATTTGTATTCCTCCACCATCAATTCATAGCGCTTTGGATTCATTGTGCTTCTTATAGATGGAAACACAGTACACAAATAATAAGAAAGGAAGATGATAAGGGAATCATATACTCAGATTTGCAAATCTGTAGGATTTTCAGTGTTTTAGTAGTAATGTCAAATCCCATCTGCTTTAAATAATTCAACAAAGGTCATTTGGCATTCATTGAAGATTATATCTTTGAAGAGTTTAGTTCAGAAAACAGGTGTATTTATGCTCATACCAAAAGAAAAACAGCCTAGATATTAAATAAGAATTTATTTTCTTCCACATCAGGTTTATGAAGTCCCCAGTAGTAGGAAACTTTTCTTCTCTTCTCAGTGCATCTTACGGAATTCATTCATTCTCCAGATAGTTATTGAGCACTCACAATGTCCCTATCACCTTGTAAAATATAGCACATAAAGAAAATGAACAAAAATAATCAGGGTCTCTTAGCTACCAAGATGATGAGGGAGACGATAAGAGGAGAAATTGTAATACACTGGGATGCCCACTATGATCTGAGAAGTCCTGGTTGCTCTAGGAGTACTTTGGGGGAGAGTATAGCAGCAGCAGATTTCCAGAAGGGATGTCCAAGGATAATTAGGAGTTGGCCAGTGAGGAAGGGGAAAGTGTGCCTTGGGAACCACATGCAGGAAGATCCAGGCAGCAAGGAGAACCTGGTATATCCGAGAAATTGGGAATCACTCAGAATGGCTACAAATGGTACAAAGTTGGGGATGAGTAGAGGTGGGTAATTACTGGAGGGGGAGGGGTGACGATGGTAAGAAACTAGGAGTTTGAATTTAAGGGCAGGGGAAGTTTATTATAATGTGTTGGATGCTATACATACAGTTTGGGGAATGGATTGAAGGAAAGTGAGACTGAAGGCGGGGCCTGTGACAATCTAAATGGGGTAATTAGGGAAAGGGCATGACATGACGGGAAGTGGCAATGGGGAGGGAAGCAAGTGGTTCAAAAATCTATCTAGGACAGAGAATGGGCTCAGCTCCATGGCTGGATGCAGGAGGGGAGGAAGAAAGAGAAATAAAAGATGAAAGTCAGGTGTCCAGGAGGAGTGACTGCTGTGCCACAGCTTCAGCTAGAGCAGTTGAGGAAGATATTGGTTAGGAAGATAGATGCTGAAAATAGTTTTTGAATTTGAAGTATCTGAGCCCCTCTTGGTATTATCAAAAAGATAGTTGGTGTATGGAACTAAAGCTCAAGACAAAAAGATAAGGTAAAGAGAGAGACTTGGGTTAAGTTTTTTGTTTTTTGGTTTTTTTCCTGGTTCAATGTATATTTTATAAATTAGAAAATACACAATTAGCTCACATCACTCTGTATGCTCAAAATAAAAACATATTATTGTAGGGCAATATGAAGGACTCTTGTTTTTTGTGCCAACAGCAACTCTGTTCATCCGCTGAAAGATCCCACTGTTTGCTATCGCTAGTGCAAAGATATAAAAACCCATTTGTAAGATACAACTGTACTTGAAGTCACAAGAATGTAGTTAGCATGCTGTCTTAAAACAAGGTAGCAATTACCTAGTGATTAGCTGTTAATCTGTCTATTCAAACTAATTTTCTGTCTCATAAAAATAGCAAAAATTATACAGGGCTTAACTCAATTTGATGTGGAAAACTAGTTTTCACCCTTATGCTAGAATTTCAGCATAAAGAGAAATTGATTCTACACTGTAGAGTTGGCATGCAGGAAAAAAAAAGAAGGAAGGAAGGAAGGAAAGAAGTAGAGGAGAGGAGAGGAGGGAGGAAAAACCCATACACTACGCATGACCCCAATTTCAAATTTCACTTGTTGGCAATTCATTAATTCTTATGTTGGGGGAATTCCTTGGATGCAGAGGTGAATGAGATAGATCGGGTCTCTGTGCTCACATAGCTTACAGCTCTAATTTCAGCAGGGGAACACACCCATGGGAAGAATTCACAGTGCTGCTAAGGTCTGAGGGGAAAAGAAGGGCGCTTATGGAACATGTTTTGTAATAGCATTCCTCACATAGAAATGGTTTTTATCAGTGTCAAGTTGAAACAATGTAAACTTGTAACAGCAATATGTACGTATCATGTATCACTGTGACTTAGGCACTCTTCTAAGTGCATTGCATTTTTAAATTCATCTTATTCTCATAATAAGAATGAAGTAGATACAATTGTTATTCTCTTTTTAAACACGAGGAAACCAAGGAATTAGAAAAATCACTGCTCGAGGTGGTGGTCCGTAGACCTGTGTCAATCAAACAAGACTCTCAATCCATTCTCTGAGAATCTGACAGTATCACCAAGCATTTGTTGTTGTGGTAAACAAGGTATTTATATATCTTGCAAAAGTTTATCTTTAAGTCTTGGAGGTAGCAAACCACAAACTTTAAATTCATTAGCAGACAATGTGTGTTGCATTGCCTGTTTGAGGACTGGATGGTGTTTACACATATATACCCTAGAAAAAAATCTGATAACTTAGTTTTAATCCTGTACTTCAATTTAGCAGACAAGGTCACTCTAATTCCAACCTGTTAAAAAGATTAATAATAATAATAATTATTATAGCTAACTTTAATTGTGAGGAATAGTTCTAAGTGGCTATTTACTAACCTCAAGTAAGACAAGTTTTATATTGGGTACGCTGCTAGAGCATTGCATTTATTTGCCTTTCTATATTATCTTAGGAACTGTTGAGGATAACCGTGCTTCATCACCTTTTCCAGGTCATGGCACATGTAGAAAATGATAACATTTGGAGGCACACTAGGGTAACGGGCAAGACTACTGGAGGCTGGAGGCTGCCGGCCACATCCTCCTGTCTTGCCAGCTGCCCTGAGGCCTTCAGAATCTCTATTTGTTTATACCTGGGACCAGTCCTAGCCTGACAGGTGGCTAGGAGACAGCCTTGAGGAGCTCTGGTCTAAAGGTATATGCAGGGCTGAGATTTGGGGAAATCGAGGAACTTGCTATAAAAATACTTATTTTTCTTACCTCCAACATTGCAATGATTTATTTCTAAAGAAGGAAAGCTCCTGCCACAAATTGTAACTACAAAACAAAAATAGTATGTGTATTAAAAATGTCCATTCAAATTCTACCTAGGTAAACTAACAGCATTTTGAGAGAATAAAATGATTATAAAAGGTAAGGAATTACTATCATAGTGATTTTGAAGTTTTCATTCACAAGCTTTTACACAAATTGTTGTATTTTGTATTGTATATTGTACCTCATACAAATGGTCCCATTACAATGTTTATGATATAGAATAAAAATTTTCAAAAGAGCATGTGTCTAGTGGTCTACATTCAACTAGGCTCAATGCAGAGAAAGGGATTGAATAAGTGCAAGCAGCAGAGTAGGGACAGAATGTGAGCTTCCATATCCAGGAATCAGGGATGGGATCCGTTATGTTCTGTACATGTTTTATAAATGAGTAGAGGGTGATGACCCTCGAAAGTTAATCAACTGATAGACGGGGATACTAGAATCCCAAGGATTCCAATATGCACTGAATTGGGCAAGTAATGAGGAGTCATAGCATTTTTTTTTTTTTTTCTTTTTAAGCAAGTGAGTCCATGACTAAGGTCAAAAAGCAGAGAAGAATCAGATAAACTTGTGTGGAAGAGATTAGAAAAGGTGGATGCTGCAATAAAATGGTTAATGGACAAAGATGACCTGGACTAGAATTATTTAGTAATTTCAATTATCTATAGCATTTTATAATTTTATACATGAAATGATCCCCTGAGCACATCTTATTATCCCCAGTTTATATATGAGGACACTGAGGCCCAAAGCCAAACTTTGACTCCACATCCCAGGCTCTTAATGTCTCACTGACCCTCCCCGCTAGCAGGTGGTGTTCAGGGGAAGAAAAAAGCAGAGTCACTGAAGGAAGACTTGATGGCGGTGGAATCTGTCACTAAGGTAAGAAGTAGAAATTACTTCAGATGCCAAGACGGATTTGGCGGTCAGATAGAAAAACTCTTCTGGTGACACTGAGGATGACTGGCTAACCCAGCTGGAAAGCTCTGTCAGGTGTTTGCAGGAGAGGAGACCTAATGATGCAGACTTGTGGGTGCTTCTCACAAGTGATAGCTGAAGAGAGGGAGAGAGAGAGAGGACCTTTGTCAGGACTTCCCCAGGGTGGGGAAATGAGGGGACGGGACGGAACAGTGATGAATAATGTAGGTAGAATTATTACCCAGCAATGGATTTGAAGTCAAGAATAAGAGAGAGAGAAAGGGAGGGGGAGGGGAGAAAGAGAGAGAGAGAGAACAACCAAGAACACCAGGGGCAGGATCTTAGAGTCATTTGTAAGTCAGAACATGCAAGGAGTGGGAAATAAGTGAGGATGAGAAATGTCAAGGACTAATAATAATTATATATATTATATATAATATATATATAATAAAAATAATAATAGTGTCTTGGTAAACTTTAAACCTAAAAAGCAGTTTTACTAATTGCCTTAATTTTAATTGTATTAAGTGGTTCCGAACACACATTTATTTTTATTTTAAAACAATGTCAGATGAAATGAAGAAATAAAAAAATAGTAAAAAGTGCTGCTTAATTTTTCTGTTTCAATTTGAGAATGATCAGCATGTTGCCAAATATTTCTAAATTGGACCAGGTAGGGTAATAGAAGATTACAATAAATTGCTTTTTTAGGTTTCTGCCATGACAGAAGCTGTGAGAGTTTTCCCAAAGTCTTATCTGACGAGCAACCCGATAAGACTAATTATGACAATTATTAACTCCGTAGTAACAGGTTTGAATAATGAACATGTAATACTTTCTCGTATACGCATTGATTATTTTAGACCCCAGTAGGTCTTCCTTAATTCTGCCTATAAAATTTAGCTGATTTGTTGCAGAACGTGGACTGGAGTAGGTAATAAAACCCATGTTTTTCAGGAGGATCAGATGCTTTCTTATTTATTAAGCAATAGGTGATCTCTCTTGCCTATGGGGTATCTTCAAGTTCTGATTTATTTCCCTACTTTTTAGAATGTATCTGAGGTGACCTGGCAAGAACAAACAGAACTCTGAGATGAAAGAAGTCAATACCTAGTGCCACCTGCTGTCAACAAAGAACTCGGAGGTTGGTTTTAGGTGAGTGACGGGCGTGAACGCTTGGGTGCAACATTGTTTGCAATGTCCCAAAATCTCCAGTGAAAACATTTGCCTTAACCTTTAGAAACTGAACAAGTAAGAATATAATTCCTTACAGGATAAGCATAGGACATCTGATAGAAAAATAAAAATCCTAACAGAGTCGGGGCTTTTTAAAACCACTATTAGTGATTACCCTTGTGGTTTGGAATGAAAAATGTATGTGATTTGTATATGAGTATTTCAATACAGAGTAGTGTACTTTTTTTTCTCTTTAGAAATGTAAATTTTACACTCACATATTTGGGTTTCTTTTTTTTTTTTAAGATTTTATTTATTTATTTGACAGAGAGAGAGATCACAAATAGGCAAAGAAGCAGGCAGAGAGGGAGGAAGAAGCAGGCTCCCCACTGAGCAGAGAGCCCGATGGGGGGCTCGATCCCAGGACCCTGGGATCATGACCCGAGCCAGAGGCAGAGGCTTTAGCCCACTGAGCCCCCGAGGCGCCCCCATATTTGGGTTTCTAATAAGGATTATGTTTGGCTTAAAAATACAGTGGTCCATACAATTTAGAAGACTGACTAATTAACTTGTTAAACTTGTCTCTATCAAAGACAGATGTAGCGATGGTGATTAATTCACCACTCCTCCAAAGGGGAACTGAGGGACGAAAAAGTCTGTGTGAGCTAGGACCTCATCCTGCTCTCTGACACTTGTCCCCCCAACTCCGAATACTATATACCTGGGTAAGTAGATAGTGGCAAACAACCTTGGAGGTTAAGAGGCAGTGAAAATGTCCTCCTGATGAGGGAGAGAGTGGCTGGGGATGGGATGGCAGGACTACAGAAGGGCTCTGTCCTGGCAGCACATTACTTTATAGCAAACGTGGTCCAGTGATACTCAAGTTGCTTCCTCTGCTCTCCATGGAACAGGAACAACAGAATTGAAGAACTGAAAATCCGAAAATGAGTCAATCATCTCATTTTGTCCACAACGACTAGTTAACAGTCGTACTTTTTTTTAAGTGGCAAGTATAAAGAGATCTTATTTTGGCTGAACGATGAGTTGGCTAGGGAGACTTGACATGGTTTGTCTGTATTAACTGATCACAGGAACAATCCCTCAGCATTTATGAAGTGGTATAAACAAAATAAAATTCTGCAATCTTGTTCAGGAGATATCTCAATTTTGACCAGTGTGGTGAGGCAGAAGTCAGTCTTCCACTCTTCTGTTAGTTTTATTACCTAGTTTTTATTCATTTGCCTATTTATTTATTTACTCACTTACTTATTTTTACTATAGGCCAGTGCAACAACCCAAAGGGTGATCTGCAGTATCATCAACAACACCTAAGTGTTTGTTAGAAATGCAAATTTGAAGGCCCATACTTGACCTACTGAATCAGAACCTATGGGGGTTTGGTTTAGGAATCTGTGTTTTAACAAGCTCTCTGGGTGATTTTTAGGTCTGCTAAAATTTGAAAGCACATGTCTGGACAATGAGTACAAGAGCTCAAAATAAGCAAGCTTTGTGATTCTTCCTACCAAAGCTAAATAAAACAAAATCACTCAGAAACCAAATAAAATCTTTCTTGGTCTCCAAGGAAAGCATATCCCATTGGACAACAACCTTATAGAGATAAGAACTATCAATCCCAGAACTGCATTTTCTCTTAAATAGGTGGCAGCGGAGGTAGGAGAGGAGTTTATAGTCACCTTATTACAGAGCACAAATTCAAATATGAATGCAGTACAATGTTCAAGACAAGTTTGGGATTACAAACATTACTGTTGACTGCCTTTGGTATGAATGAATACTTATGATTTAAATATCACAATCATTGCTACGTTTCTGGTGTAAGTTGTTATTACTGGGTACATTCATGATATGGCTCTCTTATTTCCCAAGTTTTTCTCAGCACATTCTTCCTGTAGGCCTTACTCACCATTTGCAGATAAAGCAAGTGTAACTCCAAAAGGACATTTTATGTATAAATTAAGTTTAACTTCTACCCATGAATGGTACGACCCAACTAGCATTACTCTTAATGACCAAAGAATAATAGATCCAAGAACTGGAGCTCCAGGAATATCCAGCTCCTCCCCTGGGAACAGAGGAAGGAGGTTCCCAGGAAGCCTACAAGTTTACACAGGCTTAATTTATCAGCAACATCTGTCTTCTGAAGGATATTAACCAGGGAAATATTGGGGTGGGGGTGGGGGACGACACAGAGCCTAAAAATAGTATGTTTTCACATTGTAGCAACACAAAATCAGAGAAACTATTACCTTCCTACTATTTTAACCCTCAAAGTCTGGGGATGTATGATGAGATGGAGCTCAATGAAATCATTATTTGGTGAATTTGACCAATTTAGAAGTTAGGCAACTTAATTGCCTCCCCATAGCTACTCTATTCCTCAACTAACAGTATTTAAAATATATATCTATAGTTTTTTCATCCCTCTAATTCTCTTTTCTTATGAAGACAAAAATAACATCATACTTTTGGTAATGATGCTCTTCTTCATATATTTACTCTATCTATTTTCCAATAAAAAAAATCTTATTCTCTTTGGGAAAATATTTTTCATTTTCCACTTTCAGTAGACATCGTAACAGCTTTCGATTAAATCCAGATGATTAATCATTATTTTCATTAATTATCCAGACAAAGATGTGTGTATATTATACTTCTCCTTCCTGACAACACAGGGTCTCTTGGCAAACTTGATTAATTTGTTTTGCATCCAAATTAAGTGAAGCATAGAAATAAATACTAGTAGTTTCCAACAATCTGAAGAAAAATTAAGGATAAACAGTTTGAAAAATAATATTAGGAAAAAAACACATTGTCTTAAAAGAAACATTTTTTGAGGTTTTGTCAGTGACAAAAATAGAAAAATGCCTTAGTAACTGTTGAGAAAATTTCAAAGTTTTCTCAACTTACATTGTCAAAATGTAAATTTGGAGCAATGTAAAGACGGAAATTAGGATTGCTTCTTATCATTTTGAATTCACATGGCCTAACGAATTAACAAAATTAATTTTAGATCTTTTTTAAGCTGCAAACCTTATTGACATGTCATTACTCTCAGAGTCCAGTATGCTGGACACAAAAATAATATATATTGACCACAGAGAAGCAATTGTGCCAGAGGTTGAAATGCCAATATATAAATCAAATCCACTATGGAAAACTGAGTTATTTATAAATTCTGCCCTCTTGACAAAATAATGTGGGAATGAGATGACTGGACACAGAAAAGATAAAGAATAAATAGAAAGGAAATCTTTCTTTATCTTGGTAAAAACACTCTATACAGAGGCAGAGGCATATTTGAAATTAATAGTCATGTATAATTTTTGATGGAAAATGCTGATTCAGTTTAGGACATTACCTTGGTAATATAGTAACTCATTTTACCCCTGTATAAGCACTCATTTAAGAATTATTTAGCTGATTCAGTAATTCATTTTAATTAGAAAATGTTATTTATATACTTGGTGATTTCACGGGATTTCAAATCATATTACTGAAAACGGTAAAATGAAAATGTTAAGGTTAATACCAAATATATATATATATATATATATATATATATATATATACGACAAAATATATCACCAATATATAATACCACATATATAAAAATATAAAAATATATGGGTTTATATGATGATTTTTCACACTGCCTTAAATCATGAAAGCCAGCAAACAAAACTAGGGTATAAGGTGTAACATCCTTTTAATAAATAAAAATGTAAAATGTTTTCTAAACAGTAGGTGGCAATCTTTGTAAATTTGATTGCAGCAACATCATTTTAACTCTATATATGCAGATGAAAGACATTTTTACAAGACCAGTTACGAACTTGGTATGTTCACACTAGTTTACGTAGCTTCAAATATTAAAAGGGTCTTATTTAGTTATGACTACTGCCCTAATAAAATTTCTTTCTGGTTATATACATGTTCTTGTTTAAATGATTCTTAATGCTTATGCACCTCATGAGGAATTTCACGGTACTTATGTTGTGTAGGTCTCCTCAACAAAATCCTACTTGCTGGTTCCTTCACACATATCCTTCTGAATGATGTGGCCTTAAGAATTGACAAAGCTAATTCTAGATCTTTTCTAAGCTCTAAAAAAATCCTACTGACATATTGTTACTCTTAGTCCAGTTTCTACTGACATTAGTGTTGGACTGTAAGAAGTCTACAATTCAGACTATGGAGAAATACAAAGTTTTGACTCAGGGTTCTCTCTCAGAATGCCTTATTTTGTTGTTAGTGTTTTTTCTTTTTCTTTTTTTTAAGATTTTTATTTATTTATTTGACAGACAGAGATCACAAGTAGGCAGAGAGGCAGGCAGAGACAGAGGAGGAAGCAGGCTCCCCGCTGAGCAGAGAGCCTGCTGCTAGGCTCCATCCCAGGACCCTGGGACCATGACCTGAGCTGAAGGCAGAGGCTTTAACCCACTCAGCCACCCAGGCGCCCCATTGTTAGTGTTGTTTTGTTGTTGTTGTTTTCTAAATTGATGTAGTCATGTTTGGTAGAGCAGAAATCTATTGCTTTTTGAACCGAAAAGGAAACTCAACAGCTCTTCTCTCCATACACCTTCCAGAACCGGAAACAGAGAGATAAGCTAGCTTGCCCACAAAGCATTAGTAGCAGCAAAAGGACTGTAATAATGTCTTCGAATTCTGTAAGTTCTGCATTCCTTTATACACAGCTGTGACACTTAGAAATTTCATCTTATCATTTTTCTAGCATGTTTATAGCAACTTTGCCTATGATATCATTCTAAAATCCTAATTTTCATTTATTTATTGAGTCTTCAGTGTGTCAATACTATTTTACGAAATGTATGCATAATTTGGAAGAAATCTTTGTCATAAATGATTTCTTAAAAACATATGATCAATAATCTGGGCAATTTTTGACTTTTCTTTTTTTTTCTGTGTTTATATGTAAGATCCTTTATTGTAACAGCATTTCCATTCTTTCTCTACTAATTGAGACCTCATGTTTTCATTTCAAAATGTGTTCCTCACAGGAGAAAATGGCACAAGGGCAAGGAAATGGGCATGTCCTAAGTCCTACATGGAGACAAATTAACAGCAGAATTTAAAAGGTTCTAAATTCCAACATCATCTCTTTATTTTCTCACTTAGCTATCTAACACTTACGTCTTTCTATTTCTACTATAAATTATAGAAGGCGACTGGTTTTGTGTTCTCAGTAAACAAATATTTCATGAACGTAGTGAAAAAAACAGTACCCCAAACCAATTTCAATCCTATCTAGCTATGCTACTGTTCAGTGTGGCTTCTTTTGTATTATTACATTTTTCAATGGGATTTTGCAGCAAATAACTTAAAAACCCATGGAAGAAATAGTCTAGGACACATACACAGAGGAAACCCCATACATTATGGAGAAAGTAAATTGCCACTCATCGTTAGTGGTCCTCCAAGGGAGGAAGTACTGCCCTTAATGATGGGAATTTTAAACCTTTTTTTTGTTGTTGTTGTTTTTTCCGGTAACAAAACGCTTCCCTGGAGATCATGTCAGTTCGTTCTTACCAGGACATCGTTGCTCACTGCATCTTCTCACTTCTTCTCCGGCGCCTTCACACTGCTGCCCTGTGACTGCTGCACCCTGACAAGTCCTCATTCGCCTTTCCCAGCCTCCATCACAGGACTTGGAACATCCACTCCAATGACCCCACTGATTCCACTGACCATTGGCTGAAAGAAATGTGTCATGGTGAATGGCAGTAGCCTACTGCAACTGTTTGGAGAATTTTAAAATCTGAGGACCGTTACTGTTTGTTCAACGTTTATTAATCTACCACTATGAATAAACCCTACTCAAACATTCAACTTGCTAGTCAAATACAGAGCACTATGATTAACTCAAATTTATATAAGTTTGTCAGAATCTTCAAAGAGACACTGAAACTTACTTGTAAAAAGTACCAGTTCAGTGCTCAACCTTATCAACTTCATCTATTTTTAATCTAAGAATCTTCAGAATTTTGTTGCTTTATTAGTGTAACATAGAATAGAATGAACTCTGGTACCACTGGCTTCATTTACCAGAAATACATAATTATCTAATTATTCCATGACTGTCTGGCAGGATTCTATCACATTTTATAAAGGGCAGGCATTCTTTAAATGTTGTAATCGGGCCTCACCTGTACACTCGGGGTTATAGCACTCTCGGCTTTCCGCCCACGGCCCTCGGCATTCAGAGCCCCCGTGAGCCGCTGCAGTACACTGCCGGCTTCTCTGCTGGGTCCCATTCGAGCATGTCACTGAGCACTGACTCCATGAACTCCACTCTTGCCACTGTCCATCAACTGTCAAAGCAGAAAGAGAGAGAGTGTAAGGAGACGTTACAATAGAGAAGACTGTACAGAAACTACAAAGTAAAATTAATCCCAGAGGTGAGTCCCAACCAAGAGACACTAAGTGAATACAATGGAAAGTCATAGGCATTAATTTTTTATTATCCCCCCAAACTACTATTACCTTATTTTCTCACTTCTATTTGCTTTTATGTATCCAGTATCTCTCTCTCTCTCTCTTTTAAGATTTTATTTATTTATATGAGAGAGAGAGAGATGAGAGGAGAGAAGTCAACAGAAGTAGCAGACTCCCTGCTGAGTAGGGAGCCTGATGTGGGACACGATCCCGGGACTCCAGGATCATGACCCTAGCCAAAGGCCATTGCTTAACCAACTGAGCTACCCAGGTGCCCACCAGTCTTTTGAGACACTTATTGCTTCAAAATATTTACTGATTACTCAACAATGCAAGACCTTGGACTAGGAGAGGAGTACACAGAGCTGTGAACACAGTAAATACTGATCAAGAACTTATAAAGCTCATGGTTTAAAAAGGGAACCTCTCTGATGAATTAAGCAATTAATTAAATGTTAAATAAATTATGTAACATTACTTCAAAAGATAATTTCAAGACAGTAAGAGATTAGATGGCCTGGGGAGTCTTCCTTGACAAAGTGAAGTTTCAGATAAGCCTTGCAGAATATTGAGGAATAATGTATAGATGTTACGAGAAATACAGAATTTAAAAGAGTATGAATTCCACGCTCAAAAATCTTGTAATTTAGGAGAAGAATTACATTATGCACACAAATAAGTAAATAAAAGGTTAAAAGCAGTAACAACATGGCACAGGAAAGCTTTCAGAGGATGCATCATAATGACTTAGAGTGACTATGCTAGCTTAATATGGTGAGATTTGGACAATTTACAAAGGAGACAGCATTCACAAAGGCATAATTCCATAGACCACAAAATGCAAGTACACAAAGGAATTGGGCAAAAATATTTACTCAATTTAGAAAGCATAAACTAGAATGTAAGTGTTATAAATGCACTCATATATGACTGTCTGCTTTTTCCTATATTATTCCATGGTTCTTAGTTTCCTTACAGTGAAAGACAATTCACTATAAATCCAAAGTTCCAACATAAGATAATACTGCTGTGAAAACCTATCCACCCATCCAAACAAACGAAAAAGCTTGGCAGAATATATGTAAGTGCTGTCAACCTAATTTCAGGCCTTGCAGGTAGCTATTAACAAAGAAGATTGTTTAATACTATCTAGCTGTACTTAATAAACCTTTTGTGAGATTAAAAATCACAAAATGCCAATTTAATCATCCCATTGATATAATTATAGCATTTTACTTTATAAAAGTACGTGATAGACTCTTACTGGCCATGTATTCCATTCACCAGACAAACAAGAAAAGACTAGCGAATCGATGGAATTTTATAAATTGTCTATTTCTTCTCTAGCTTGGCTTTGGAGATGAGTGCATTTTTCATTTCAGAACTTTGTCTCTCAAAGAAAATACTTATTGAGCTTGCATTATAAAACCTTACTATTCTAGGTATTATTAGAAGAGTGTAAAAAATGAGATTCATACATGCACCTTACCATCTATTGGCAAAAGAATGTACAGGTATTCAATTTTTGAAAACATTCAGAAAGCAGCACATAAACAAAGATGAATTAGGAGATTTCAACCTGATTCAATGTTAAGTGACTAGAATAAAGGAATATGTGATATCCTTGAGAATTCTGGTTTGAGGTAAACTTGTAGTTTTTAGAAATTTTTCTTTTTAATTTTTTAAAAAATTTTATTGATTTATTTGACACAGAGAGACACAGCAAGAGAGGGAATGCAAGCAGGGGGAGAGGGAGAGGGAGAAGCAGGCTTCCCTCGGAGCAGGGAGCCTGATGTGGGGCTCTATCCCAGGACCCTGAGATCGTGACCTGAGCCAAAGGCAGACACTTAACGACTGAGCCACCCAGGAGTCCCTCTTTTTAATTTTTGAAATAAATGTAACAGTTACAGACTCACTGGCAAAGAAGACAGGATAAGTCTTTCTGGCTAAGATGTAGAGTCAGGTATGAGTAAGTCAAATGTGGAAATCAGAGAGAAGATAATTTGGCAGGGTGCTGTATTATTGGTGAGGAATAAGAAAAGATCTTGCTGAAAAGAGATTAGGAAAAATGAGAATATTTGCAAAGTGTTTTGCTCAATAGGCTTTTCCTGAAAGAAGACTTTGCATCACCATTATATACATATATATATACATATATTTAAATTCATACCTTTGTAGCATTAGTTGTTCAGTCCTTTCTTCCAATATATACATTTTATGTTTTGATTAAAGTTCAAGATTGAGTTAACATTAGACATTTGAGAGACATTTTGAGGTCCCTTTTATGATCCTCATTACCATAAACATCAACAAAACATGTATATTAGGTACATAAGGTTTTGCTTATAAAGTTAGTTACAGAAAAGATATGGCAATGAAATTGAAGACATATCAAGTGGACATTTCTGGTGTTCTATTTTACATTCAGAACTAGAAGTTCCTTTTCTTAAACATTAACTGCACCATTATGAAAAACTCGGTTTGACAAAGTAATTTTGAAACTCAATATTCCTGCAGAATGATTAGTCAAAGAGACTGGGAATTTTTCTCAATGAAAGATTGAGAAGTTAGAAACAGAGAGATATTTCAATTTAATTTAAAGCATTAGACAACGGACATGTACACATGAATGTATGTCTTTTAGTGCCAAATGTGGGACATTGTTTTATTTCTCTTTTTTTCCAGTTTAATATCCTAGAATTAAAAAAAAAAAAATCAGTAATTGTGTTAGTTTTAGGGAAATCAGCCCAAAGGCCTTTCAGGAAATGGGAGTGTTATTTTACTGAATTGGGAAAAAGTGGAGGATTTTTGAGAAGTGGAAATTTAGAGTTCTGTCTTAGACATTTAAGCATTTCCAAGAACGACATACACATTATATGGCATAAGTGTTGAGATGTTTAAAAATAAAAACCATTCATCATGTGATCTATTTAATATATTTTTTATGACCATTTATCTAAGTACTGGAAGAAATGAAGGGCCTGGTTTTTTGTTTGTTTTTATCTGATGCTTATCTTAGTCCTTCAGCCCTTGTATTCAGATTTGCTTTCCACTTGGTTGAGCATGGAGACAACAGAGAAAATCAAGGCTTCTCCTTACCACCCACCCCCACCCCTGTGTACCACAGACTTCCAGCATTTGTCAGAGATACACCCCAGAATCACTGCAAACCCCCAAATCTGAAAATACTTCAAAGCTTTCTGTCTAAATCTGTGTTCCTATTGAAAGAGGACTAACATCTTGTCATTTGGTCAGAAAAGTGTTACCAATAATTTGGGGGAAATGGAAACACTCCAGACCTCTTCTTGGAGCCTTGTAATGCACTCCTAGGTAAAGATTTACAAAGAATCTACACCGTGATTTTACTAGAATCTGGGAAAACTGTGGTGATAAAGACCCACCGAGCTCTATTGTCAAGGAACATATACTCTGAGAGAGTGGTGGGGACAGCTGATAAACAAATAAATGAATGAGCAAGAGTTTCAGCCAGGAGTTTTATAAGGGCGACAAGATGAATGAGAGCAATGTGATAGGGTATGCTCAGCCACGCCTCTCAGGAAAAAAAACACACTAGAGCAGAGTCCTGAGTCACCAACAGAGCCAGACATGTGCAGATTGGTGAAAATCCCTACACAAGAGCCAAGTCCTGAGGTCAAGAAAGTTTTGTGTATTCCAGAAAAGGGAAAAGGCTGGGGCTTGTGGATCACCAAAAGGGGGGGAGTGACAGGAGATGGGCTCAGTAGCGTGCAGAAGCCATTCCATAGGGCCCTGTCGTCCGTGTGACCAAGTAAGATCAGAAGCCATGAGAGGATTTCAAAGTAGGGAAGCGATGAGACAGAATTTATACTTTAACGCTTAAGTTTGCAGTTGTGATTAGAATGCATTGTACAGGGGGCACGAATCAGTATTGTAAGATGTTAGGGGACTATATGGTATTCTAGACAGAAGTGATAGTGGCTTAGATTATGGTATCATCAGTCAAGATAGAAGTGTTTGAATTTGTGATATTTTCTAGAAGTAGAGCTGATAGGTTGATAGTGGGTTATAGAAAACCAGAGAATCAAGGTTGACTTGTAGATTTTTGGCTTATGAGAAGGGTAAATGGTGGACCTTTTTACTGAACAGGGTTGGACTAGGATTCAAACAGGCTAGGGGGTATATAGCCCTGAAATCAAAATGCCTATTTTGGACACATTGAATTTGTGATGGCATTGTAATCATGATGCAGGAGTCCTACATTAAATTAACTTTACTTGAAACTATGCCTCCCAGATATATTTGAAAGGTACTCATCCCTCCTCCCCCCCCCCCTTTTTGGAGCACTGTTTAGTAAATACTGCATTAAAGTACATAATTTCTTCTATAATATGCAGCTAGGTTAAGATTTAACACCTTCTTAGACTTTTTCAACTTCTCTTCATTTCCATCATAAACATTTGCGGTTGGATTTTTTAAATAGTCTCATTTTTTCAATTTAGAAACTGCAAATGCCTATTACTTTATGAGCCATCCTGCAAAGGTGACTAAGAACAGAGAATAATAAGGCTGTGCCTTGAAGCCAGGAGAATGCGGAGAGATCAGCCTGTCTTCCCATAGTGCAGTGTGCTTCCTTAAACCACAATGTCACCCTGGGGACAGTTAAAGTTGCGCTTCAGCAATGTGACACATTACTAGATTTTCTGGACCCAAAGTAATTAAAATTGCAAAGGTTAAATTGCTAGATTCCTGGGGTTTACTTTATCAGAACTTCCTCCTGCCATACATATAGAGTTACAATTGTGTTTACCTGTCTGCCATGTACAGAGGCCAAATTAAATTCTGATATATTTTAATGAAAATATCATGTTTCAGTCAATTTTCACATCTTTACTAATAACTGGTGACAATATAGAATAGGTTGGAGAACAACCACCGCAAGATAAAGCCATGAATATTTTGGATAATAAAGCTATCATTTTGGCAACTCTTTTGGGTTGATTATTGCTGATTGATGACGCTAACAATAGGGAGGAGCTTGGGGAGAAGTATTCTGTCCTGCAGTAGGAAGTTTTCTGATTTAGTGATGGCAAATTTGGAAAGCTCAATTTTTTTTTTTTTTTTTTTTTGAGTTGGGAGTTACTCAGGGAACTGGAAAGACCTCTTGATGGTATAACACTGAAAAATCAAAAGCCAACCTCTTGCTTTGAGCATATGCTGGAGAGCATAAACCTGGTTCCCATTCACCATTTTAAAATAAATCATAAAAGGGGAAAAATCAAAATGAAATATCATTTAAAAATTAGAATTAAAAATAGAAGCAAGTTATTAAGGTAAGGTTAAGAAGAATAAAAAAAAAACAGTTGGAAAGTTAAGACAAAGTTTGCGTGAAAAAAGTTAAATAATAAAAGAAAACAAGCCAAAATTAATAAAGATACAGTTTTTAAAAATTCACACTGAAAGATCACCAGAACAATGGTAAAAGTATGAAATGACACAAAGTGAATACAACTGCCACACAATAAGCCAGAAGGTTAAGAAGACAAATTGCAAATTAATTTAAGAACAGGTTAATGAGGTAACATTTGAGTTTCAAATTATAACATTCTCATGCAGAGACAAACAGAGACTTTTGAACCAAGGTCAGGCAAATGTTTAGCATCTTCCTGCTTACTGGCCTCACTGAAAGGGTTCCCTGCAGAGGGATTGTGGGCACATCACCCTCTCAGACTTACTGAGGAATCAAACTTTAGGTCCACAGGAGACTGAAGCCTTTTGCTCTAAGTAACAGAGATATTTGGGTCCAGCTATATTCCCGAGGACCTATCCTTGGGTGATGTTCCTTCTTCTTAGGTTTTGTAAGAGACTATGAATATACCTGAAGAATACAACCTGACAGGATCTCTCTATTGAGGTTCTGGATTCACAGGGATTCATTTCTCAAATGCAGGACTACCGGCGAGACACAGCCCAGCCCCACAGACTGGTATGAGCCCTTATATGTGTACTTGTCCCCAGTTCAAACGAGGCAGAAGTAATCTGTATGGGCCAAGGTCAGGGCACCCCAAATGTGCCACTTTGATATGTCGATTATTTATTTATTTATCTATTTATTTATTTATGATTTTATTTATTTATTTATTTGACAGAGAGAGACACAGCGAGAGCAGGAACACAAGCAGGGGAAGTGGGAAGGGAAAGCAGGCTTCCTGCCAGGCAGGGAGTCTGATGTGGGGCTCCTTCTCAGGACCTTGGGATCATGACCTGAGTGGAAGGCAGAGGCTTAACCATATGAGCCACCCAGGCACCCCATGTGGATTATTTTAAATAAAAGTTACTTAAGAAACAAACAAGGCAAGAAGAATATTATGTCCCTGTCCCTTGTGTCCAGGAAGCAAGAAGCAGATCTCCCGGGAGAAAGGTACCCTCCCAGTATTAGGTGGTAAAGAGACATCCTTATCACCAGAGATAGGAAATTTAGAGCCTGGAAGGTTCTATAAAATAACTCTCGTTACTGGCCCAAATTCTGTTCAGAATTTCTTACTAATTGAAGCTCCCCAAATTAAGTTTTTTTTTTGTTCTGTCACTTCCTCACAGATTTATTGTTTTTGTCTAAAAAGTACAAAAACTGCCTGTCTTGGTCATTTCTTTAGGTCTCAATTTCATTACTGGGCCTCTGCATCCATGTAATAAAACTTTGAGCTTTTGATTCTTAAACGAGCTGGAAGTCTTTGAAGGGTAGAAGGGAAAATGAAGTCCTCCTCTACAAATGTCTTTGAGTCTATGATGAAGGCTGTCTGTAAGAAACAGAGCTCAAAAACTATCATCATATCCTGAATTTATTTTACCTATTTCTTCCAAATCCTTTACTTTTATTTTTTTTAAAGATGTTATTTATTTATTTGTCAGAGAGAGAGAGAGCGCGAGCGCGCATGAGCAGGGTAAGTGGTAGGCAGAGAGAGAAGCAGGCTCCTTGCTGAGCAGGGACTCTATTCCAGGATCAGGAGATCATGGTGACCTGAGCGGAAGGAAGGTGCTTATCAGCTGACCCCCCGAGGTGTCTCAGCCAAATCCTTTACTTTTTAAAGTAATACTGTCATAAAAACCTGATAAGCATCCTCCACTTTATGTTGTTTTTTTACTTTTCAGGATTCCTTCACCTTATTTTAATCACGTAACACTCCCCTGAGATAGTAGGGAAATGGATGCTGGCTCTGTTTTACAAATGAGAAAACTGAGGCACAGAGAAGATGAATATGTGGCTTAAGTAAATATTGATAATTAAAGATTAGGACTGAACATTAATCTGTGTCTTCCGAATTCCAGACTGCTGTGTTTGCCACTGGATCATTAAATTAAACTCATTTATATTTGTTTCAGCTTATAAATGAAAACTAATTTGTCAATAATTCTTTCATTTCTTTTAGTCTTCAGTCTGTCACTCAATTACTACTTACCCCTATATGCTACATTATTTATACTTTACTACACAGATTATATAAGAATAAGAACTGACAAAGCTGAAAAAAAGAGGACTGAACTTGAATCATTGGTTCCTTCCATCTTTCAGCTAGCAGAAAAAAAAAAACCAACTTTATATACTTTATATATATAATATATATGTAATATATATTTTATATATATATATATTACTCTGAAGTAACATACTACAAAGAAAATCACTATAAACCTTGAGGCTTTGAAGTAAGAATTTAACATTTTATTTCCCTAAAGAACTTAATTTTGGAAAATGCAGTATCCGTTTTATTTTGGGGATATGCAACTATATAATTTTAAGAAAGGGCCTACCTAGAAAATGTAAACAGTCCATTATGTCTAACACTTTTCTTTCTCCATGTGAATATTAAAAACAAATCAAAAACATTAAAAACAGAAGCAGGTGTGGTGAAAAAATAATACTGGTTTTTCTGAAAATAAATAAATTTAAAAAAAACAAAAACAAAAACAAAACAGAAGCAGGGAAAATGATTAAATCACCCCAGACGGGGAATCACCATCAAGGTGACATCCAGGAAA
Organism: Mustela erminea; assembly: GCF_009829155.1. Classification (NCBI taxonomy): domain Eukaryota; kingdom Metazoa; phylum Chordata; class Mammalia; order Carnivora; family Mustelidae; genus Mustela; species Mustela erminea. The sequence continues at coordinate 110,786,055 of NC_045617.1, read as the reverse complement.
TGGTCTGACACAACTAAATTCGGCGCTGTTAGCTTGGTACCCACAGCAAGTATATGTTATCTCCTGTTGGGTCTAAAACCATCACAGAGAACATTAACAACAGACAAGGTCACTTTGAGACTGTGATAAAGTGAGATAAAATGAAACACGGTCACAGGACAACCCACAAAGTTCCAAACATTCTCTTCTCTCATCTAGTAAGAGTGACTGTCACTTGTTCACCAATTACAGCAAGTTTCCCTCCTCCTGGATAATTCATTAAAATACCAATCATAGATCCCCACCCCCACATCCAGACATTTAAATCCAGAGCAAAGCCCCACTTCCTAAAACTCTCCTTGAAGTCACCCCAAAGAAGTCTAAACCCTTAATAAGTCTTTCTAACACCCTCTTACCAAGATGCCCCAGAGTTTCTTATATTAATTTTCCCTCAATGCCAAGAGTAAGGAATATAGCTTGTTCAACTATACGTGTCATTCCAATGGACTTTGACTTTAGGCTGCTGACATAATAATAATAATAATAATAATAATAATAATAATACTGATACTTATACACTGTTTGCAGTTTACCAGGTTATCTCCCTTAGAGCATCGCACATGGTCCTCCTACCATCCTGTGAAGTGGGTATGCTATTGTCCCCATTTATAGAGGGGGAATACAAGTATTAAATGGTGATACCTAAATTTAAATAAGTGTTCTCTTGTTTAAGGCCAGCTTCCACTATACCACATCAATCTATTATTAAATATACCCAGAAAATGTCCTGTAATTTTTTTGGGCAGAGGAGAACTAAAAATTTATACATGTCCATCAAGAAAATCCATTCAACAGTGATGTATTGGATACTGTTAGTACAAAGTTGCACAGAGAGATAAAAAGGCAATGAAAGAGAATTTCTTTAATATACTAATTAATACCATGATGAATTTGATGTTTGATTAGGGATTGCAATGAAAATTCAGAGAAAAGAGAAAACATGGACTGCTACAAATTCTAAGTTTTACGCAATAAGAAAAACAGACCACGAGGACCACTGGACATACACATACATACACATACCCTTCCAGAATATCACATTTAATTATTGGTATAGATAAGAAAGGAGGAAAATGGGTAACATGTTTATAGTTAGTGAATGAATCGTAGTGGATCTCTCTCGTTTCTCTGTATCTCTTGCCAATCTCCCTCCATCAACAGTGGTCCCTGTTCTTAGATATGATACACATTAGGGACTGATAACTCATACTAGGAAATACCACATTTCCTAGGAAATACCCTTTCTTTTCGTTCCTCTCTCCTTATATGGATCCCAGGCAGTTTTCCCTTACCTCAAAAGAAGTGGGAGAAAGTTGGACATCAGCTAAGGAAAGCACCTGACGAAAGTAGGATGCCATCTACTTTGTTAATGTCAAAATTTGCATAAATAAAATATATTTCATTATTTTTCTAATCAGCTCTATGTAGCATCCACTTCATTAGGGTGGTTATATGTATTTCTTAAAAGTATGATGCTAGATGCTGCTTTGCTGTTCCAACGTGATTCCACCCTGAAATATCACTGCCCATCACCACAAGGCACATGGTCAGAGCTTGTAAAGTTGGTGAGTTGAGACCCTATTTGTTGTTTCTATTGTTTCTTCTGTTCTCCCCTGGTCTCCACTTGACAACTGGCCTAGCCAAGGGGAACCAAGTGTATAGGTCTTGGCATGTTTTCTTCATTACCGACAAACTGCCTATCATAGCTTTACACCTTAAAAAGATGTCTCTGGGATCTCAGGTTGGATGGCTACAAGACATGTAGGCTAAAATCACTGAATTCTCAAATTATCCCCACTCACTGAAGTGGAGTATTCATACATGTTTATCAGAACTGCATTCAACTTTTCACATGTTTATGTCTGAATCCTCCGAAGAGATTACAAATTTCTTGAGTTCCGGACCTATATATTCTTCTCAGTAGTGTCTTACAACTTGTGGACACATGATGATGCTTTTATATATGGTGAAGGCACATGAATCTAGCTATAAGACAGTTATTTTTAAAGAGAATTCTAAATGTTTGCACCAAATGAATCTTACATATTTCAAAAGCATAATGTCAAAATGTTTGGTAAAGTATAAAACCTTTTTTTTTTTTTTAAATCATAGCCATTAGAATTCCCTTTGGGATAGTAAGGAAATTGGGATACAACATGGTAAGAGTTTTATATCTTTTATGATACACCTAAATTCAAGAATGGAAATAATAGTAAAAAAAAAAGGTAAATTTATTAAGTACCTGATATATATCCAAGAATGAATGCCTATGAGAGAATATGAGCTAGGCCAGTTTTACAAATAATAAAATCATAAAATTCCAAAATTAAAGAAAGACCTACACAAAAGAAAGATCTAATTTTAATGGTCTGAGTGATTCCAACGACAGAGTAATACTTTAAAACACAACTAGCTTGAAAACATGTGGCTACTACTTCAGTGATAAAACAGTTATATTAACTTAGAAAAATGAGTTTTCTTATCTGAATTCTAACAACTCAGCATCCTGATCTCTTGACCCCCAAGCATTTTACTTCTAGAAAGTTCATGGAAAATAGACTACGTGAAACATAGTTGATAATGTTTTAACTGATCAGTGCCATTTTTATCTTTATACCAATGGGAATTTGCCAAGGTAAAAGAAATAATAAAAACTAATATATTAAAAAAGGTTCTATAGGTAGCTATTATTTTTCATTTCCCCACATTTTCTATTTTTTCACATTCCATGGACAAATAAAAATGAATTATATTTGACTTTGTAAATGTTACAGCTCAACATTTAAAAAAACTCTAACATTTGTATAAGCTTGCCCAAATCTTTGGAGAAAGGGCAGGGCATTTATATATATATATATATATGTGTGTGTGTGTGTGTGTGTGTGTGTGCGTGCGCGCGTGTGTTTACGTGCTTGTCTGTATACTTATAGAGAGACAGAAATAACAGAACATAACTGACTTCATAAACAGATTTTCTGGGAGTGATTTGCAAATAAGGGATCATAATTTTGACTCCCAAATATTCACAATTACACGAATATTGAATTGTACAAGTTATATTCATAATTCATAGAATTCATAAAATTGTAGGAGTAAATATAACTACCACATATTTAAATGTATATTTCTGATATAGGAACCTAAGTAGTCTTTCTCCAAAGTAAAAGGGAACAAGCTCATGAGATGACTGTTGGTTATCTACATTTTGGAGGACTTTCAATCTCAAGATGTTTTAGATACTTAAAATTTCCAGAGAAACTAAATCACTGCTTCATGTCATAGGATATTACTTTGGGGAATTGAGAGTACAAATGGGACTGACTATAAGCTGGATAATATGTTTGGAGAATAATACCACCATCTCAGCTAGGTTGCTTGCATGCGGAATTGGATAATGAAAAAGTCTCCCAAGGAGTAGATCAATGGTTATTTACATTGGTCTTTGCCATTCTAGCCTTTGCCATTTCCCACACATGTCTACCTCTTCCTCTAAAATATGCCTTGGTTAGTTCCCAGGAGATTGTCATTTCTATGCGTTTTTCCTCTCATAAGTTGGAAGCCTCTTGAATTAAAGATCAGTCTTTTTAAGTTTTTAGGTATATATTTTATGTTCAAATGTTTCAACAACCTAAACAACATTATAAAGACTTCTCTCTGTAATAATGGGTGAAGTTATCAAGTTCAGGTAAAACAGCATTGAAACATTTAAAAGGAAACTAAAATTTAGGATTCCAAATATACTCTATGAACAGACTATGTAGTCTTCATAATACATAAAGTTAAATGTCATTTCTGAGCTAACCATCTTATGAGCTAACAGTGAATCTATAAGGTCTGTTTTCCTAACAAATATCTGTCATTTCCATACATGATCTGCGGTGAAGCCCCACTCCTTAATGGAATGTGTGTGAGACAATGACTCACAATGAGAAGGACTGCCTCTAAATCAGTCTCTCTAGTTATAGTGTCAAGGCGATAGTCAGTCTTATGTCTTTGGGGCCCCTTATAATTTTTCTAGGAGGGAAAACTGAGTATGGACAAAATCTTAGTGGAAAGACTTAATATAAATTATAGAAACTGAAGAAAGGTGAGCTTTGATACTCAGTCTAGGAAATATTGTAAACCACTGCATATGATAAGATCAAGTACGTGCCCAGTTTTAAGCAAGAAATAGTAAGCAAAGGACACATATTCCATTGTGACTGAATAAAGGTTGTGTTCATGATATTTCCTACGTATACCAGGGGCCACATACAAAGGACACAAATACAAAGTTCGCCAAATGCAGAATATACTCACCTGGGCACAGAGCAATATTACAAGGCTTATGATGTGTCTCAGGTCCTTCACACGGCCTTCCTCCATACTGAGGAGGTGTGCACGACCTTGTTCTTGTTCTTTGGCCTCGACCACATGTAAATGAACATAAACTCCATGGTGACCACTCCTCCCAAACTCCATGTACTGTAATAAAGCAAAGAAGCTTCAACAACAAAAGCAGAGAGGTAAAGTCAAATATTTTTTTTCTTAACTATAATGAAAAATATCATCAAATAGACAGTATGAAGATATTTAAAAAGCTCAGTTAACACTCCTATTTGCCAGAAGAATACAAAGTTTAATTTGAAAATTCATTAACATAATGCAATATGACGTGCACTTTTTCTGTATTTGAACAGTTATTTGTCATAAACTTTAAATGTGTTCTTTTTTTAATGGAAACACAGCTCTCTCCCTCATAGTAAAATTGCATGAGTTATTTTTTAAATACAAGTAATATAAACTTATAAGGTAGTATAGAAAACTAAATTTCTTATAACAGATATGATCTTCTGGAGTTAAGTTTGTATTTAAATATATAAGGGTCAACCTAATTCTTAACATTTCAGGACTAACGACTTTGATGCTATCAAAAAATTAAAAAAAAATCTGAAAGTTAGTGGAATGTATTTTACATAATGTATAAGCTTCACATTTTAGAAAATAAATGTATTTCTGCCCTTTTAAAAATGTGGGTGTTTAAAGTCATTGTCTTTGAGTAAACTCTATCTACTCTGTCTTTTCAAAAACTCTTATCTACTCGCGTAAGATTCTCCTCTTTGTCCTCTTTTAAAATGCGTGGCAATAATAAACAAAAGTTTCTAGAGAAAGTAAATGATCTAATTAGGATTACTCCTAACATAAGTATACATACACCAATACTTCAATTATGCCGTTAGGATGGATTCAAACTAATCAGAAATAACAACAAAATTTGTGCTCTCTCCCTAAGAGCCAGTATGCATACATATTGATATGTTTTGCATAAAGTCCACTAGAGTTCAGAGTTTAGACTCCTTCTTTGTCACAGTCAATTCACCAAGCTCATCCCAACTTTTAATATTTGGGATAGTAAGGAATAACACTCTGTGGATAATACACATAAAAAGAAGCTGGGAAAAATGTGCTCTTTGGCTCAAAAGCTCCTGTCTTAATGTTGAACCTCTGGTCTTCGTATGCTCTTAGAAGTTCATGAGCAGAAGTCTGATGGGACACCCACTAGAATGAGAAGGGAGAGTAGAAATATAGAATAAATGATGAAAAAGATTTCACTTTCTCCTCAACTTTGGTAGGGGTAAGCAGATTCCATACAAAGTGTCAGAGGAGTTATGCGTAAATATAGTCTACCTAGACTGTTTTACGTATATGTGTGAACCAAGTTGTTACTTTAAAAACACATATATTATACCTTAATTATGAGGCACCCCATTCTATTCTATTTATGCTATTGAGTTGCCCCAGCTGGTTGTGAAATACACTGAAATATTAAAAATTTAGCCTCGTTTGTGTAATGCTCAGTGAAAAATTCTTCAAGTTTCTGAGAAAGTTGCTAGAAAATATATTTTTAAAATATTACATAGAAAAAAAGTCAGAGAGTGAAAGAAATTAATATGTTCACATTTTTCTAAGGTTGAAAAACCGAAACCACTTGGTGTCTACTGGCATAAGATTAAATAATTAATCTATATTCAACTCTAAGGAAAAAAAAATGCATATACTTTTATTTACATATATGTGTATATGATCAATGATAGCAAAATATTTTAAAAATATTATATACGAATGCATTTTGTCATATAAAACATATATCTTTAATCAATTTTTGCAAATTACCAAGATTTCTCCATTTAAAAACAAACTTTTCTTCCCCTAGAGTCTATACATCATATTGCTGGTTCTGTTAATTTTCTCCTCAATCAAATCATACTGTTCTGTGTTCGTTGAACAAAGCCTAAAAGAAAAAAAGCTGCTAAATTGGCAGATTTTTCTCTATTAATCTCAAAGAAATGTTGATTAATCTTAGTGGTTTAGTTAAATCATGAAGCTGGAGTCCTCTGAAAAGTACGTTACTCCCTACTTTTTAACACTCTATTGTTCTATGGTGAAATTTCAGAAATTTCATGACTCTTCCACATCTTTATAAAAAATTTTTTTAAATACTTAAAAAATTATTAATAATAATTTATTGTAGATATTATTGAATTAGTTGGAAATTATAACACATATCTTATAATTTTATAGATGCTATTCATAAGATTTATTTTAAAGAATAAAGATATTTTTATTTTAGCAACAAATTATTATATAAATTCTTTTACTTTTCAGTAAATTATGAAAATCTTTAAAGAATCTAGTTCATTTGGAAAATGTGCTTAATAAAACCAAGAAACTTTAATCAAATAAATCCATCTTTATAGTTTTCTTCTTTGCTTAGACACTAGCTATATTATCACATCCTTACTCTGTGCAATCTAAAGATGAAATGAGGAATATACAATATACAAATTATATTACTAGATTTTGAAATAAGCATACAAATTACCTTATAATTTACATTGGGATGTATAAAACAACTCCTTTAAGTGGAAAGTTTTTTTTTTCTTAATAAATATATAGATATGGATACTGTGACATGTACCCCCCCCCCAAAAAATATATCAAACCATTCCTTAGCCCAAATAAACTTCTAAGGGATTAGGACACATATAGAGTAGACCAGTGGTTCTCAACCAGAGGCAATTTTGCCCTCCAGGGGACATTTAGCAATGTCCAGAGTAATTTTTGATTGTCACAGCTCAGGGGAAGGAGGGACGCTACTAGCATCCAAGAATGCTCAGGCCAGCCTCCCACAACAAAGATTTATCCATGTCAAAATGTCAATAGAACCGAGGTTGAGAAACCCTGGAAGAGATCATAAAACTGTAAGTCAGAAACCAGGACAGTTAATACATAATTTAATGTAGATCTTTACTTTCTCAATTTACTTGTTATTTAACTCTATCATCTTCTGCTCTGAGTAATAGAAAGTTTTGAAGAGGCTATAATGTCCAAGCAACAATCTGCAAAAAGCTGGATGTCCTAGGATCCATGTTAGAAGTAACACATTATTATGCAATTTAATTAAGAAAACCCTTCTTTTGAAATTAGAATAATATAAGTGAAAAGCAGCTAATTTATAACACTATAGATTAGGCTTTAGTAGGTCAAATAAATACAAGCTCAAATTCTATCATTCCATATATTTTATGGAAAGTGGCTTTGACATTCATTTTGTCCTTGTGTCATTTCCATTAATTAAATGCCATACACACTTGTTGTCATAGTGTGACAACTAGGCTATTGATTTCTGAGCTGATTTTCTACTTGGGAATTTAAAGTATTATTTTAGAAAGATATTTACACTGTTTAGGTACTATTTAAGTTTTTAAAATTACTTTCAGTTACAGTTTTCATGACATACTCTATTTTTTAAAAGTACATATTTACCGGCAGGGCAAGTACCTAAACAAAATACTGAATACAAAATATTTCATAATGAGTACAATAACCATCTAAAAGATACCCTACTTTTTATAGTGAAATACTTATTCTATATTTTTAAAATAGCAAAGTTGCCAAATTAGCGTTCAATTTTAGAAAATTAAAAAGAAATCAATAAAACTCTCCATTTTCTTCAACATCTGAACTATAACAATGATTAAAAGACACATTTTTCTTATGGTATTATGTAACTAAATTTAGAAACTCAAACCTATAGTACATGAAGGTGAAGAGCAACTAATGATTAGTATGTATTTCTTCAGTAGCTATAATGGTAGGAGGTTTAAGAAATTGAGGAAAGTTTTACAATCAGAATATTATTCAGTTTTCTAAACGTCAGACACAGAGTGAAAGAGAGAGCACTCTGGTCCCACTACAGATGCTCTCCTTGCCCAGTGAAGGGATTAATCAGCAGTCCCTGGCAGAAAGATGGAAGTTTCCATATGTCAGCCCTACGACTGTGGATAACGAGTGGCTGGAAAGTAAGCACTGAATAGAGAATTGCAGAGAAAACTTTAGCACCCTCTCAGACTTCCAGTTGGGAATCCATTTACCATTAGACTCTACCCTTGTATGTTGAAGGGAACTTGATTTTTCAGAGGGATACTGAGAAGATAAATGTATATATCAGGCATAGCTTAATTCTCTATTGACACTTTTCTCATTGCCCAGAACAGGAACTTTGATACTGTAACTAGGGGCCAGCTTTAAATATGAGACAATGTACTATACCCGCACCTAGCTGAAAATCCACAAGCGTTTACTCATGAGGTCATTTTAGGTACAAAACTGAGAAATTTGATAATTTTGAAAACCTTCAGCTCATTTTTTTTCTTGCCTAACAGACCTAGAGTCTGTTTGTTCTCCCACCACTGGTTTTGTCATCTTTTTTTATTATCCTCCCCTTCCATTACCTCTGTAAGCACTTATTCCCCGATTTTTTTTTTTTTTTTTTCCCACTTGATGCTCCTTCTCACCTAGTTTAATTCCCACTGACTATCATGGATTTTTCTTGTGTTCACTGGAAATTTTGCTGCTTCATGCTAATTCTGTCTTCTCTTCCCCATAGTTTTCTGCCCTGTTTAGCTTTTAATTCTACCTGAATCTGCTGCTCTGCATCTCCCAATGCCATTATAAAGGTTTTCCCATCTCATGCATCAGCTCTCCTCATTCTGCCCACCATTTCCTTTCCCTTTTGTTTCTTCCAGATTGTCTTTTCTTTTATTGTGACAAAAAAGTACATAACAGAAAACTTATCATCTAAACTATTTTAGGTATACACTTCAGTAGTGTTAAATACATTCCCATTGTTGTAAAACAGGTCTCCAGAACTTACTCATTTTGCAAATCAAAACCCTGTACCCATTTAACAACTCCTCCAGACTGTCTTTTAATGGGTTGCCCTTGCTCGTTCTTCTGCGAAATTGGGACTATCCCTGCCCTTCCCCCACGCCACCCACTCTCAAATCTTACTTTGAGCAACTGCAAAATCAGCCATCTCTGGAAATGGAAGTCATCAGAAAACTTTTACCCACAGTGTAGCAGATGAAAACCTGCTGCAGTGTCTATCCTTCTCTTGTTGCCCAACCCGTTTTGGAGGCCTCTAGTGGATGCAAGTTCAGTGTCAATTGCAATGGTCAATATGTTTTGACCATGGCCCATTCACCAAATACTTAAACAAAAATATAAACCAGGAGATTCACAATATCATGTGCTTTGGACTTCGTGAAAGAAAGCCCAAATTCCTTTTTGTACTCATTTTTACATGAAAGTCAGTAATTCAAGGGGAGATGCCTATAACATGCATGTGGGCCTCAAATGAGAACAAAATGTTAATGTCATCTGGAAAAGCTCACCCCACCTGGGCAAGCTACAGGGCTATGCTCTTTTTAACACTGAAGATTTTTTTCCCCCATTAATGACTTCAAAGTTTACAATGCAGTGGGTAGCTTGGATAAGGACAGTCACCTGAATAAAATAAATTAACAGAACGTCCTTTGGTCAGGGGAACTATTTTCTCTGATAGAACCAAATAAGTAATAGAAAAACAGCTAACTGCTTTAAAGACTGTATCAGCTACTGCCTTAAACAATGGATACAGATCACATTTCCAGTATGCCTGCAGGTTACATTTCCTCAAATATTCAATTGGACATTTTTGCCACCTGAAACAAGGAAAGCTCTTAGAATCTTATTAGATGCAGATACAGAAATTTCAAGCATATAGTTGCCATGGGTAGGAGAGTCACTTACATAATTTCCTGACTGCTCTGAAAGCAGAAATCATCACATGTATGATAAAATTTCACCGCTGAATACGAGTTAAACTTATGCACTTTAATTAAAATATCTATACCCGGTTTATATGAACATAACAAATCTTTCCAAATGCGTAGCATGACACAATTCAATAACATCCACAGTTGTAGTTGCTGCTAACACTACCTGGACAGAGGGCAGTGTTATTGCAAACCCTTGATTCTCTTAATGGGCCGCTGCAGTGTGTCCCGTAAGGTGATACACAAGTTCTGGTTCGCACCTGCGACCCTTGACCACAAGTAACTGAGCATGTGCTCCACTGGGACCACTCTTCCACACCAGATTCACCTGTGTGCAAGACAACAAATAAACATGAAATACCGCTTTGAATATTCATCTACTAAACATCATACCAAACTGACATTATGACATGCATGAATAGTTTAAATGTAAAAATATGACATCACATCAAAAGGTACAAGAACACATTTCAGAGAAAAATATATATAAAGGGAGATACATATGACACTGATGCAAGGTCCAAGTTTGTTATAACCTTGTTAGCAAAACTGCTTTTCACAAAACCACTGTGCTACACACACTAGGGGACCAGTCAGCATTTTTCAACAAGGATTGCTGAAGGGATCGTCTTCAAGCCAATCTAAGGCTTTGTCCTTTGGGTGGGAAAGGAAGCAAAATGTATTGCTAAATGTACTCTGGCTTCCCTAATCCTTCACTGCAAGCAGCCTCCTTTCTAATGCTGGATGAGGTGGGAGTTTGGGCATATCTAATTTTTATTATGTTAAACACAGACATTTATAATTTATTTCTAGTGCAATTCTTACTTTTTCATCCTATGACAGCTATTTATTTTGTGATCATTTGTTTAGAAACCTGCTGCTCACAATTTTCCTGATGATGTAGAGGAGTGAGTTTTACTCAAAAGGAAGGAAAATTTCTCTATGGTTTCTATTAATGTAATCAAAATAGGGCCCTAGAAAGCCAATTGAATTTCTGAATTCATTAATTTTCTTGGAGTAAGCATCACACTAAAATTACATCTAGTTTCTATTATTAGCCAAGTCATGTCCAAAAAAGACTTAAAGTCAAGAATTCCTAAGACCATCGCAATAGATTTCTGATTCTGTTGACATCAGGTTCGGGATAGATTTTTAACACTGATTTGAAAACTTGCAGTTGTTTTTTCCCAAATACAAAATTGGGGCATTTACCTGCTGGCAGGGAAGGACTTAACGTTAGTTATTTCGTTGTGGGAAAGGTATGCAGGTGAAGTGTTTCTGAATACTTTGTATCACTGACTATAAAACCAAGGAACAGTTTATATTTTATAAGTTCTGCTTAGAATTTGCCTTCGAGTTATCATTCAAAAAATAGAATATGATAATTTATTTGTCCATGTCTTTTTTTCTTTGGAAAGGTTAGTGAATGACATAGAAATTATTTGCAGTGCTGCTCAGGACAGCTCGTCCATAGACTGGTACTCTAGGACAGAAGGAGGCTGGACCAGAATGTAAACTCAACTTGCTGATTTCTTCACTGAGAATTTTTTTCCAAACAGACAAACAAAAAAGTTAGCTGAAATAAAACATGTGCTTGATTAAGTAGTTGAATTTACATTCCGGTATAAGCCTCTTATCTCCTCAGGGTTCCGGGAAAACGAGTTCACCGATAAGCATAGGTTCACCAACTATAATTTGGGTAGCACCATTATAAAGATTCGCTCTTATATTGGTCGGTGTTATGCACCTAGAGGCATAGATAATAAGGCATTTATGATTAAATACATATCATAAGGGCACAGACAGTGGTAACTGGGATGATGAATTACATCAAGTAGGACTTTTTTTAATGTAGGATCAGTGTTTGTCCTGAAAGTCCTCTATAGATGACCCTGATTATTTTAGTCTTTTTTGTCTTCACCAATTTATACTTAACTACTTCATAATAATGGATGACCATTTGAATATTTAAAGGCAGGCCTCATAATTTGTTCTTTTACATAAAAGAATACTCTAAAAATTAAAAATCATTATTCTGGAACCCAATAATATGGCAATGGTTAAAAAATATCCACACATATATGTATATATGAACATAAATATTTAGGGATAAAGAATTTAAGAGTAAAGTTAAGAAAAATATAATGCAAATCTTTTTCTTTTGATATTTCAACCTGTGTTGTGATGAGAGTAAGTGAGGTAGAAATATTATTTGTATGTTATTAATTAAGAGCTAGAAAACCTTGAACAATGTGAACTCTATAAGTAAAATGATAAAGGTTATGCATAAAATTGTTGTATTTTTCCACAAAAGCAATCTTTCTCTTACCCTGCCTTGTTATGATGGCATTAAAATGTTTTTATTAAATTGATCAATGAATCAGGATCAAGATCCATTTTTAAATGTATTTCTGTACAAATATTTGAAAATCTGGGTTGCTTCTGCGCATATATTATAAATTAGCCTTCTTCAGTCGTTCAAATTGATGGTTCATTTTCTTGATCAAAAACAAAATAAATAAATGAATAAAATACATATTGGCTTTCACATTGTGAATCAAAATTTGTCATTCAAATACCAGCCTACCTACCAAAATGACCTCATTAGATTTCAAATGGTATAGTTTCAAGTG